>NC_044979.1:81575321-81891475 GCF_008728515.1 Papio anubis | reverse complement strand
AGATACTATGTAGTGACACTAGGTAACAAGCACTTTACGACGAATTGCAATGTCTTTCCTTGCCGATAATTTAGTAAATGAGGTTTGATAATATTGAAGTAATGAACATTGCTAGTGTATGGATTTCAGAGGAGTAAAGAGAGAGAGAATTGACAGATATAACAGAGCAGCATGAGGAAAGCAAAGTAGAAGGCAATCAAAAATAAATTACAAATGCAATACAAAACTGGATTATTTTCCTTATCCACAGTGTGTATTTGCTGATTGTTGACTTATCAGTTGAACACTCAATATGAAAATCTAAATTCAACTCACTTCAGCACATACCCAGAGTACTTATTATGTGTTCCTGGGAGCCGTGATACAGAATAATCAAAAGAACTCCCACTTTCTGAATTCACAGTTTAGCTGTGGAAACAGATAACTAAAACAGTTCAGAAGCTAGACAGAACATGACCCATTTATAGGATGTTATGGGTCGTATAACTCAGTCTAAAGATTAGGAAAGGACTCCTAAAGCTCCTAAATAAGAAAAATTAATATGGATTGTATAGGATAAGTAGAGAGAAGCTAGATTACAAAGGTGGTAAGGATGTTTCCAGAAAGAGAAGGTATCATTAGCAAAGACAAGCAGGTCTGACATTAAACATAGCACTTGGGGGACCACAGCCTCTTAAGTGCAGGATTATGAGTGAGTGGGAGAGATGGGAAATGGTGCTCTTGAAGTCAATGAGGATAACATGATGAAGGTTTTAGACATCCTGTGAAAATGTTGAGATATTTTTCTGAACATAAAAGAGGACAGTGAGACATGTTTTACCTGAGATCAGATGTTTGTGTTAAAAATATGGTTTTAGGCCAGGCGAGGTGGCTCATGCCTGTAATCCCAGCACTTTGGGAGGCTGAGGCCGGCGGACCACGAGGTCAGGAGATCCAGATCATCCTGGCTAACACGGTGAAACCCCGTCTCTACTAAAAATACAAAAAATTAGCCGGGCGGGGTGGCGGGCGCCTTGTAGTCCCAGCTACTCTAGAGACTGAGGCAGGAGAATGGCGTGAACCTGATAGGCGGAGCTTGTAGTGAGCCGAGATCGCGCCGCTGCACTCCAGTCTGGGCGACAGAGCGAGACTCCGTCTCAGGGGGGAAAAAAAAAACTTTAATAGAAGCATGCACCCCTATTGCAGAGAAGTGTTCTAAAGGCAGAAAGACCATTTCTGTGGTTAGTGGGCCCAAAGCCAAGTTAATGGAAGTTGACTCGGGTAAAAAAGGGCAAACGTAAAAAATAGAGTATTGGCAGTTCCTATCCTAATTTTCTGCGCAGGGGAAACATAAACATAAACTTCTTGGAAATGCAATTGTTTCTAATTCCAGAGTCTTTTGTTTTAGTGTCTATTCTGAGTATCAAAGCCATATATCCAGTTGCTCATTTATGTTATTCTCTCACATCTTCTTTATACATGACCAAAATGGAATGTGTATTCCTTCTCTCCAAACTGCTCTTTCTCCGGTATCACCTATCTTTGATGGCGTAGAGGGATGCGAGTGTGATTGATATTCAACAGTAGAAGTCATACCACTTTAAGAATAGGTATCTAGTACCTGTAGTGTCTTATATACTGAATGAAACTTGGCTTTATTTAAATTGTTTTCATGTAGATATGATATTGACAGAAATATTAGTAGAAAGGAGACAGGAACATTGAGGTAGGAGCAGATATACAATTTATTTCTGCTACATAAAGGTTGGTATCTATAAATACTACAAATAATCATTACTATAATGTAGACATTTACTAACTTGTCTTGATAATGACAAAAAGATTTCTGTGAAAATGTGGCTTAAAGATAGATCTCAATGCAATAGTTTCTTTCTAAAATGATTTTTCAAAGCCCATTAGCTAATTTAATAAAAGCTGCTCTGTAAACATATATCAATAATTTAAAAACCTAGTTCTCATTTCAAACTTTAACTTTACATCAGATACATCAATAAAAATATATTTGACAAAGACTAATGCAATTCTTTCTTTTCTTCCAAGGACTCTTTTTGTCTGTTCCTTATAAAATATATGTTACTAGTTAATTACTACTTAAGATTCTTTCTCTTTGGTGGAGAGAATGTCTTTTCTAATATGCTCATCTTTTACTAATAAACCTATTTCATAGTTTAAAATATGAAAGTATACTTTAAAAGTGAAAGGGAACCATGGATAGGATAAATGGTGTGAGGGTTAAAATGGACTATGGAGGGATGTTTTTTTTAGATTAGAAATATTATATCTTACAACTGAAAATGCAAATTATGCTGTGCCATAATGTTCCTTTCAAGCACATCAGATAAAATTTGCATATCTAAATTGGATCAGACTGAATGGGTTTCCCTGGTCTCTCTTCCTTGAACAGCAATCAGCCTCAAAAAGACTGCAGGCAATCCCAATAGTGAGTTTTTAAAACCCATATTCAAGAATCTTCATGTATGTGTGCTTATATGTGTGTAGGTTTACATATGTGTGTGTATAGATACATAGGCGTAAAGTTATTTATATCTAATTTATTTTAATTCCTTAGAGACTGATAAAATTTTCTATGTTCTTTTCATAATTATTTTCCATACATGTTTTTCATTTTCCTAGATCTTTCAAAAAATTCTATCTAGTGTCCACATTGCTGGTTGATTTTTCAGAGTGTCATAAACATTTGAAACTTTGAGTTATGGAGGAAATTATCTTTATGTATTAGTGAGATAGGCTCTCTCTTTTATTTACCTTTAAGAAAGTATCTGAAATATTTAATAAGGAAGAATAAATTATATTTTACTCGGATACTTGTTATCCAAAAGTATCCTACATAGTATTTTTTAAGTTCAAATTTTTATTCAAAATATTTATAATTTTAGTCTCTTTATTCATGCAATTAAAATGTGCAAATAATCCACAATGGAATGTACTTAAATTTTTGTATTTACATATATAGTTGGTTTATTTAAATTATTTTCAATGAAATAAAAGTTATAGTTTCAAGAACTTTAAATCTTGTTATGATTGATTACCTTTAAATTTCTGAAAATTTAGATAAATGGATATAATATGGAAGGTTTTAGTTGTATTGGATAATCACATTTTATCACATTATTATCCACACTTAAACAAGCATTCCAGATCCACCACCTGACTCTAGATGCTTTTAATAAAAATCAACCCTAGATAATAGTGAGAATAAAAATAAGTCCAAGGTTTTAATAAGCCAAGAGTAGTCTCATGCCATTGAGTATTTTAAAAAATTGGAGGTTGGGCACGGTGGCTCACGCCTGTAATTCCAGCAATTTGGGAGGCTGAGGCGGGTGGATCACGAGGTCAGGAGATCCAGACCATCCTGGCTAACATGGTGAAACCCTGTCTCTACTAAATATACAAAAAATTAGCCAGGTGTGGTGGCGGGCACCTGTAATCCCAGCTACTTGGGAGACTGAGGCAGGAGAAAGGTGTGAACCTGGGAGGCAGAGCTTGCACTGAGCAGAGGTGGTGCCACTGCACTCCAGCCTGGGCAACAGAGCGAGACTCTGTCTCAAAAAAAAAAAAAAAAAAAAAATTGGAAATGTTTCTATTTTCTTATAAAAGATGTGCACCTATTATATTTATATATGGAAGACTATATGTTTCATTCAAATGTCATAGAATTATTCCTATGATGTTCCTGCTTGATTATTCAGAGATAAAGCATCTAGTTGGTAGAAAATCCATTTCATAAATTTCTCATTTGATTTCAATTTGTCTTTTGTCAAATTTATTGTTTATAATTTTATTGTTTTTTTAAAAAAATCACTGATTATGAGTGGATAGAGTATAAGTATATTTCATTTTAAATAGTCTTGTCTTAATATACAAAGGGTAAGTTAATAAAAATTATTTCTTAAAATAATGTTTTGGTTTCCAGTAAAGCAATAATATTATAATTTTAAAAAATCTTTCAGAAAATAAAAACATGAAATGCAAGAATAGAGTAACAGAACTATTGTTCTTGTTTAGGACGTAATTGAAAGTGGACAAAGTTGGACATTTTATTTCTCAATTGCCCTCACCAATGTTTTTGTACCATAGCTTCTGTCATTTTTGGTTTTGCAGTAGTTCCCACTACTACCTGTGTATCCTCAAGTCTCCTAGCTTTAGTTTCTATTTATACCTCCCTTGCAGATAATGAAAGGACTTTATAGGAGTCTTTGCATAAACAAATGAGTCAATACTTGAAGATATTAGTCCTTTAAAGGGAAAATATTCTAGGCAAATGGAACTTTGACATAATATTTTATAGTTTTATATTCCACCTAAGGGCAATAATAATCTTGGCCAGGACAAATTTGTTGTATATTATTAATTACAAAGATATATAATTTATATAGCTAGATTAATTTTTAGATATATAGTTATATTCATATTTATATATTGCCTAATTATAGAGCATATACTACTTAATTTTATATGGAATAAGCCTATGTGATTTTAGATATACATATATTTATATATTTTCACATTTGTAAGTATATTGGTATCTATTAAGTTGTTTCAGATTATTTAATTCATATATTAACTTTTAACTGGATTGTAGCTTTTTGGACACATGGAGTTCTCAAATTTTTCCACTTTCTTTAGCTCAGTTCTAAGTAATAAACAAATGGTCAATACTACTGATTCATTGATTTTTTTTGAAGAACTATGTAGGAACAAAATGAAATTGACAAAATTTAAAATCTTATGAAATCAACCCTTGCTATAGTAAAATTTTGGTAAATAATTTGGAAAATAATTTGACAATATCTGATAAAGACGTGCATGCTCGTGACTACAAAGTAGTACCATATAGAAGTATTTAATAGAAATTCTTGCATGTGTGCACAGGGAGTGTATACAAAGATATCAAAGTCAGGGTTGTTTCTAATAGCAAAATACTGGAATGAATCAAAATGGCTTGGCAAAAAATGTGTAAAATGTGTCAGGTTTATTCAGTAGGTTTTAAAGTGAATAAACATTATTTGTTATCTATGTTAATACTGCTATGTCTTAAAATGTGACCTTGAGTGAAAAAGCAAGCTATCAAATTATGTATATACTATGACATAATTTATGTTAATTTGAAAACCCCGAAATACTTCATATCACTGAGAGGTACTCACATCTGTATGTAAAAATATAAAATATGGATTGGAAATTACAATATTTTGGGTTTTGCAGAAGCATACCCTTAGACAAGGCTTTAAGTGCAGGTGGTTTATTTGGGAGGTGGTTTTAAGGACCAACAGCAGCGGACTAGGGAAATAAAAAGAAAAAGGAAAAAAGTCAATAAAGCATGTGTTACCAAGTGAATCACGATGATGAGCAACTAGAATAAGTACTATGTCACTGGAGAACTCTGGAAGACTGTGTGAAACACATGCTTCTGAGATCTCACTTAAGGGACCAGAGGCACCAGCTTTGATCAGTCACTAGTTAAGAGCTGCTGTGGTTGAGGAAGAGTAACTTATTTCTTGAGACTTTGGTGTTGCACATGGAGTTGGTGGATTGTAGTGGTTAAAGAGACCCAGGCAAAGAGACACAGGTGCTGGCAGCTGTGAGTCAGAGCAGTGGTCAGTGGGGTTACGGGAAGACCATAATACCTACTAAATTAATGATTGCACTTGCTGCTAGGGGCTAGTAGGTGGGAAAGGAATGAAACTAGGCAGGCCTGCCAAACAAATTCAAGTTATATGATTTTCTTTAATTTTTACTTAATAAAAATATTTGATGTAAATATGACAAAATTTTAATGATTTTCAGTTCTTGTTTTGGGTGCGTAGGTGTTTATGATGGCACTTAAAAATTCCTGGCCGGGCATAGTGGCTCACGCTTGTAATCCCAGTTCTTTGGGAGGCCAAGGTGGGTGGATCACGAGGTCAAGAGATTGAGACCATCCTGGTTAACATGGTGAAACCCCGTCTCTACTAAAAATACAAAAAATTAGCTAGGTGTGGTGGTGCACACCTGTAGTCCCAGCTACTTGGGAGGCTGAGGCAGGAGAATCGCTTGAACCCAGGAGGCAGAGGTTGCAATGAGCCCAGATTGCGCCACTGCACTTCAGCCTGGGTGACAGAGTGAGACTCTGTCTCAACAACAACAACAACAACAACAACAACAACAACACTTTCCAAAATTTAAAAAAAAAATTAAAAAGTGGAATAAGCACTGGTCCGGCACTGCCGGACGTTTATTATTCAGCATGCACTGAAAGGCTGAGAGTAGAGACACAGATTTTGAACTCCTAGAGATAAGATATCATGCCATTTTTGTTTACCAGGAAACTTACAGAGAATTTTAGTGGAAGTTTATAAAATGAATGAATAAATTATGGATTCTAGTTGACAAGGCCATTTCTGGATAGATATTCTAGACCAATTATGAGTCATGCTGTTTGGCTTTAACTACCATCAGTGTAATTGTGTCTAATTTCTCTAATGTACTTTGGCATTGACTAGGTGGGAAATTTAGTGTTCATTCTTAATTGACCTTAATATCTAATACTGGCATCTAAAAAGGTAAGGTTTTGAATGATCACAGCCATCCTCCAGTACATGTGAATAACAAAGTTGCAGAAAATTTAGGAGGTCAGCTATTGAAGAGTGTTGTGAAAGCTAATTATGCCAACTGGAGTCATTCATGTCATGCCCAACTAAAATGGAGTCAGAAGGCCATGGTGAAGGGCAACCAGTTCCTATTCCAAGAACTCTTTTTGCAATTCAATTGAGAATCCTAACAATAACTTAAATATTACATTTTACCTAGGAACTGCTGCCACTCTCCAATCAAAATGGATCAGGTCCTGCGTGACTCTGCAGGTGAAATTTTTCTGCTGAAACATTTATTCAAACAAATTACATAACTTTCCTCTTTAACCCCATAAAATCTCAGCCTTTCTCTTTGTTCTTTGGACACATGTAAGGGCTACCCTGGCTTGTGCCTCCCAAATTGCAATTCTAATTTCCACATATTATTCCCAAATAAACCCTTTACTTGGAGGTTTGTCTGTGTTTTTATTTAAGGTTCACAGCATTTAGAGAGAGAACAGCACATCTGTAAAGATGAGGTTTTCTTTTGTTTATTACTCTGAGAGAATCATCTTAAATGTGATTGTAAAGACTATAATCTCAGTCTTTGTACAGAATTGCTAAACAACAATATGGATATGTGTCTTCGTCACCTTTATTTTTACTATTACAAAGGTAGCGGTGCTGCCACACATTCCCTCCAAATATTAGGAAAGACACTGGGATATGTATAAGCCATTTGGCAAATGCATTCTGTAGCATAACCAGGAAATGTCCCAGCAACCTGTGAAACAACTTTAAAGCAATCTTAGGCAAAATCCTGCTGCAGACAAACCAGTTTATGCTGTTTCGTGTATCACGAACTGAATTTTATCAGCCTTACAGATAGATATTTTTCCAGTTACCAAAAACGAAAACACTATTTCGTGAGTAATAAAATATGGGGTTCCTTTGTTCTTTTGAAGGGAATAAGAGCCGGTAACACCAAAGTGAAAAGACAGAAAATACTGATACTTAAAATTATGTAGATAACTATACTTCACAGAAAATATTGTTTGAACTAAAAACAAGAACTGTTGGTTAAATGTTGTTTTCTCTTCTTTATGTAATTATAATGTGAAGAATTGTAGCTATCCTTTTTTTTAGAATAGAAATAGCTTTGTGATAACAGCAACAGGAGTAATTTTAGAGTTGTAAAAATGTGCATTTCAAGATACTGTCCAAAAGTAAAGTATGGCAAAATAAAATTTCAAAAATCTACAGAGCATATAGCATTTTTTGGGTCATAAGTAATTTGCAGGTCTAAAATTTCACTAGTTGATTTGTTTAGGTCCTAGACAACAAGACACTCTTGCAAAAGTAAAAAGGACCAAATACCAACCCCAGACTTACTACTCATCAACTTTTGCTTTAGGCGGTATGTAATGGCAGCGTGTTTCAGATTCTGCTTCTGAAATGTGATATCTCAATACCAACATTCTCCAACTGCCTATTGTGTGAGCTTTACCTAATTAATAACCATGAGGAATTCTGAAACAAACACTGCAGTGTTTATCATGTACTCCTTTGCCTCAGTCTTTTAGTGTGGAAATAATGATCAGGGATGATTTATATTTGTCAACCAATAAGTGCTTACTTCATTTCTCCCCATTTTTGGTACATTTGCAGCACATGATTTAAAGCTATCAAAGCACTAGAAAGTATAAACAGAAAATCTCCACAATGTAGATACTCAGACTGCATAGTTTTCTTGTATGTACGTACATGGGTTATAAGTGAGAGTACCTATTATACAGTGTGGGGTATATCTTGTATAATTTTAGAGCCTAATAACACACATTCCTTAAAGAAGAAATTTGAGAAGAGAAGACAGTCTTGGCTGCTCTGATTCAACAACAAACAACAAGGAGTTACAGAATCTTGTCAAATAAAAAGCTAAATTGTTTTTTAGGAGTTTATTGAGAAGAAATTTTATGACCTCTCAGTAAAATTTTCCGTCAAAAATGAGTTCAATATTCAAAACATTTATTATTTTCCTTTAAGAAGAAAACAATGTCTATCAAAATTGATGCCTGCCTGTGTTTTAAACCTAATAATTTTTATTCTCTCTCTCTCTTTAGACATCTTGTTTTCGTCAATTCTTTATCATTCTGAGCACTTTTGAGGACTTTTGTACTTGGTAAAACTATTAACAGTTTCTTGGATTTAAAGGACTACTTAGTAAAGTGCCGATTAGAAACTATAGTGTTTTGTTATTGTTGTTGTTGTTTTTGTTGGGTTTTGCTGTTGTTGTTGTTGTTGTTTTTAAACTTCAGCTTCTACTTTGGGGAAGTTTTCTTTTTTCTCAACCTTAGCAAAACTCTTGGATAATTTTTATTTTCAATTGCCATATCCCTAAGTTTCAAGTGTTATTTCCTATGTTTTGATTCTTCATTTTTATAGTATCCCTGTTTCTGTTTCCTGATTTCACTTTTTTCTGAGCATATTATTGATTTTGTTTTTCATTATTTTATCTGATCCCTTCATTTAAAAAAATGTGTATGTTATGTCTTGGCATCTGTCTTTAGTTTTAGAGACTTTTCTATGAATTATTTATTGAGATTTGAGAAGGAAGTACTAAAAATCAAATTGGATACTCAATAAGCATAGGCAAATGTTGTTCATTGAAAATCTATCTGTTCTTTTCTTTGGGGCTGCTGGGATTCCTCAGTCAAGTATTGTGGAGTTTTCCTCTTGAAAAATATATCCCCTGCTTCCAGCATTCTGAGAACTATATGAAAGGAAAGAGTAGAGGGTTTTTAATTCAGTATGCAACTATCTGTCATGCCTACCCATTTCAGAAGAGTTCCTCACCTCCACATTCAGCTTTGTCTGGTGTCTCCAATATCTCTTAACTTCTGAGATAACTCCAAGATTCCTATAGAGGGGAGGAAGAATAGTAGTAATCCATTTCTGACTTTTTAAGCTAGAAATAGAGTTCTGAAAATCTGTAACATTTTCTATACATAGCATAGCAAGTTCAATGCATGTCTAACAAGTCAATATTTTAAATTATATTATTCAAATAAACATACAAGTAAAATTTAATTCAACGGTCAAAGGCTGAGGGTATTGTTTTCCTTATCCCATGTTATGTTTATTATTTGTATGAGTGGACCTCATTTCACTAATTGTTCTGCAGAAATTATCACAAGACTTTTTTAAATGAAGACTCCTTTTCTAATTTGGGGAGTTTTTTCTATCTTTTCTAAATGTAGTTACTTATTCTGCTCCAGTTATTTGTGTTTTCTCCTCTGGAATGCTGATTATACCTATTCTGGCTCCATACCATCTAGCACCCATCTTTATCATCACTTTGGTCATTGAGTTTCAGTTAGGACCTTTCTCATTGCATTTTCTGTATGATTCTTTCATTTGTCCTCTGGACCACACATTTTGTTTGTGCATCGTTAATTCTACTTACTGTTCCAATGTGAATTTTTAATTATACTATTAATTATTTAATTTTACAGTTTTTTTCATTTTTAAATAGTTTTATTTCCCCATCATACAAATGGTATTTGCCTATTTGAGGACAAAATTCAAATGTCATTTCAGGACAAAAAATTAAAAAAAGACATGTCTTTTATATCTTGCATGTTAAATATTCAGGAGAAACCTCTGAAGGATTTGACAGAATTAAGGTTATATTGCCCTTTTAGTCTTGATGACTATTGTCAACCTGAAAAAAAGTTTCTACCTTGCTAGGATTTCATGTACAGAGTGTGAGATGCAGACTTCTCGATAGTATTGCATATAGTAGCATGTGGCTATTACTGAAACTGGGGGATAATGGGGGGCTAACTATTTTATTCTGGAATAGGATAGGTTACTGTAGAATCTGAGAATGGTGCTTCTTTACCAGGAGGATTGCTGGACAGACAAACATGTAGGTACTCTATTAGATGTTATTCAACTTATTAATTTGGGCTAATATAATACATTAAAAATTGGCTGCTCATTACTATTTTAAATGTTATTTTTTAAAAGTTATGATTAAGATTAAACATTTTTCCATGTCTCTTGGCCAATCATATATCATTTTCAGTGAATTGCCTATCCATAACTTTTACTTTCTAATAATATTTTTAAAAATTTTCTCTTAATATATTATAGGTGTTACATGTTAACAACTAATGAAAGTACAGCAAAAACATTTTCCAAGTCTTTGTCATATGATATTATTTTTGGTGAGTTATTTTATTTACTATATGGGACAATTAATTATGAAGAAACCATCTGCTTTCTTCATGGCTTCTGAATATATGACTTTCTTAGACAGGCTTCTTCACCCCAAATTTGTAAACATATTCTCCCACATTTTATTTTGATATTTGTACCATTTCATTTTTATTCACAATTGTCTCTGATGCATCTGTAATTTATATTAAATTATGAGGAGAAATTCATTGGTCTTGTTTTGCAATGGATCACAGTTTGTGCAAACATTCCCTGTTTTCTTTATTTTCTCTTTACTAACTTGAAATGTCCCTATTTTCATATTCTCAACTATTCCATAAACTTTGATTTGTTTCAAGACTTCTATTCAATAACTTCCCTACAGCTCCAGAGCTTTGCATAAGTCCAGTTGTGCCATTATCATGTTGTAATTGAAATAGTATTTACCAAGTATATTTCCTTTCCTTCTTTATCACATTGACTATTTTCACAAGTCTGTATTTCCATGGAAATGTTAGAACCCATTTGTTTGGCTTAGAAATATGCTTCTGCATATTTTACTACCACTTAAAAACATGGATTAATGTAAAAAATTTTGTGTACATAAAGTGGATTAATGAACATACAAAATAATATAGAGAAAATGAGCTATTTACATTTAAATAGGTAAATATTTTCCTTTATTTAGCTATCTCCCTTTGGAGAATTCAAAAATTTTATATAGGTCTTATATACTTATTAATTCCTAAGTATGTTTAGCCTGTCTCATTTATCAATTATAAATGGGAATCCATTTAATCACATTTTCTAACCTATGATTCTTAATTTTCAGAAAGGTGGTTGATTTCTGTTTTAAACATTACATTTTTTGAATTTTTAAATTTATTTAAAATATTTTTCTATTGATATCCTTGAGTTTCATAGATATATGATGTTGTAATTTTCAATTAGTGGTTATTTTTACTCCCTTTTCTAATATTTGTCCATCTTATTTCTTTCTCTTGTCTAAATACATGTACTTGTACTAATAGAATAATGTTAAATTTCATGGCAGTGGCATTTCTGTCTTGTTCAATAATTCAGTGAGAATACATATGAATATTTTATATAAGAAAAATATAACTACTTTGATATGATCATGATAGGAATCATGACTCTTATCATTTATACAAATATTGATCTATTCTTATTTTAATTTTTTCATAAGAAATGTTATCAAATTTATTTTTAGCATCTTATGATAGTTACAAAGCATCTTCTTTTCTCTGTGAATATGGGAAAATATATAGTATAAATCCTAATATCTAACCATCCTTGCATTCTGGGCATTATTCTAAATAATGTTATTGTTCATTCTATTTCTCTGTCATATATCTCAATTAGCCAATATTTTATGTCAAAATTGTTCATTAATATTTATTAGTGAAATCAACTTGTCATTTTATTTCATGTTTATATTTCAGTTATTATTGTATCTTAGTATTGTGCTGGCTTCAATGAGACAAGATAAAACCCTGAAACTTCAAATCACATTTTAATAACTCTGTATGTGAATTATTAAATTTTAAATAAACTTACCAAAGAGGACAAATAATATGCATTATCTAAAGACTTCGAACAGAGTAAAACATTTTAAAAAATTCAATAGCACAGTTCTTATAAAACTGAATAAAACATTCTTATTAAAAATGATGGCATTTGGGGACATGGCAGGCTGGCACCATTTTTTCAGAGACTCTGTTGATGGCAGGCTTGGGAAAATTAAAAGCAAGATGACTTTGGCAAACATCAGCATAGTTCTTTGATATCCTCTCTCCCTCCTCATCCAGCATCACATCAGGATGTTCTCTGTCAGTATGATTTGTCTGTATTGCTTTATGTAAAACAAATTCATTTCCATGAGTCAAGCATAATGTTTTGGGACAGTATGCTTCATAAAATTGTATGTTGATTTATTTAATTTCAAACGGTAGAGAGATAGGCTACTTTGCTAATATATAAAAAAATGAGTTTGATGATATTTATTATTTTATAGAGGATAAAATAATACTTATATCTTGCTATGCTTTATCCCTTCACTGGTGCACAATGAGATTAATCTTCTGTCACCACATATAAAAAAAAGGCAATCCCTCGTTTATTGTCACTTAACTGCTTCTGCACAAAAGCCATCATCCTTTTATATTAAACCTCAATAATTTGTCACTGGTACCACCAATTCTAAGCTAGTGATTAAACTATTTCAACACCATGATATTCTTAGTAATTGCTGTCGTTTCCTAATTATATTCTCTTAAAAGTGTTTGATCCACTTTGAACTTTTCAAATAAAAGGGTTGCTAAGGTAACTAAATTTGATTTGCAACAAAAATGAACACTCATTGCAATAGGACATTTCAATGAACACTTCCTTTTTTTTAAACCTCCTTTGAATTCAAATTTGCTAAAGGAAATAAATACACCTTTGAACCTAATATAACCAACACAGGCAGTAATGGGATTTCATTAAAAAGGAAAAAAATCCACAATGTTAAAGTTGAATACTTGACAAACAAAAAGGAAAGAGGCTTTATTTGAAAGGTACTAATAGGAGAAAATGAGTTCCATGTCTCTACCTCACTATGAAATATCAATTAATATTTTAAATAGTACAAGGTATAACATCTTGAACCTAATCTAAGTTATTTACTGAGCAAAATAATTTAGACACCTCCCTGGATACTCGGGGCTGTAAAGAACACACATAATTAAATAAATACTTTTCATAAAAAGTTGAGTAAAATTAAGCAATGTTCTTTGGCAAACTATTTGACTCTTTGAATTTCGTACTCTTTGAATTCAACTGTTTTTTTAAGTTCTCTTTTATTGTTTTTTCAATAATCTTCAGGTAATTTTCATTACTTTCATTGCATTTGCTAACTGGACTGGTATCTACATTAACCAAGTGCAGCTTAGTAGAGCACCTGTTCTACAAGGTGAGTTTACATTTCAGAATTGTGCTCAGAGTTAACAATTCTGAAGATAAAACTCACATTCCAAAAAGTACTAAACATCTTGATGACTTAAATAGTCTCCACGTGAGGATAATTTCTTAGGTTTTTAAAGCATTCCTCATATCACAAGCAAATAATAGGATAACAGAAACCTGTTAACATACAGGGTTAAAATTAGCATTATAGAATGAAACAATTTGATTATGGTTCCATCATCTGTTTTCCAGTAATGTCGTAGATTTAAATACAGACTACAAGTTTAAACCTTTTAAACTTTGTGTTTATCTAATTATTCCAGAGACTTTTTTTTTTTTTTTAAAGACAGAGTCTCGCTCTGTCACCCAGTCTGGCGGACTGTGGCGCAATCTCATCTAACTGCAAGCTCCACCTCCAGGGTTCACGCCATTCTCCTGCCTCAGCCTCCTGAGTAGCTGGGACTACAGGCACCCGCCACCATGCCCGGCTAATTTTTTTGTATTTTTAGTAGAGATGGGGTTTCACCGTGTCCAGAGACATTTTAGAGGAATAATTTATCTATAGCATCAGGGTCAAAGCAGTTGAGGGAATCCTGCAGGGAAGTAGATTTGTCAAACCATCGGTATCCGGAATGGTAAGACTCTAAATGGGTCTGTGTAATTCAGCGAAGATGACAACTTAAGTTTCCTGCAGCCTTGTAGAGATAAGAAAGTTAAGAGTCTAATTTCAGTGCAGTATGCACTCGTGACCTTTTTGTTGCACAGTGAACTCTGATTATGGCTTTCACCCACGGTATTAAAATAATCATTAACTCAATCAGAATCTTAACTAAAATATAGACAATTGAATGAACTTCTTAATGTAGATTTTGCTGGTTTTAAAGATCAGCCTCCTAATTGGAAGAAATAATAATGGTTTCTCTGTTGTTGCTATTACCAAATGACTTCAATACAATTTGATTTGTGGGATTTAATGACCATATTCATATTATCTCACTAAAAGAAGTGTAGAAAAATCTGCTAATTAGTTTTCTAATAAATGTTCTTCTATTAGACTAACAAATGATCTTCAAAAGTTCAGGATGTATTGGGCAGGAAGGATAGACCACTATCATTCTGGCAGCCAAAGCCAACAATTACATTATTTTGCCCAAATTATGATTAGAAAAAATATTTGGTAAATTAGCCACATAAATAAATATTTTAATGGAAACTGACAAATTAAATTAATCAATTAAAATAAGTAAGTCTTCTATCCCTATATTTCAAAAATAATATTCTTTGTGATAATCTCTGGGTCACTATAGTTATTAGGGAATTAAGATTACAAAAATGTTAATCAAACACAAAGTAACCGCTATACCAGAAGACCTAAGATAACTTGGGTATTCTGTGATTATCTTTGTTGAAACACAGACTTGGTGTTTTGCAAAGAAATCATTTGTTCTGCCTTAGTGAAGCTAATTATTCTCAGCATGCAACCACTGTTTCAAATTGCAAAAGGCACATCAGCCTTTGCTGTATGTTGCAGGAATTAACACCCAATCAAATGAGATCGTGAAGTGCATACAAAGAATATGATCTCACTTTTGCAATGCAATAAAAGTGAAAGACATTTAAAGAAATGTTGCCAAAAAAAATCATAATTTACACACCGAAAACATGCTGTAAAGCAAATGTTTACTATTTAAGTACTTACTGCTTAGAGGTAAGCATAAGGTTTATTTTTTATGTGGTTAAGATACTTCATTTTAATGACTGAAGAATATGGTGCTGACAGTCCAATGTGAAGATTAATATAAAGCAGGTTTTAAAAAATTTCATGGTAAACTAAGGAAATAGACTATATTATGTCAGGGATAAACATATACACTTATAGGAATTTCGTGAGAATATATTAAGTAAATGTTTAAAATGGACCATCATTGGTACTCTTCTGTACTTGCATAATCTAAAAGAATGAAATACATCAGTGCTTACTCATTACAAAAATTCTTCACTAATGTCTGCCACAACTTGTCACCCATTTAAAAATCTCTACTTATTATTATTTTTTTTTCTGTGAAACGTGTTTTGTTTTTCCTAAGGAGAAATAATCCATGAGTAGCCCCCATGATTGAATAAGCTGGTGAAATATGATTGGATCAGGTTCTTGTTCCATTTTACTGAAGATAAATTTCTTGTAACTGAAACCCATTGAGTTAATTTTTTTTTTATTGTTTGCTTTTGGTTTTTGTTTTCTTCCATACTAGCCATTGTCAGTGATGCTTCCTATTATCTACACCAACACCATCTTTCAAGTCACATGGGGTGACCGTGAGATGGATTATAGGTTTTGTCTTTTGCTTGTTATTGAAGAAACCATAGCAAGCTTCCCTTTCAGCTACCAAAAATATACAGTCATCTCAGCAGCCCAGAATGTGAAAACAGCAGGATTCAAACATCAGCAGTGACAACACAGAGAGCATGAAGTTTCTGCTCATTACACACTGTGGGGGCTGCCTATCTGGAGCTGTTTACTCTGCAAAGTATCCATCCAGGATAATGCTCACTGTTAGTTATTTACATGCCCATGTGATATCCTGGGTATTAATACATTAATGGGCTTTTCTCTTGATTCTGTCTTCTTTCTTCATATTACATTTTATCTTTGTCTACAAAATGTCAGTCACATATATTGCATTGTCCTAGAGTGGAAGAATATGTTTGGCTAGCATGTGACGTTTCAAGCTCAGTGTCATGCATTCATGAAGGCTCAGTGAATGATACATGTTATGTAAAAGTCTCTCTGTCTCCAGAATTTGACAGGGTGTTTGGCACATAATAGATACTGTAAAAGTGTTTTCCATTGGTTGAATAAATCAGCAAATTTTCACTGAAGGCTTGATGGGGAGATGTAATAAGGATCATATTATAACAATGATAAAATAAATGAATATTATAAACTTTTCCATAACCACTGGGTCAGAACTCAGTAAACACTGGGAAGAACTCAGATCTAGATTTTTTAAATGCACGATTTTGATGGTGTTACTCTTAAGTGAGTGTTAGATTCCTATTTTTAATTTCGACTAAAAATTTAACAATTTTAGAATATTCAGACAGTTGCAAGATGTGGTTTCTCTCACATTTCCCTTAGAAACACACGTGTTTATAAGGAATTTTGACAGCAGTCTCAACTCATTTACATTGAGCACTCACAACGATTTAGAAGTGAAATATGTTACGGATTAAACAGTACTCTCTGCTAACAAAGTTTTGAAGAACTGTTTTTTTCACATCCCTGCTTAGCTGCTTATGTTCATCTCTTCTTAGCTGAGTCAAGTAAACTTAGATGGTGAGCTATTGTTCAGCCAGCTTGGCATCTTTTAACCCAATATTCAACTTAGAAAGAAAAAAGTTGTTTTAAATACCTTTTACCCCTTTTTATCAACTTCTGAAATCTATTGCAATGTGTTCTGTGCCGTATTAGCAAATGAAAGGAAAACTATATTCTTTGTTCTGTGCCGTATTAGCAAATGAAAGGAAAACTATTTTCTTTGTAAATTGCAAAACAGTATATTGTCATATGCCAAGATAAGTTTGCATCTATATCTCAAGGGGGAAAAACTTTTGAAAGTAGCAGATCTACCAGTAGCAATTAATTAGAAACCTTTTCATGTTATTTTCATGAAAAGCCATGTATTAGCAGCTTGAGAAAATTGCTAGCAATGGGTGCTGTCAACATAGGATTAGCACAATGGATGGAGTTAATTTACTAACATTTGCTTTTCTCCTCAAATTTTCATATCTTTGTCTTATAATGAGGTTGGTTTTCATTGCCAAATGGTGAAGTCAGCATAAATACAGATTGTTAATTGAATTATAAAGCATAGAGTGTGAGCTGTAAGCATATCTTAGTCCACAAGAATGAATACATCTTACACTTGTAAATGATAAGACGTATTGCACAGCTGGTCTCTTTTCACCACCCCATATGCAGAAATATAAGGAAGGCCAGTCTCCTAGAAGGCAAAGAAGAATCAATTTAAAATACTACTAACAAGCCTGCCAAAATTATTTGTCAATTTTTCTAGAATAAATATAACTTTTATATATTAAATTAAATTACATGCCAAGGGAAAGCTTTACTTTTTTAGTTCATTTAGGGGTGATTATATATGCCAAGATGCATTACTCTCCTAGGAAAGTGTTGTCCTTGAATTCATCATATTTATCATGTCTGGAATAATGGGGCACAGTTGTTTCTCTTCTTTTCTGATTAGTAAATCAAAAATCAATTCTTTTAAAATTTTAGGCATGTGAATTGTTGATTTAAATTATTTTCCTCTTTTCACAAGTATTTGTCTTTTACCTGTTGTGAACTTTGTACTCCTCTAAGCAAATTTAAATTAGGCAAATATTATGTTTATTATTTTTTTCAATAAAGACGTTCTTTACGGAATCACTGATTTTCAGAAGCTGTCCCCAGTTAATACAACTCTATGTACAGAGAAATCATGGTGTCCTACTACTTCCAAACTCATCATTAACTACATGGAAAAGTTGTCAAACTTGTGTATCTTAATTATTTTCATTTGTCACATAATAGTGTCTTCCCCACTTATTTCATCTGATTATTATAGTTTTAACTGATAATGTATGTGTGAAAGTAATGAACACCAATCAATTAAATGTTAAACATTTTGCTTTTATATTTGATTTTAAAAATATACAAGAAAATAGAAAATAAAACATGAACTCTCAATTAAATAAGTTGAACAAAGGAATTATTTCTGCTTTAGTCTGAAGCCCCAGCTAAACATCAACACCAGAATTTAAAATGTATAAATGCATAAAGCCAAATAGAACAAGAGAGGTGCTAATACAATAAGTGGTATCCAAAAAGGTTTATTTAAACAATTAAAAATTCAATCAAGAGAAAATTGTTTTAAATGACTCAGCAAAATGGAGGCAGCTGAGACCATAAATGCATCAAAGAGTATAGCAAAAATATTCATCCAGAAGGCCTAAATATCAGAGGCATTTTATACTCTGAAGGGGAAGTGTAAAGCAAGACTATCAGGCTGCACAATTCAAGGAGAGCTATTCATTTTGTGAATAATAGCTTTGGGATTATGAAGTTAAGTGTGATAACCTTTTATTAAAACATGAGTCTGAATATAGAGTTTTAAAAGGGTAATGCAACATGAAACTTCTCTTCACCTCTTTCATTAAAGATACACATTTTTCCCTTTCTATGATCTGATTGCTCTAGCCTCCCTCCATTATGAATTTACTTTCATATTTGATCAGAGTTGAGTCCTAATAAAGGTCCATCATTACTGACTGAATTCCTACTGGCTCTCTGGATAATTAACTCCAATTTTTACATTCAGTGATTTCAAATCCACTTTTGTCTACCTAAAGGCCTAATAATTTGACTTGAAAACATGAAGAGGGTTAGGCCTGGCACGGTGGTTCACACCTGTAATCCCAGCACTTTGGGAGGCTGTGGCGGGCAGAACACAAGGTCAGGAGTTTGAGAGCAGCCTAGCCAATATGGTGAAACCCCGTCTCTAGGAAAAATATAAAACTTAGCTGAGCGTGGTGGCAGGCGCCTGTAGTCCCAGCTACTTGGGAGATTGAGGCAGGAGAATTGCTTGAACCCAGGAGGTGGAGGTTGCAGTGAGCCTAGATGGCACCACTGCACTCCAGCCTGGGTGACAGAGCGAGACTCTGTCTCCAAAAAAAAAAAAAAAAAAAAAAAGGAAAAAGAAAACATGAGGAGGGTTATGATATATGATATTCAGGTAAGCAGACAAAAACACAAAAACAGACAAAACCCCAAAACCCCATAAGCCTGTTAGATGACACAATTACCTGAATGTAGAAATTTATGGCAGAGTTAATGCTAATTTTTTATCCTTCTATTTTCTTCATAATTGATATATAAGGAGATAAGTTTACCAGTTTCCTTTGTAATTAGATTGGGGCCATATAATATCACTTTGCCAAAGGTGTATATAGAGAGATAATATAAACATCTGATATAGCTCTCTCGCTCTATTCTTCCTTTCAGTGGCAACCATGTAGGCCACATACTGAGATATGAAGCCAAAAGGTGAAAGTAGCCTTGACTCCTTGGAGAGTAGAGCAGATGACTAAGTAAATTTGAACATCTATCAATAGAAAAGATTTAATCTGATGAATTTAGAGGGGAAAAAAACATAAAATGAGCTCTGCCTCAATGACGTGTGAGTCAACATCAAGCATTTCAACAAGCAGGTCATGGAAGTCACAAAAAATAGAAGAGAGATAAGGGGGCAGGAAAAAAACATTTTAACAAATAGTGTTCAAAAGTTTCACAAATTTGATGAGAAATAAGAATGTAATCACCTAAACAACAACAAAAAACAAACAAAGAAACAAAAAAACCCCAGAGTAGAATAGATTCCCGTCAACTAGAATAAGAAAATAGTATAAGGCATCAAGGGAAAAATGACTCATCAAGTGCAAGGCAACCACATTAATATAAATAGCTAACTTATGATCAGGAACATAGATGTCAGAAGACAGTGGAAGCTCATACTCAAAATACTGAAATACCAAAAAAGTTGTCAACCAAGAAATATTTATCTAACAAGACCATGCTTCAAAAATGACAGTGAAGTAAAGAAATTGCCAGATAAGTGAAGTCTGAGAAAATTCATTCCTAACAGACCTACTTACATGAAATACTAATGGAAACCTATAGGTCTGAAAGAAAGTGAAACCAGACGGTAACTCTAATCCACAGGAATAAATATAGAGCATCAGAAATGGTATGTATAGTACACATAAAAGATTTTATAAATTTATATTTTCTCTTAACATCTCTAAAAGATGTAAGATTTTATGCAGCAATATTTATAACACTTTTTTTGTTAAGGTTATAACATACAGATCACAGAACAGAGAGGAGGAAAAGGAGTAATAGTGGGAAATAATTCTCTGTCTTGTAGGAATAAGTTAATAATATTCTGAAATAGCTGTGAAAGGATGAGGTAGATAACTGTAGTCCATAAAGTTACCATTAAGAAGTTCATAGCTATTTAAATATAATTTATTTTTTTAATTCCAAAGGGCAAAAATGGTATGCTAAAAAGTACAAAAGAAGGTATAACAGAAGAAAAGAGGAACAAAACAGTTATGATATGTAAATAGATATTCATAGCAGCACTATTCATAATAACCAAACAGTAGAAACAATCCAAATGTACATCAACTGACTAATGGTTAAAGAAAATTTGGTTTACCCACACAATAAAATATTATTCAGACTTAAAAAGCAATGAAGTACTGATTTTTGTTATACTATTAATGAACCTTAAAAACGTATGCTACATGAAAGAAACCATTCACAAAGGCCACATATGATATAATTCAATCTATATAAAATGTCCAGGTAAATCACAGAGACAGAAATTGGATTAAGGGTTGTTGCAGTCTGGGGTAAAGGGAGAATGGGAGTAACTGATAATAAGTTTGGAATTTGTTTTTGTTTTAATGGAAAAGTACGAAAATTATATGATGGTGATGATATGCAACTCTGCGAATAAGACAGTAAATTGTATACCCTAAACAAAATTATGTCTAAGTCAAGCTGTTATTTAAAAATGATATAAGACAAATAAAGAGTAAAGACCAAAATGATAGATGTAAGTCTAACCATATAAATAATTATATTAAATGAACGAACTATGGGGAAGGTGGGATCCTCCAACAATTATGTTTCCACAAAAACATCGATTTGAAACACTATCCATAAATGAAAATACCTTCACAAGTGGAAAAAAAAAAAAAAAAAAACACAGTGAAGGGTTACAACACCTGGATGAAGCATGGAAATAAGAAAAGACATATTGCAGAGGATCAGAAGGATAGTTTTACATTACCTGCAGTACCCCTTCACAACCCTGGGCAGCATAGCGTAGAGAGAAACATTGTCCACTTTGGAGAAAGAGAGGAAAATGAGCTCAGGACTTTGCCTTGGACCACAATACCTGAGCCCCCAGAGTAAACCCAAGCATTTGGCAGGCTCCCATGGTTCCAGACTCCAGGTCAATACCTGCAAACTGAGTTTCCACATCCACCCCAGCACCGATAAGACCCCACAGTCCTACACTTCAGGCCCACACAGATAACTTTATCTCCAGTTTGCATCACTGCTGAACCAACTTTGGCTACCCCTGGTTTTAAATGTCTCACAGTGTCAGAATTCCCCAGTGGCTCCGGGCTCTGGGCCTGCCCCAGTACCTTGCCAGTTCCAGTGGGCATGGGCTTCAGGCCAATTCAGGGGATAAAAGCTTAGACCCACATGGATTCAGGCTCCAGATCTGCCTGCCTGCTGGCCTAGGCATCAGTCCAGCTAGTCCTGACTCCAGCAAGAAGCCTTTTCATGGGACACATCACACAATCTGACTAGACTTTCTGAATGACCTGTTGAAGGGCTTTTCTGGACAAAACCAGTCTGAAAAAGCTGGAATATGTATCTACTTCTTCAAATGATCAGACACCAACAACTGACCACAAAGACCAAGAACAATCAGAGAAACATGACATCACCAAAGGGACAAAATAAAGCATTGGTGACTGACCCTAAGCAAATGGAGATACATGAACTGCCTGACAGAAATTCAAAATAGCTGTTTTAAGTAACCTCAGTGAAATTCAAGAAAATACAGAGAAACAATTCAATGAAATGAAGGATTAAATAAATGACCAGAATGATAAACTTAGCAGAAGGATTGAAATAATAATTTTTAAAAATAGAAATTCTGGCTAAAAATTACAATGAATAAAATTAAAAACACCATAGAAAGTATCAACATCAAAACTATTGAAACAGAAGAAAGAACCTATACACTGAAAGACAGTCTATTTGAAAATGTACAGTCAGAGGTGAAAAAAGGAAAAAGAAATGAAGAATGCCTATGGGATTTTTTAGACAATATCAAATAATAATCTTACTAATCTGTGTTGTTCAAGAGAGAGAAGGTAAAAATCCAGGGGTAGAAAGCATATTTAAAGAAATAATAGCAGAAAATCTTTAAAGCTAGAGAAACTTACAAATATCCAGGTACAAGAATGTGGTACAGGAAGGTCAAAGGTCTCCTATCAGATTAAATGTAAACAGGATGACTCCCAAAACATATTATAATCAAATTGTCAAAAATCAAAGATAAAGCATCCTGAAAGCTGCAAAAAAAAAAAAAAAAAAAGAAAACAAAAACTTATGTCAGAGTTCCAATATAACTAGCAAGAGATTTATAAGCAGACAGCTTACATGCCAGAAGGAAGTGGGATAATATATTGAAAGTACTAAGGGAAAAAACTGCTAATCAAGAATACTGTGATTAGAAAATTTATCCTTCAGATGTGAAGTATAGATAAATAATTTAACAGACAAACCAAAGCTGAGGGAGTTCATCACAACCAAACTTGTCCTATAAGAAATTCCAAAGAGAGTTATATAAGTAAAAGAACAGAACACTAAGGAGTAACATAAAAACATCTAAAAGTACAAAATTTTCTGGTAAAATAAATACACAGTCAAATTCAGAATACTCTGATATTGTAACGATTGTATGTAAATCATTTATATCTTTAGTATGACAGTTAAAAGAAAACTATTAGAAAGTAGTAATATCATCCATAAATTTTAGGACATCAGCATTTTAAAAATACATAAATTTTATGTCGGGTGCGGTATAGCTCACGCTTGTAATCCCAGTACTTTGGGAGGCTGAAACGGGCAGATCATGAAGTCAAGAGATTTAGAATATTCTGGCCAACATGATGAACACCTGTCTCTACTAAAAATACAAAAATTAGCTGGGCACGGTGACATGTGCCTATAGTCCCAACTACTCGGGAGGCTGAGGCAGGAGAATCACTTGAACCCGGGAGGCAGAGCTTGCAGTGAGCTGAGATAGCGCCACTGCACTCCAGCCTGGTGACAGAGTGAGACTCCATCTGAAAATATATATATATAAAATACATATAACATATATTTATATACATGTATATACATATTTATATATACATATATAAATTGTGACAATTTTAAAAAATCAAAATTGAGGGTAGATTAAAAGTATACTTTTTTGTTTGGTTTGGTTTGGTTTACAATCAAAGTTGTTCTCAGCTTGAAAAACAGTTTTGTAAGCCTGATAGTTACCACAAACCAACAATTTACAGTAGATGCACTAAAAATAAAAAGTAAGGAATCAAGGAATATCATTAATGAAAATAATTTAACCACAATGGAAGACAGCAAGAGAGGAAGAAGGGAATCAATGATCTATGAAACACCTAGAAAACAATTTTGTCAGTAGTTAAGTTCTTACCTATCAAAAGTTGCCTTGAATGTAAATCAATTCAACTTTCCAATCAAAGGGCATAGAATGTTTGAGTGCATAATATAACAAATCCCAATTAAATGAGTCTTAAGGATACACATAGGTTGAGTAAAGAGATGGAAAAGATATTTCTTGCAAATAAAAACAAGAAAAGAGCAGGAGTAACTATACCTGTATTAGATAAAATAGATGTAAAGTCAAAACTGTAAAAAGAAACAAAGAGAAAATGAAGGTTATTATATAATATTAAAAACCTCAGTTCAGCAAGAGGATATAATAGTTGTAAATATATATGCACTTAACATTGGAGCACCTAAATATGTAAATCAAATATTAATATAACTGAGAGAGACTACAATACAATTAAAGTAGGGGCCTTCAGCACCCCATTTTCAGCAATGGACACATTATCCAGACAGAAAATCAATAAGAAAACATTGGACTTAAACTACACTCTAGCCTGAATGGACTTAACAGACATAAACAAAACATTCCACCCAGTAGCTGCAGAATACATAGTCTTCTCAAGTTCACATGGAGTACTCTCCAAGACAGAACATGTTATGCCAGAAAATGAGACTTAACAAACTTAAGAAGATTTAAATAATATCAAGTGTCTTTTCTGACTACAATGGAATAAAGAGCAAACAATAATATAAAGAACATTAAAATGTTTAAATACATGGAAATTAAATAACACATTCCTGAACAATTAAGTCAATGAAGACATTAGAAGGGAAATTAAAGAAACTTGAGACAAATGAAAATGGAAACAGAACACACTAAATCTCATAGGATTTGGCAAAAGTAGCCCTAAGAGGGAAGTTTATAGTTGAGTATAATGTTAGCTATGGGTTTGTCATATATACAGCATATATGTGTTTATTGTGTTGAGATATGTTCCTTCTATACCGAATTTGTTGACAGTTTTTATCATGACAGGATGTTGATTTTATCAAATGCTGTTTTCTATATCTTTTTAGGTGATAATATATTGTTGACCTTCATTTTATTGGGGTGATATATCACTTTATTGATTTATCCATATTGAGGCATACTTTCATCTCTGAGATAAATCCCACTTGATTGTGGTATATTATTTTTGATATGTGGTTGGAATTAGCTTGCTATTATTTTGTCAAGAATATTTGAATCTCTGTTTATCAACAATATTGGTCTGTAGTTTTCTTTTGTTGTTGTGTCTTTGTCTAGTTTGGGTATTAAGATAATGCTATATTCATAGAATGAGTTAGGAAGAATGTTTTCATCTTCAATTTTTTGAAAGAGTTTGACAAGAATACCACTAGTAAAAAATGTTTAACAATATTGCTGCTACCTAGTGTCAGGGTCTTTTGATACCTTATGTACCATCTGGGATGGGATTCTTCCTCATTATAAGTCCTGCAGTGAGCAATCCATTCCCCACACTCTGAAAAGTTCTGAAACAAAATACTGTATATTTTCACCTGATGTTAAAATTAAGGGGTCCAATCATTTGCAGTTGATTTCTTTTTCAAACAGGTTTTTTAATGAATAAAATGGAGAAACAATGAGATTAATTTTATGTTAAACAATTTGAAATTTAAAATCTGCCCTTCCCTTATACATAAACTTACAGACCACCAAAAGAACCAAACAACCAACAAAACAGTGTTTAAGAAAAAAAAAAGGAAAGAAATGGGAAAGAAAAGAGAGAAGAAATACTAAAGCCAGAATTTGAAAAAACAAAAAGTAAAATATATAGTTACTTGTAAAGATAAAAGGTGAAAATTTCTATCTTTTAATATAGGCATACCTCAGAGTTATAGAGAAATCAGTTTCAGACTATTGCAATAAAGCAAACACAATAAAGCAAGTTATGTTAATGTTTTGGTTTCCCTAGGCATATAAAAGTTATGGTTAAGATATACTGTAGTCTATTCAGTATGCAATAGCATTATGTCTAAAAGTATACATAATTTTAAAATACTTTATTGCTAAAAAATGCCTGTGATCATCTGAGCCTTCAGCAAATTGTAGTCTTCTTGCTGGTAGTGGGTGTTGTCTTGATGTCAATAGCTGCTAACTAATCAGGGTGGTGGTTGCTGAAGGTTAAGGTGGTTATGGCAATTTCTTAAAATAAGACAGCAATGAAGTTTGCTACATTGATGGACTCTCTTCCTTTCATGAAAGCTTTCTGTGTAATATGTGATGCTGTTTGATAGCATTTTAACCACAGTAGAACTGCTTTCAAAATTGGAGTCAATCATCTCAAATCCTGCCACTGCTTTATCAACTAAATTTATGTAACATTCTAAATCCTTTGTTGTCATTTAAACACTCTTCATAGTATCTTCACCTGAAGTAAATTCCATTTCAAGAAACTACCTTATTTGCTCATTCCTAAGAAGCAGCTCCTCATGTGTTCAAGTGTTATCAGGAGACTGAAACAATTGAATTTAAGTGTTATCAGGAGACTGAAACAATTGAATCACATCTTTAGATTCCACTTTCAATTCTAGTGCTTTTGCTTTTTTAACCACATCTGTACTGACTTCCTCCAGAGAATTCTTGAACCCCTAGAAGTCATTCATGAGGGTTGAAATCAACTTCTTTCAAACCTATTAATATTTATATTTTGACCTCTTCCTATAAAACATTAATGCTCTTAAAGGTATCTAGAATGGTGAACCCTTTCTAGAAAGTTTTCAAGTTACTTTGCCCAGATTCATTAGATGAATTATTATCTAAGGAAGCTTAAGCCTTACAAAATATTCCTTAAATAATGACTTGAAAGTCAAAATTACTCCTTGAACCATGGGCTGCAGAGTTGATGTTGTATTATCAGGTATGAAAACATTAATATCCTGTATATCTCCATTAGAGATCTTATTTTCTGAGCAGTAGATCTCAAAAATAGGCTTAAAATATTCAGTAAACCATGCTATAAAGAGATGTGTAGTTATTCAGCTTTATTGTTCCCTTTGTAGAGCACAGGCAGAATAGATTTAGTACATTCTGGAGGGCCCTAGAATTTTCAGACTGGTAAGTGAGCATTGGCTTCAACTTAAAATCACCAGCTGCATTAGACCCTAACAAGAGAGTCAACCTGTCCTTTGAAATTTTGAAGTCAAGCATTGACTTCTCCTCTCTAGCTATTAAAATTTTAAATGGCATATTCTTCTAATAGAAGGCTTTTTTGTTTATGTTGAAAATTGATTGTTTAATGTAGGTACTTTCATCTGTTTGTGTTGAAAATTGTTTAATGTAGCTACTTTCATCAGTGATCTTAGCTACATCTTCTGAATAGCTTGCTACAGCTGCTTCACCTTGCAATTTTGTTATGAACATGGCTTCTTTACTCAAACTTTATGAAACAATCTCTGCCAGCTTCACACTTTTCTGCAGCTTCCTCATGTCATTTGGTCTTTATAGGTTTAAATAGAGTTGGGACCTTTCTCTGGATTAGGCTTTGGCTTAAAGAAACGTTGTGGCTGATTTGATCTTCTATCTGGATCACTAAAGCTTTCTCCATATCAGCAATAAGGCTGTTTTGCTTCCTTTCATATGTGTATTTGCTGCAGTAGTACTTTTAATTTCCTCCAAGAACTTTCTTTTGCATTCAAAACTTGGCTAACTGGTGCAAGAGGCCTAGCTTTTGGCCTACCTTGGCTTTTGAACTGCCTTCCTCAATAAGCTTAATAATTTCAGGCTTTTGATTGAAAATGAGAGACTTGTAATTCTTCTTTTCACTTGAACACTTAGAAGCCATTGTAGGGTTATTAATTAGCCTAATTTCAATATTCATATGTCTCAGGGAACAGGGAGGCCCAAGGAGACAGAGAGATAGGGAAACAGCCTGTCAGTGGAGAAGTCAGAATACACAACAACATTCACTAGTTTGTTATTTTATATGGGCACAGTTTGTGGTGCCCCAAAATAATTACAACATTAACATCAAATATCACTGATCACAGATCACCATAGCAGATACAATAATAATGAGAACATTTGAAATATTATGAAAATTACCAAAATGTGATAGAGACATGAAGTGAACACTTCATGTGGGAAAAATTATGTTGATAGACTTGCTCAATGCCAAGTTGTCACAAGCCTTAAATTTGTTAAACAAACAAACAGACAAAAATATCTGTAAAGCGCAGTAAAATGAGGTGAACCTATAAACTGGTGGGTGGGTGTCAGGGAAGGGGAGGAGAGAAAGAAGCCCAAAATAAATTTTGTCTCATCTAAATCTTGGTCAAGTGTGACACCTAGAGGTTGCACAAATAGAATTCCTTTGGGTAGTTTTTATTTTTTAGGATGCAAAATACATTTATGTGGAGAATTATTTTTAAGGTTTTATTTCAAAATGGACATCTTTAGATAATTTCATATGTAATACTATCAATAAATAACTATATTTCTTCACTTTTTATTATAATTATAAAACTGATGATGTTAAAAGTGTTTCCCTTTCCATCAAGAAACTGAAAATTTCCTAATTGTTTTAAAATGCTGGTACTAATGATTAAAAGTCATTGTCATCAATCTCATGGGTTGTAATATATATTTATATGCTTGTGTTCTAATAAAAGAGAAAATAGATGCATATAGGTATGTTCACATCCTTACCTCTGGAGTTTAGAAATGATAGCAAAATTAATATAGGCAGAATAAAGACACCTATCACATGCGAGGTGATAAGTTTAGAATGTTTTCATTTCTAAATATTAAAAAAATGCTTTGCATTTGTCATTCATTGGTTTGGAAAACTTTTATCGCACTGGCTCATTAATATTTGAACAGTTCTCCATGAAAAATGATGAACAATTTACTTCATGGCAGGCTGTACAGATGGTCAAGTTAATCTGCATCCTTGAGACTTCTCATGACTAAATTTTGACATCACGTCATTAAACATTTGTGTATTATTATTTATGTCATATTCTAGGAAACAAATATTACTATGTTTTGCTATCTCTTGCCATCTATTAGTTTTATTGATAGGATTTATCTACCTAGACACTATACCTTTCACAAAGGAACATGTATCAGAATACATACATCACTTTTGTCTCCTCAGAGACACATACATTTTTGTCCTCAAGTGCAATAATGACATTGTTATGAACAAATGTGTGGCAGGTGTGGAGACAAATGTTTATATGACTTGGATTCTCTAACCTTGCTCAGAGATGTCTTTGCTGATAATTGTGTGTGTTTGTGTATGTGCTTGTGCGTGTGTAACTCCTAGGCCTTGTGTACATTGAAATTGAAAAAAGGAAACCAATTGTTGGCTATTTTGAAACCCTACTGCAGAACATATCACCATAATTGTGTATCATAAATGGCAGTAAATTTGAACCTAGAAATTGACCCTGTATAATGCTTGAATTTGTAGCTATGATATTTACACTCTTGACAAGTTGAGTTATTATTATACCACCACGGGTAAATATAAAGATCAGAATCTTAAAATTTCTTTTGACAATAAGCTATTAAGTATAGTGTGGGATGGCTTTTTGAAGGGCTAGGTAATTACCTTGCACATTAACTTAATTCCTCACATTCTCTGTCCTCTGTTACATAATGAATTCCCACTTGGTGAATTGACTGGCGCTTCCCACGAATGCGTAGAATGGGCTGCTGTTAGCAGAGTATGTCCAGTTTGAAATCCTTCCTGTGCCAGAGTTAGAGGATTTCAAGGTTTAGGGCACTAACAATAGCTGAAAAATACAAGCAGAAAGGATGGGAAAATGATTCCTTGTGGAGTGGACAAGGAAATTTTCCTGAAGCGACAGAACCCGGGAAGCAATAGCAGGTCCCTTTTTCTTCTGTGGTTTAACTGCTAAAAGAAGTGATCCTTCAGGGAACCGTACATTAGTTAGGATCAGGCTTCCTTTTTATTCCTTATCAACCTATAATCTTTTGATTGTTGCCTGTTTTTCACCAGTGAAGAAATAGTAAGCCACACTAGCTTATCTCTCCTAATCACAGACTCACAGAGCTAGGGCTCTCTGAGCTTTTAATTCCTTCTTAGAGGCCTAACAGAGTGGAAAGTAAACAAAGACCAAATTTGCAACCTTCAACGTAGCTAATTTCCTCTGATGTCAGAATACTTAAACAGGCAGGACCTGGGAATTATTTGATCAAACCTGTTTTTAATCTAATGCATGCAGAAGGGCTGTGTCTGGAAGGCTCTGCAAAATGACAAGGGTCCCAAGAGAGCCTTATGGAAGGTTTCCTCTTTCAGAAACAGTAGCTTCCTCATTTTAAACTCTTGGGTAGCTGTGTTGGAGTAAATTCATAAAAAGTAGTTTTCCTGCTTTTAAAATTTTATTTTATTTGCCTGAAAATTGCTGATGGGATAATAGTTTTCTTTGGCTTTCCATGTGCTGAAATTTTAATAGTTAAATGCCTACTATTTTAGCTTTACTATGAAATGAATTAATACTAAAAGATATTATTATTGGCTAAAGGGAGAAGGAGAAAGGATAAAGCATTATCTGACTTCACACACGTTCTTCTATTACTACTGGTAGAAGAAAGTGGAAACACAAAGGACAAAATATGCAAACACATGTGGTTCTTTATTTAGATGGTGACAGGCATTTTGCTACAGTAAGAGTTAAGGTAAATTGGTGTCAGGGAAATTTTAAATGAAGAATTTACTAATTCCAAGATATCCAGACAGCATGACTGACTCAGTTTGACCTTTAATTTGACTCATATCTGAATACTTAGAAGTAGCATATTTTTGAGAGAAAGAAGTAGATGAAGGGACAGAACTCTATACCTGAAATATAATTTTAATTTTAAGGTTTTTTTTTTTTTTTGTACAATTGTATTTATGTAATTAGGTAGCACTGGAAATACTCATTAAATACTAATTCAGTTTTAAAGGTTATTAAAAGACAATTTAATTTGTCACAGAGCATCAGTATTGCTCATATTTTTATTGAGAGTAGATTAAGTTGAAAACAACATTTAAAGAAGTGTTTAAGTACATTTTTACAAGTAAACATTTCTGCTCTCGTGTTTTTACATCTGATCTCAAATACTGCTCCCCACACAAAGTAATTCAGAAGCCATGGCTTAAAAATAGATAATAAACACTGATGCTTTGTGTAAATACGTACTAAGAATAACATGCCACTAGATCTAGCGTTTGACTCCTTGGATGACAGTGAATATCAATGCCTGTTATTTGTCATTCTGAAATCTGCCGGGTGATGATTCTTTTTATTGGTGCATCCTTCCAAACATATTTCATTGCACCATGTGCACAGGAGTTCTTTAGGCGGGTATGTCGGAACTGGGTGTCGCCTGGCTGGCCCCTCTCCCCTTTGCTCGCTCCCTTTCTCGCCCTCGCGCTCTCGCCTCCCTCTGCCTCCAGCCCCCTCTGCTCCTTTGGGCTCACGCCCCCCTCCTCCCCTTCCAGCTGGCGGGGGCTGCGCTGCCTCCCAGACCTAGCAGACCTGCTCAGTCAGCTGGGGCCCCCTGAGGACAGTTGCCTCCGGAGCCGCCAGGACCTGCCATTCTGCGCGGAATGGCAGCGGCAGCAGCATCCCCGCCAGAGGCGGCGGCGGCGGCGGCGGCCACGGCCACCACCGCGGACGCTATTGTTCCCTGGTGTTAGACGCACTCTCCCTCCTTCTCATCTGAAGCGAACAATAGCAGGAAAGAGCTTTGCTTGCTGTACTCTTTGGGAAGACGTTCCAAGAGCGGAGAAAAATTCCCTGCCGAGCGCGCTACGGCTCTGGACCCTGGAGTGGCTGCGGGCGGCATGGGGCTGCAAGCCAGGCGCTGGGCGTCCGGGAGCCGGGGCGCTGCGGGGCCGCGCCGGGGCGTCCTGCAGCTGCTGCCGCTGCTGCTGCTCCTGCTGCTGCTGCTCCCGGGTGCCGCCGGCAGGGCTGCGGCACAGGGCGAGGCGGAGGTGCCCACCCTCTATCTGTGGAAGACTGGTAAGTGGGACGGAGTTACCCTTTCCCCATCTTCACATCTGGGGGCACATTAAGGAGCTGATGGGCTTCTGTAGGGACCCCGGTGCTTTTGGATGGCTCGGTTATGCTGGGATCCTAAGGTAAAAAGTATGATTTCTTAGGAAGCAAATAGGTCATGTCCGATGCAATTAGGAAAGAAAAGCATAACAACTAAGAGGCAACAGTGAGTAGCTGGAATATTTCTCTCGCAGCTCCATAATGAGGGCAACGCTGCACTTCCATAATGAAGTGCAATATTTTTAACCTCTTGATTTTCATTCTACTAGGAGTTTCTTAAACACATTTCTAGCAAAGAACAAGCAAAGAGTTTAGCCTCGGTCTTTATTGTTTAGGCAAGCAATATGCTCGCTGTCATGACATTTGTGGATATAGAGTTGAATTTGTTAACTTTAGCTTTGTGTTATGTGGGACACCCAGAAACAAGCCAAGTGAGGGCGGTTCCAACAATTAAAGGCGAATGGGGCTCCAGTGAGCCTTCCGGAAAGACTGAAAACTCAATTCTTAACTAGCGAATCGCAGGATTTTTAAAGTGTACAACTTTGAGGATGTCTGGATTCAAACTTTCCCTTCCTTCCTTAGAATTATGTTGCTTTGTTTTTCAACAACCCAACAAAAGCAGCTACTAACTGCCCATCAGTACTCCCTGGCAAAGTGCTTGGAGGTTCTGGCGGGGGCCGTGACAGGCAGGAAAACAATGCGAAGTGAGGCATTACTAACCCCTTTTCTGCGGGCTCACTTTCTCTGTCCATTAAAAAAACATTGAGAATTCTTTAGCGGACCTGAAACTTCACATGTTCGTAGGAATAAAGTGGGAAAAGATTATCCCCGTTGCTTAGAGCTAGGGGTAATTTAAGAATAACTCGGTCATGCCAAACATTAAGAGAATGTTGTAGTTGAAAGGGAAAGTATGTACTCGTCATGGGGTTGCAAACAAGTTTCAGGGAGTGGGTCTCTTCCTGCTTCAACCCATCTCTGTACCACTGCTGAAGAGACAGGTCAATTTATTCTACGATTGCATCAATATAGATATCTGAAATTTTTAAAGAAGTTGCAGCTATCTAGACATTTAGTAGGGAGATTAAACAGAAACGTATTTAAAGTCAAAGTACACAATTTGTCTTAGAATATTACATGAAACACATCCACATTTTTAAAAGCAAGATTATTCTCGCTAACATCTTAAGTTTGCAGATCCATTGAGTAATGAATTCAAATAAAATAAAACTAATTTATTTCAATTTGAAACAAAGAGTTGAAGATCTCTAATTTAGCCTAAGCTAGGGTTTTACCTGTTAAAAACACATTCATAATGACAAACATTAATCAAATTATAATTTACCGTTAAATGGTATCATATGGATGCTTGGGAAGAGCTTCTTAGGTAAGTCAGTGTAAGATTAACTAGTACTTGCCTAGTTGAAATTTATACTAGCAAAGTAACAAGAGCCAAGCAATAATTCAGATGGAAAACAGTCCAGCCAACATTCACTGTACAGCATCTGAGGTGTCAATATATGTCATCATAAATGTCACGGAAGGAACACAAGCCAATAAACAGCTTAAAATAGTGGGAAGCTCTCAGAAACAATGGTATGGAGACCTTGATTCCAGTGCCAGTCCCAGCTCTTGCCAGCTATAGGAATTTTGGCAGTTCACTCAACTTTTGACCCTTAGTTTTCTCAACTGCATGTAAATGTGATGACACCTTAAAAAATAGTTCATTCAATTGGAGAGCAAAATAATGACTTCTTTATTATTTTTTATCAGAGGGAAAGGAGACTTTAATATGTCTGTTATGGAGTTGAAACTAGTTCTCAGAACTAGAGAATATTTAAAGAAAAAGGATATACCATAAATGAAAATTTAGAGGTTACAGAATCACTATGTGTGTATCACTTGATGAAAATAAACAGGCAAGAAGGAAATTGGAAGAGAAAAGAGGTAAGATACTCCAGAATGTCTATTCCAATAGGGTAAGCTTGATCTTGGTAAAGAGGATTATAGAGAATCAGATTAATGGTGAGATTATTGAATTAAAGCGATGTAGTGAAAGTTGTTACACTGGATGAAGATCTGGGACAGGAACTCAAACTGTGTATGTTACTAACATGCTGTAGAACTTTGGTAAAGTCATTAACGACTTTGGTTCTTGGCTTTCTATTTTGTAATATTCATTAAATAGATAAAATGACATCTAAGGGCCCATTTGACCCCCAAAGTGCTTCATATATATGAATACATATGTCAGATACATATATTATAAATACACACATAAATACATATATACAACAAATAAGGGTATATAAAGTTGACCCTTGAACAATGCACAGATTAGGGGTGCTGACCCACATGCACAGTGGAAAATTTATGTATAACTTTTGACCCCTCCAAAACTTAACTACTCATAGCCAACTATTGATCAGAAGCCTTACAGATAACATGAACGGTCAATTAATACATCTTTTGTATGTTATATGTATTACATACTATATTCTTACAATAAAGTAAGCTAGAGACAAAGAAATGACATTTGGAAAATCATGAGGAAGAGACAGTATATTTACTATTCATTAAATGGAACTGGATCATCATAAAGGTCTTTATCTTCATTGTCTTCACATTGAATAAGCTGAGGAGGAAGAGGAAGATAGATAAGGGGTTGATTTTGTTGTTTCAGGAGTGGCAGAGGTAGAAGAAAATCTGCATGTAAGTTGAACTGCCCAGTTCAAATCATGTTGTTCAAGAGCCAACTGTACACATGTGTGTATACATAATACACCCATGTGTGTATTATATATTCACATACAATAATATATTCACATACAATACTAATTACTTATACATTATATGCAATCTTAAATATGTATCTATCTATATATGCTTTATTAATTCAACTCACAACAAAGAGTTATTGAGGACCTAAAATATGTAACCATTGTGGTAAAGACTGAATGGGATACTGTCATCCCCGCTCTTGAGAAACTCATTTCTTGAGAAACTCTCGAGAACAATTATTTAAAGTTTTAAAAAATTTATTATTCAACTGATTATAGGTTTTAGGAGAAACTCACAATTAAACAATACTATAAATACACAATTACAACATAGCATACCATACACATGAATAGAACATTATAAGAACAGAGAGGTTACTTGACTGATAAAGGAGGTGTGAAGGGTTTCAAAGATAATTTAATATATGATCTGGGTCTTGAAGGATGAGTTGGATTTTGACTAAGGAAGGAGTAGAAGGCCATTCTAAGCAGAGAGAAGAAAGAAAATAAAAATGAAAAAGCACAACAGCATTCCTAGATCTGGAAGTCCCAGTAGTACACTGCACCTCAAGCCCAAGATGTTGGATAGCAATGAAAAGATTTCATGCCAATCCAGTGAGATAGGACCAGATTATCAATAAACTTTCAAACAACGGTAAGATATTGGAGTTTAACTTATAAGCAGGTGGTAGCCGCTGGAAACTTTGAGCAGAAGAGTGATATTTTGTTTGTCTAGAATGAAGAGAGATGAGTTTAGAAGCTGGAAGGCCAGTGACGTGAGTTGTTGACTGAGAGACAAAGGGCAACAGAACTCCGACAATAGAAGTGATAGTGAAGAGTGAGTAGAAGAGGGTTTGAGGTCACACTGAAGCAATGTTAGCTTAGGTTTAGGGTGCAGGAGATACAGTGCTTTCCAGGGAAAGTAGGAAAATGCCATCAAGGTTTCCATTATGCCTGTAGCCAGTAATGGAGGTACAGGGTATGAAAAAAGGAAGAACAGATTTCTTAGTGTTGTTAAGAAGAATATCAATTTAATTCAGATATACTGAGCTTGAGGTAGCAATGACATATTTAGACTAATATATCTCATGGGAAAATTAGTGAATGGGTGATTCAGTTTAGGAGAAGGAGTTAGGCCAAAGGTGTAAGCATGGAACTCAATAAATATATATTTCAATCCATGGGAGTGGGAGGGATCATTAAAGCAAGGAAAATATTGAAAAGAAGAGCCAGGATATTTCACAGAGAATATTGAGATATAAAGGGCCACAGTGGGAGAAAATCTAGAGGAACAGGCTAAGAAAGTATGGTCAGAAAAGGTACAAGGCAAATGACAAGATACATTAGATGAAGAAGGTATTTTATTAAGGAGATTGTGGCAAAAAGTATTTTTAAAATTTAGAAAGGCTAGGGATTCTGAAATATTTTAGAAAATATCAAGTATGTTAACTTGGTAAGATAATTCACAGTGTTTTGGGAAACATTTTAGGTATAGAGATAGATATATAAACTTGATTGAATAAAACGCAAGATAGTAGAAAAGATATAGTATCAATAAAGTTTAATAAGTGGTATGTAAGTCTCTCTACTACAGTGTTGTTGTTTTATAAGGAGGAAAACCCCAGAATTTAAGATATTAAAATTTATTTATTAATATATAAAAGTCTGTTGGGCAGGGTGGCTCACACCTGTAATACCATAACTTTTTAGAGGCCAAGGTGGGAGGATTGCTTGAACCTAGGAGTTCAAGTTTACAGTCAACCATGATTACACCATTGTACTCCAGTCTGGGTGACAGAGCAAGATCCTGTCTCTAAAACTTAATTAAATAAATAATATATAAAAGTTAAGATTTGCAGCACTTTTGTATCACAGTCATTTCAAAGATAACTTATCTTTGAATAATTGGAAAACATATTTCGTACACACGAGGCATAGCATTCATATCACTGAAAGATGAATAACTACTGTTACTAGTAAGTGTTAATGGCATTTGCACTTTTTGTTTTTTAAGATGGAGTCTCACTCTTTTGCCCAGGCTGGAGTGCAGTGGCGTGATCTCGGTTCACTGCAACCATTGCATCCCAGATTCAAGCTATTCTCCTGCATCAGCCTCCTGAGTAGCTGGGATTACAGGTGCCTGGCACTATATGCCTATACTGGGCTAATTTTTGTATTTTTAGTAGAGACGGGGTTTCACCATGTTGGACAGGCTGGTCTCGAACTCCTGAACTCAGGTGATCTGCCCACCTCAGCCTCCCAAAGTTCTGGGATTACAGGGACATTTGCACTTTTTATTATTCTAGCATATGAGATTGTTTCTATAATAATTATGGTTAGTTATATTCACTTGGCAATTCCAAATTAAGAGTGCCAATGAATTAAGCAAAATGCAACTGACTTAGCATTAATCAGACAAAAATATTGAATACATAAACTTCTATCAACTTCTGTCGTAGATATATTTTCAAAAATATCTTAATGAGTTAACTGAATTTATTTTCATAATGATGAAATTATATTGAAATCCAATAAACATGTACATAACAGCCATTATTTAGAATTCAGGTGATAGGGTATTTACAAGTATGTGTTTTCTGTCAAGGAGTATACTCACATTAAACACTTTTGAACTGGATTCATGTAATGCAAGACATTGCCATTATTGACAGTCACTGTGTCCTTTACACAGTAATTGCATTAAAATTATGCTTTTGTTCTTCAACTTTAGTAAAAACAATGTTATCTTTTTTTAACTTTTGTGTACTTATGCTAATAGTACTTATTACTCTGCATAAAACATATTCTCCAATGTTTATGGAAATATATCTATTTTAATTCTACCTATCTTTAATTAACAAAGTAGAGAGGGATATCATTCCAGGTAGTCATAATATCAGGTGGCATTATCCTAGCCCAAGTGTTTTGAACTTAAACTGTTCTTACAATTTACTTTTATTCAGAATGTCACATCATTTTCTCATTTCATGAATGAGAAGGATGGAATAGGGTAGAGAGAGCATGGGTGTCAACATTAATCAATCTGGGGCAACATGGATGGAAAATATTCTATTCATGTTACCTACAAAGTTATTTTATCTTTCTGAATTTTTTTTCCTTCATCTCCAATATGGATTAATGGGATGCATTCTATAGGGGTTTTCTGAGGTTTAAATGTGGTAATGTATGTAATGTACTAGGAGAGTACCTGAAACATATTAAAAGTACAGTAAGTGATAGTTTTTATTATTGCTATTATTCTGTCAGATGGTACAATAGCTATTTAAGTTTATGACCTGGAGCAAGCCCAATAATGTGCATTAGCCTTCTCTTAAGCATCTTTTCTTTTCCAGTAAATGCACTAGAAATTACGAATTGATACAGTTAACCAGACTAGCAGATACTCCAGGTTATAAGGGAGACACCATTTTAGAATGGAAAGAATACAGACTTTGAGATCAGACAAACCACCGTTTACATCTTTCCTCTACCTGACTGGTTAAGTTAGATCAATTATCTGGCTTTGTTTTTCACCTTAGAACAATGACACAAGTTTGGAAGTAAGAAGGCATTTATGAGGTTTTTCTACAGGTAATAAACAGAAAGTATGTACTGCCGTGACCTAAACGCGACAGACATTCAAAAACTGTTAGTTCTCTTACCATTCTTTACCAGTTATTCACCTAAAAATGACATAACTTGCAGAGATTTTACTGGTCTAACATACTTAGCTGTTTTCTGCAACTAAATGACAGCATGAAAGACAAAAAAGCAAGTATAGAAAGAAATTATTTTATTATAGACATATTTTTTATTAGTTTGTCACTTATGTGTAGACAGCACGTACCAAAGACTATAAAAATGTTTTCAGCACCAAATTTCGGGTTACTTATGTAAACAGAACTTATTATACTTCATTTTATTATTGTGTCTCAGGGGATTTCTCAAAAAGTTGATATTTTACATTCTTGAAATTAACATTGTTTCCTATCACTTCTAAATTAAATGCTGTCACAGTATAGTTGCTTGTATTTTACACATTGCTTTGTTTTTACTTGGTAAGTGATCATTTAAATACATTTTAAAAACCACTGCAGTTTATGTCTGGTCTTTTTTTTCTTTTGTAATTTACATAGCACCATCAGTGCTCAGAATTCATTAAAAATATATTGGTTGGCTGGGTGCGGTGGCTCACGCTTGTAATCCTAGCACTTTGGGAGACCGAAGCGGGCGGATCCCGAGGTCAGGAGATCGAGACCATCCGGGCTAACACAGTGAAACCCCGTCTCTACTAAAAATACAAAAAAAACAAAAACAAAAACAAAAACAAAAACAAAAAGCCAGGCATGGTGGCGAGCACCTGTAGTCCCAGCTACTTGGGAGGTTGAGGCAGGAGAATGGCGTGAACCTGGGAGGCGGAGCTTGCACTGAGCCGAGATCACGCCACCGCACTACAGCCTGGGCGACAGAGCAAGACTGCGTCTCAAAAAAAAAAAAAAAAAAAGTATATTGGTTGGTTGGATCAAAAAGTCAAATTCTCAGGGGATTTTAAGAATCTTTAACTGTTTCAATGAAATTAGGGTAACTTAGGTCACTCCTTCTGAAAATTATACACAACTACCTGGTTTGTAAAATGATGGCAGCCCCCAATCATAGCTGAGATTAAGAGTACAATAGGATGGCATGTAATCCAGATTTTCTTCTGCCAATTATTACTGTATAGAGGACTAGCCTGATGGTGGGGGGAAGAGATTCTGACTAGGTTATTGGTCAAGTATGATTGTGGTTTAGGTCCTTTTAGGAGAAATTCAAGTTTCTTGACCTCTGATATGAGTTAGAATGAGAATACTGGATAGTGGGGTTTCTTTGCGAAGAGAGGATTGGAAGTCCCTCAGTGTAGTGAATGTATAGGACAGGATCCCTTAGAATTAATATAAAGGCACATTAGACTGGCCCTTAATGAAGGAGGCACTGAGCATGTGGCACTTGAGAAAATATATCTTTCCTACTACAAGAGACAGTGTAGACTGTGAAATAGAGATGCCAATCAGTCATAAGGTAGATATCTTATATCTTTTCTAATTTTTTCATCAGAACTTTACACTGATAGTTTAAAATGCATTCAAGTGATGACAGCATTAAATGTTATCACAGTAGAATTGTTTCTGTTTTATGAGTTGTTTTGTTTTTACTTCATAGGTGATCATTTAAATTAGTTTTTAAAAAACACTACTGTTTCTATCTTGTCTGTCTTTCTTGGTGTACATTGCACAGTTAGTTCTCAGAATTCATTGGTTACTTAGATCAAAAAATCAAATAGGTGGTTCCCATGCATGTAGTTCCTATGTACCTAAACAGCAAAAAAGTATATATTAATGGGAAGTGATAAAACTATTAAAAGCATTCCTATATACCAATAAAGACCTAGCTGAGAAAGAAATCAATAAAACAATCCAATTTACAATAGCTGCAAAAATAAAATAGTTACAAATGAATTTAACTAAAGACATGTATAATCTCTTCAAGGAAAACTACAAAACACTGATGAAAGAAATTGTCAATGCCACAAACAAATGGAAAAACATTCCATGCTCATGAATTAGAAGAATTAATATTGTTACAATGACCGTTGTGCCCAAAGAAATCTACAGATTCAATGCAATCTCTACCAAAATACCAATGCCATGTTTCACAGAATTAGAAAAAGAATCCTAAAATTCATATGGAGCCGTAAAAAAGAACCCAAATAGCCAAAGCAATCCTTAGCAAAAAGAACAAAACTGGAGAAATCACATTACCCAATTTCAAATTATATTATAAGGCTATAGTAACCCAAACAGCATAGTACTAGTATAAAAATAGATGCATAGATCAATGGAATAGAATGGATTGCCCAGAAATAAGGCCACATATTTTAAACCAACTGATTTTTGACAAAGCCAACAGAAACATACATTGGGGAAAGAACTCTCCTTTCAATAAATGGTGCTGAGAAAATTGAATTTTCATGTGCAGAAGAATGAAATTAGACCCCTATCTCTCATTGCATATAAAAATCTACCCAAGAGGGATTAACATCTTAAGCATAAGACCCTAACTATAAGAATACTAAAAGAAACCCTATGGAAAACTCTTCTGGACATTGGTCTAGGAAATCAATTTACGACTGAGACCTCAAAGTCACAGGTAACAAAAAACTAAAGTAGATAAATGAAACTTAATTAAACTAAAAACCTTCTGCACACCAAAATAAATGATCAACAGAGTGAACAGACAACCTGCAGAGCGGGAGAAAATATTTGCAAACTATTCATCCATCAGGAGACTAACATCTGCAGTATACCAGGTATTGGAATATACTGTTTATCAGAATATACTGGAAGAACTTGAACAACTCAGTTTTTAAAAATCCCACTAAAAAGTGGGCAATGGACATGAATAGGCATTTTTAAAAGAAGACATACAAATGGTTAACAGGTATATGGAAAAGAGCTCGATATCCACTACGCAATTGGTGGGAATGTAAATTAGTACAACCTCTATGGAAAACACTATGGAAATTTCTCAAAGAGATAAAAATAGAACTTCCATTCAATCCATCAATCCAACTGCTGGGTATCTACCCAAAGGAAAAAAAAAAAATCAATATATCAAAAGACACCTATACTCATGTTAATCATAGTACTATTCACAATAGCAAAGATATGGAATCAAACTTAGTGTCCATCAACAGAAGAATGGACAATGAAAATGTATGGTGTATATGTATACAATATAATACTATTCAGCCATAAAAAGAATAAAATTATATGTTTTGCAGCAGTGTGGATATAACTAGAGGTCTTTAACTTAAGTGAAACTAGGTAGGCACAGAAAGTCAAATACCACATGTTCTGATTCATAAGTGGGTGGTAAAAATGTGTACACATATATGTCGAGAGTGGAATGATAGACAAAGGAGATTTATGAAGGTTAGGAGGTGAGAGGAGGGTGGATGATGAGAAATTACCTAATGGGTGCAATGTGTGTTATTTGGATGTTGGATATCCTAAAATTCTTGACTTGATCACTATGCAATCTATGCATGTATCAAAATTGCACATGTACCCTATAAATTTGTACAAAAAAATAGCATATTGGGAAAGGGTGAGGGAAACTAGGCAATACTTGGAGCAATGATACCAAAAAGTAAACTATCTATTGTTTCTGATGCATAACTGGACCTAGCCAAAAAGATGCCATTGCATCCTCTGAAATGAAAAGTCCCAGAGAATCTGGCTGCAAGGCTGAGGAAAATTATAGAGATGATCCTGTTGATCTCAGCCTTGATATTGAACGTTGTAAAAAAAAAAAAAAACATAAGGAGAGAGATCTTAAACGAAGTAAATCGAGAGAATCAGTGAATTCCCAAGACTCCATCCACTCGAGGGAAAGGTCACCAGAGAAAACAGAAAACTCATAAAGGATCAAAGAAGCAGAAGAAGTACGGGAGGGTGAGAGGCAGGTCCAGATCCTCCTCCTCTTCCTCTCAGTCATCTCACTCCTACAAAGCAGAAGAGTACATTGATGAGACAGGGAGAACACCACGGGCTTTGAGAAATCGAGACTGGGGACCAAAGACTTTGTGTCCAAGTGAAAGAGGAGGTGGCAGAGCTTGAGGAACCTTTCAATTTCGAGCCAGAGGAAGAGGCTGGGGCAGAGGCAACTACTCTGGCAACAATAACAACAACAGCGACAACAATTTTCAAAAAAGAAACCGGGAAGAGGAGTGGGACCCAGAGTACACACCCAAAAGCAAGAAGTATTGCTTGCATGATGACCTCCGGGTCAGCGCCGGTTCATGTTCTGGAAATCAAGCAAGTGGGCCCATGACAAGTTCAGTGGGAAGGAAGGGGAGATTGAAGACAAGAGTGGGACAGAGAACAGAGAAGAGAAGGACAATTTACAGTCCACAACTGAGTAGGGGCCACTCTTGACGGGATTCATTGCTCCGGGAGAGAGGCGCTGGGAAGATGGCTGGCGAGGAGCTAAACAGAGGAACCTCAAGAAGATTCTGAAAATCCTACCTCCACCCCTCACCAGCCATGCATATTGTACTACCGTGGAAGGCATCCCTGGCGCTGCCTCCCACTGGACAGAGGAGGCTGGCCGTGGAGCTCGGGGGTCAGGCCCTGCTCTTGAGCGGAACACAACGCATTGGGCTTTAGCTGTTTTTCTAATTTGTTGTTGGTGTGTGGGGTGGGGGCAGGGGTAGCATGGGAGAACGATGCTTGGATTAAAATGATTTTATTTTTAATAGACTATTTTTTAAGCAGTGTTAGATTTACAGAAAATTAAGCAGAAAGTGCAGAGTTCCCTTATGTTCCCATTCTCCTACTATTTTCCTCTATTATTAGAATCTTGCACTAGTGTGGAAAATTAGTTACGATTAATGAACCAATATTGCTACATTATTATTAACCAAAGTCCATAGTTTACATTAGGATTCACTCTTAGAATTGTACATTCTTAGGATTTTTAACAACTATGTAGAGATATTTATCCACCATTACCGTATTATATAGAATAGTTTTACTACCCTGAAAATTTCATGTGCTGCTTCTATTTCTCCCTTCCGCCTCCCAAATCCCTAGCAAAGACATATCTTTTTACTGTCTCCATATTTGTGCTTTTTGGAGAATGTTATATAGTTGGAATCATACCATATGTAGCCTTTTCAGTTGGGCTTCTTTTACTAGCAATAAGTGATTAAGTTTTCTGCATGCCTTTTCATGGCTTGACAGCTCATTTCTTTTGAGTGCTGAAAAATATTCCATCCTTTGGCTATACTACAGTTTGTTTATTCACTTACCTATTTAAAGGCATCTTGGTTGCTTCCAAGTTTGGGCAGTTATGAATATTCATGTGCATATTTTTGTGTGGATGTAAGTTTTTAGTTCATTTGCATAAATACCAAGGAGCATGTTGCGGGATCATATGGCAAGAATATATTTAGTTTTATAAGAAACTGCTAAACTGCCTTCCAAAGTGGCTGTACCATTCTGCATTTCCACCAGCAGTGAGTGAGAGTTCCTGTTTCTCCACTCCTCACCAACTTTTGGTGTTTTTAGTATTTTTTATTTTAGCCATTCTAATGGATGCATATCTTGTTTCAATTTGCAGTTCCCTACTAACATGATGTTTCATCTGCTTGTCATCTGCAGATGTTCTTTGGTGATAGATCTGCATTCTGTTAATCGTAGGAGTAATAGTAGCAAGACTATGTAGCTAACTCTTAGCTGGCAGAGTTCAAAGTCTCAATCCAGACTGTGCTGCACATATTCCACTTTTTATTGTTCTGATAGAATGACACATACTGAAGATAATTGTTCAATAATGAAAAAAAAAAAAAACACATGGGAATTAAGTAAGGAATAAATGTAGATGGTCTTACACTTTGCTCCCCCTTGAGAGAAATATCTTGGGAGTTATGAATGATATCTTAAAGTAGAAGGAAATAGGCAAATATAATAAAGATTACATTAAGCCTGCAAGCTGGGGAGATTTTCAAGTGTAATACATACCTCCTGTATCCCTAGCAGACTCTGGTACGGTTAATAAATCATGTAGCTGCATGTCTACTTTTCCTTGCTTTGCACTGAGGAAGCTATAGTCTAGGAAAAAGTGGGAGATGCAACATCTTTCTGAACTTCTGGGAAACAGTGAAGGTCCACTGTGCTGAAGCCCTAGTAAGTTGACCTGAAACCAAGTTGTTAAGTCAGCCTGCTACTTAGGTTAGTCCCATGACCTTCCCATTGACGTAAATTGTTGAGCACACTCAGAAAGGAGATAGGTAAACAATGACCCAGAAGTGGATGGTGGTGTGCATGAGAATAGAAATATAGTACACTATTAACAGCCTAACCTAGAACGATACTGCCTGATGGAAAATTAAATTTCCCAAGCAAATGTATTGGGCACAGACATTGATTATGTAGCTGAAATAATTTAACTTATGGTATGTGGCCAATACAGGGCTTTCTAATTGTTCTGTGTAGTCTGTATAAAATGTTTTCCCTTGGGCCATTATAGCACTAGCAATAACAGGACATTCTGAGTGTTGTAGATGGATGTGTTTGTAGGTATGTTCCCTATTGTACCAGAGAAGAAGTGGTATCAGAACACACATAGTGACTATTTGATTTGCATTATTTAAAAGTTATTTTTATTTTCTCTGCAAAAATCAGAATGTGACTATAAATGTTACAGAGTTCCACTGTATTCAGGGATTTACAGATTAGTTGCAAAGAATTGAACGCATAGCTTAGAATGAAAGAAGCACCTAATCAATAACTAGTTAAATAAATATACATTTGTGTGCATTTGTCTGTATGTGTGTGTGTGTAGTCAATAAAAAGATGTTTAAGAACAGACTTCTGAGTCAGAAGTACATGAATTTTGACCTAATTTTGTTATTTATTAGGAATATGATTTCTAATCTCTCTTTTATTTTGTAGCTATACCATGTGATATGATATTAGTAACTACATCTATAGATTATTTTAAAGATAACTTGAGATAAACCTATAGTGTACTTAGATGGTGCCTGGCACAAGCCAGTGCTCAGTAAATGTTATCCCTTACTTGGCTATAATCCTGGTATGAACTGCTCACTGGTACAGAATTTGTCTCCTGAATCTATCTGCGTCCTTTCCTTTTTTACTTTGTTTCCTTTTCCTCCTTGGATCTGCATATGAATGTCAAGCTTCTCTGCATCTGACATTGCTCTGTTCTGTACCTGTGGTCAGAGTCAACAGAGAAACTACAAAGCTCAGCCTTACTGTAAGGTTGTTCAAAGTATGGTTTTTAAATGCAGGCATTCTGCCTCAGTGTTTTAATTGTACTTGTGATTGTGCATCTCTTAGTCAGGTAGGCAGTGCTGGAGGTTTGACTTTCTAAGTGGGACTGTGGGTTCCAAAGTTCCTTTGCTTGGAAAACCCGATATTATTCTTGGCAAGACTTTTCTGCTCAGTGATGCTGTGAATGAAAGGATGTTGGAAGTGTACGATTAATGATGAGACTTCCTTTCTTAAACTCCTCTCCTAAGATGCATTGTGTGTGTGTGTGTGTGTGTGTGTGTGTGAGATATATATGAATATCCCACTTTCACACGTCAATATATGTGATTCAAAATATTCTGAAGGAAATGAAAATGTTGTCTCCCAGCTTGAAGGAGAGACAACTATTCAACTATTTCATGTCCATTACAACCCATTTATTTGTACGTTCTTTAAAATTTGTGAAGCGCTTGTAAATTTATGTCAGAATCACAATAATAATTTGATGCACCTTTATAGGCATAATCACACACATATACATGTCTGCATATCTAGATGCATGAATATATATATATATATATATGCACATGCAAATAATGCAATAATATATGGCTAAATTATCACACAGGACTTCATCATTTACCTGATATTATGAAAATTATACCTCCTAAAATATGTTTTTATGTGGTATTTATAGTAGTGACTTTTTAAAATGTGTGCAGTTATACACATTTTTACTAAAATATTATACAAATTTTACATTAAGATTTTATTTTACAAAGTTTTGTGCCAAGGTTATGTTCATCAATAACCCACTCATAAAAGCTATTATGAAAGTCCTTGCATTACCTTCCACTAACTTACAGCTTTTATTTTAAGACCCTTTTTATGTCTAACCATCTTCCTGTGTTTGCCACTCTGGTGCCTGTACAATGTTTTCAAACTGCAATGCTTGCACAAATTTCCAAGAAGTACTTTTCTAATAGCATCTACCTGCCAGCATATCCATGAACACTATTTCTCTAAAACATTACTTGTCAATGGTTTCCATTGGTTATGACACCATTAAGGCAAGAATGGTAATAGACCCAGATGGAATAATATGGATTACAGGTATCTATATAAAAACATATATCGCATTGCACAACTATTTCAGGGGATTCCATTCACAGTCTGAATTAAGTGACCTTTGTATTCCCCAGTTTGTGTTAATCAAATTCAACTGAGGAAAATTGGCAGGCACTTAGTGCCTATTTTATGGCAAGGTCTGTGTGTCAGGTGCAGGGGAACAAACATGAATAGCACAACGAGGTCCTTCAAGGAGTTCTCTATCCTGTGTAAATAAGTTATTTGAGGCTAGTGAATGTATTACAAAAATACAAACATATATGGATGTAAAATGGAGGAGGGCGTAATTCTCTTGCAAAATGAGACAGGGAAGGAAAACTTTCATAAGACACAAGTCTGAAAGGTAATCAGTTTACAAATGGAGAAAGGTTTTAGAGAGACAGAATTCCAGGCAGAGAAGGAACAGTTGTGAAAAAATTAAATGGCATGTTTCCAGGGATAGAAAGAAGTTTGGAGTCATAAAAAGTAGGGAATAATTTGGGGTGGGAAGAAGGGTGGCTATGAGTTTGGAGAAGAAGGGAATGGATGGATGACAGAGTCTTTTCGTAATAATAAGAAGTTTATTTGCTGTTTTCTGATTCATAGAATCTAGGAGCTCAAGTCTATTTGGGTTTATAAAATATTGTCAGGAATGAAAGGATGTATTTGTAAATGTTAAGCCAGATGTGAATATATGAGTTTTATACGATTGTTCATCTAAATGAGCTATTATAATTCTCCTTGCAAACTTTCCAAGAGAAATGCTATCTTAGGTAGTGCTAATTAAATGCAGTAATTTCGATAGTGTAGCATCCTTTCAGGTTTATTAATAAGAATGATGTAATATTTTATTTTTTCCTCTGCTGTTTTGAGTAAAGTAATATTAAAATAAGTAAAGCTTAAATATATGTACATATATTTAAATGTACAGGTATAGAACTCATCCCTGATGAGTTCTGTGAAAGGGAATACAAATGAGGAGAGTAGATGAGGCATGATATAAAGGCCGGCTGTACTCAACTCTTCTCTGTTGTGAACTACCTTGTTAAGAGAAGCAACACCACTCCCTTACCTTGCTTCAAGTCCATCACTTGCAATCAGGTAGAGACCAGGTTCAACTGGAAACAAAAAAATCACATAAAGGACAATACCGTTGGCTGAATGCAGCGTCTAGCTGGCCAAAATTGGACTATGGGGCATTGATTGACAACCTTTGCCTTTGACAATCATATCAGGTCTTCAAAAACATGAAGCTTAAAAATGGAGGGTAAAAAAGATTTTTAAAAGATTTTTTTTTTTTTTTTTTTTTTTTAGTTTTAGAGCATGGCTACATGAAAGTATATGTAACAACAAATTCAAATTAAAATGTCTAAGCAGCCATGTTTCCAGCCAACATCAACATTTCTCTATGCACTGTGCTTCATTTGTTCTCATTACTTCATGAGTCCTGTGGAGAGAGGAGTGATGAGGATTAAGGCATCTGCTGTTCATGAACTGGCACAGATAATCACAGAAATGCAGCAAAGATCAGAAGATCCAATGACTATCGAACAGCTTCTTTTGAGAGTTTGCTGTGGTGACTGCATACCTCTAATGGGAGAGTCATCAAAATGGATTTGGATTTATGAAATCAAATAATTCATAAGGAGAGCTTTGACTATTGCTAAGATACATTTCTCTCCCTGTCTCTTAATGCAATATTTAATCTAATTTCTTTAGTTCTCTCAGCTTGTTTTATAAGAGAAGTGATTTTGAACTGCTTCAGCTGTGCAAGTTCCACGAGAAGAGAATAAATATTATGAAGCAGACAAGGTGGTTCTTCAACCTTGATTGATCAAGCACTGCAGAATCATGAGTCATGATTTCCCGAATCATGAAAGTCATGATTTCCCGAATCACGATGAAAGTTTTCAGAGCTTTCAAGACCATTCTTATTGAAATAATGTTCTACCTTGATAGCATCATCGAAAAGCTAAATTATTTTGAGCATTTTATGAAAAATGTGGAAATTGGAGTGAAAATTACTCTTGTGCCATGTTATTATAAATGAGATGAATCTCCTTTGTTAGTCATTTGCTGAATACTTGGGAGTGCTATCAAAGAGCCATTCTTTTAACAGCTTTATTGGATAGAATTCATATAGCATGCAATCACCCATTTAAAGTGTACAATTCAATGGCTTTTAGTGTATTCACAGAGTTGTGCATCCATTACCACAATCAATTCAAGAACATTTTCATTACCCCAAGAAGAAATCTGCATCCCTTAGACATCACCCCAAGTCCTGGGCAAATACCAATCTACCTTTTCTCTCTATTTGCGTAGTCTGGACGTTTCATATGAATGGCATCATAACTTGCATGATCCTTTGTGACCTTTTATTTCACATATCATGTTTACAAAGTCTATCCATGTTTTACATGTATTACTGCTTCATTTCTTTTTATTGCTAAACAGTATTCCGCTGGATAAATACACTTCCTTTTGTTTGTTCCTCAGTTGATAGACATTTGGGTTGTTCCTACCTTTTGACTATTATAAATCATGCTACTATGAACATTCATGTGCAAGTTTTAGTGTGGATATGTATTTTCATTTCTTGAATGTATACTTAGGAGTTAAATTGCTGGATCTTATGGTAACTGTATTTTTAATTGTCTGAGAAACTGCCAAACTGTTTGAGCCTTATTATTATTATTATTTTGAGATGGAGTTTTGCTCTGTTGCCCAGGCTAAAGTGCAGTGGCACTCTCTTGGCTCACCGCAACCTCCGCCTCCCAGGTTCAAGTGATTCCCCTGGTTCAGTCTCCCAAGTAGACGGGTTTACAGGCATATGCCACCATGCCCAGCTAATTTTTTGGAATTTTAGTAAAGGCAGGGTTTCACCATGTTGGCCAGGATGGTCTCGATCTTCTGACCTCGTGATCTGCCTGCCTTGGCCTCCCAAAGTGCTGGGATTACAGGTGTGAGCCACCGCGCCCAGTTGAGCCATATTTTTTAAACCCAGCACAGCTTAATACATATTATATTTTTTTATGAATTTCAGATATAGCATAATTATCATTTAAGAACATGTAATTAGAAGATAAGTAATTAAAATATAGGAATGTGCTTTAGGGGACCTAATTCATAAAAATAAAAGTGCATTTAGGAAGAAAATCTGCTGAAATAATCATGAACACACTTAATAGGATGCCAACAAGAAGTTCCTTTTGGGTTTTTAATCTGATCGCATAGTGAAGGCTTCAATAAAGAAAAGAATAAAGTAGTTGGGATGGCAGAGCTTTCATGACTTATCACATGTATTTTAAAGTTGCAGAGAAATCTAAATTATACCAGTAAAAACTTTCAATGCTAATCTGTTTTGAAGGTGCCTATATCCTTTTTTACAGCTTAGTGGGTGGAATAACAATACTTCCTTGTATTCTTATAGTACTCTGTAATTCCCCAAGCACTCATGCATACATGTTCTTTCACTAAATTCTCACGATTTCTTCATTAATATAGGGTATTCTTCTCCTTTAATAAAAGAATAAACTCAGGTACTGAAGTTAAGTGATTTAACCCAAACCACACTCTTAGTATAAAACTAGCAGCCAGGACACATATCATGGTGTCTTTTGATGTTATGATATACATAAAAACGAAATTTTCTATAAAGTCCTTTAAAGTATGCTTCTAATATTTTGATTGAAAAAGCCAAGGTCAGGGAAAATACTCTCCAGTTTTGTGAAGATTATGTCTCCAAGATTTAAATTAGCATTATATGGTATAAATAATAGGTGACAACAGAAATTTGTATTTAATATTTTCACACAAGTATAGGGAGATAGAGTAAATGATTATAGACTTGTGTTTTGAAAAATATTTTGACTATGTAATGTGTTGACTGATCACTTTACCATGTTCTTGAGATTTTGCCATTTTCTCTCATAGTTTCCTTCACTTTTCTAACATAAATGATAACATATTTTATCTATAAAATCTGTTGCCCTATAATTAAATATAAGTATGTTCCCATATTGTTTCATGATGCAGTGCATCTTATTTAAAAGTATAAAGTGCTGCTTCAAGCTATAACTAAGTATTCAGTTTCAGTATATTTACATTTTTAAATTCATTTTGTAAAGGGTTATACAGATTTTTACCATGAATTTTCGTGAAAATACATAACACAGGAGTTTAAACTGAACGCCATACAACAGAACATTCTAAATCTTCCTCATCTGTGTGTCTCCCAAAAAACCTGACAGGGCACCCTCTCTCCCTCTCCCCATTTCTCTCTTCTTCTCTCTCTCTCCCCTCCACCCCCACCACACACAATTTTCTTTTCTTCTCCTTTATAGTCTCAGATTTCTTTCACTGTCTCTTCAAATGTCTCTCATTATGCTCAGTGGTTCTTTTCTCTTCTATCCCACCTCCCTTGTCTGACCACCTGTGTTGTGTTTTGATACAATATTGCAGTCTACCTTTAATTTCAGGAAATCTTTTTCAAGTATATAAACCTATGTAATTTCATGAATAGGCATATTATCAACAATAGAAAATGCTGACTTTCACTGTGTCCTTTAAAGGGAGAATTGCATTCCAGCTGTAGTTTTCCTTTTCTTTTCTTCCCAGAAAGAATCCAAGTGAAAACCTGCAAGCATCATTATATTTGTCCGCAGGCAGCTAAGCTGATATATTTAGTGTGGACTGCTGTATGGGATACAGCTGTGAAATGAGCTAAAATTTATTATTGCAGGTAAAAGAACTAGTATAAATGCTTTCAAATGAAATCCTTTGCAAGCATTACAGTAAATAGACTTTGGAAACATTCTCATCCTGTCTCGTGTACTTTAAAAACGACTTTTCTGAAGATTCTATATGTCTTAGGGCATGTGATGAAGGAGATGAAAATTAGGACTGTCAGTATTCAGGGATTTATACAGTAGGTTTCTCTTACCACTAGTACAATAGGATTTTTAATTTGAATTCATATATATGCTTGGTTCTTCCTAAATCTTGGGCCAATGTAAAAAAGTCTCTTGAGGAGGAAGAAAACTAGCTACTCCTAAATGCATCATGAGCACACAAACCATTTCACTCCTTAATTATAAAGATAGCAATTTTAACCCAGAGGAAAACTTGAAATATTCTTTCTATTTTGAAGGTCTTTACATAACTTGGGTACAGTGCATGTCATTGTTTTAAGTTTGTGTATATGTGTGTGTGTTTGTGTGTGAGTGCTTGATAATTCTATTGGTTAATGTGCATAGGAAATTTGTTTTCTTAATCTAAGTCAGGTTAATGGACAAAAGAGACATTACACACAAATCACCAAGTTTTAAAATATTGTAAACTAATAAAATATCCTTAACACTAACATCATATGCCATATAATTTAATCTGCAGCTTATTGTGATGCAGAAATGTCTTCAGAAGTTTGAAGTTCAGCATCTTCATTATGAATAAAAACGTATTGCTGTAATAGAACAACGAGGAAGTTCTGGGAAAAAATTTTAGTTGGCAGAAGGCTGAATTAAACCTGATTTGAGGAGTCTTTTAGTCTTCCTAATTTAATTGTGTACTTTTAAGGGATATTTAAATGTTTCAAACTTTTTCTGAATGGTTTTCTACATTCAAAAATTTATGGAGACTGTTACTGTTCTATTCACATCCACATTTCTGAAAGTTGAAATTAAACCATCCTAGGGCCGAGCTAATATTGTCAATAATTTTGTGTACATGTACATGTTTATGGTATTTCTCTTATTATTTGTTGCATCATATTAAGTCAACTGGAATGGAAAGTTAAATCTGAGGTGAAGACAAATTGTTTGATATTTCTTCTTTCTAGCAGAGTTATTCTCCCCATTTCCCAATTTTGATCTATTACAAATAAAATAGTAACATCAGCATTGGGGTGGTGCCCTCTAAGCCCCTTTATTTACTACACAAACATTTTACTGAACTTTAGCTATGGGGAACTATAGACATGTATGAGCTCATAATCGTCCAAGGAGATGTAGACATAACAATTGTAATCAGGGTAATCGGGGCTATCACTGAAGGGGAGTGACCAGCTTATCTGAGCTGGAGATGGGCAAGGAAGGGCCAAGAAAAGGCTGATATTTACATTTTTACTGGCCTCCAAAGGTTGTGCAAAACTCTGAGAGATGAGAGGTGAAGGGACATCACATGGCAAAGGCACAGAGACAGCTATCTGAATGGCTTTCACACTCTGAATAGTTCATTCTTTACCCATAAAACCCTAGGAGAGCTCTCTGCTGGTGCTCTGAACAACATCAGGGATTCTTGCCAGTTTTACCTCTTGTTCTTTCTAAATCTGCCAGATGTATGCTAAGAGCCAGTTTCTACCTGGTCTGGATTTCCTTGATCAGTTGCTTATAATGTCTCCGTAGGATTGTCTGCTTGAGTTCTAAATGCTGATTTGTTCCTATCCCATACTTTTTCATGTTCCTCAGTTTCATGCTATTTGACCAAATGGTTAGTTTGTTCAACTTTCTTATACAACCCACTGTTCCAGAACCCCTACCTTCAACTTGAGCCCCAAAATGTAGAATAAAATCAAATATTAGGTACAATTCTCAGCTCTATTTATCTTGAACCATGTATCACACCGTTTATGCTTTGGTACATATAAGACTCAACTTTGGGCCTTAGCAGGAAAACCAATGAACATTTGTATGTAAGGAATACGTTGTTAGTATATACATTAGGCCTAGAAATTAAGGAATTAAGCAAGTTCCAAAACTACTTAAAATAGTTCCTTTGAGTGTAGGAAGTGCTTTAGCTCTAGCTTACCTAATGATATAATAATGCTTACTGAAATATTTACCATAGTTAATTCTTATTGCTCCTCTTCACATAAAATAAAATTTCATACATTCCAAAGCCTGTGACCATAAGGCTATGAAAATTCTCCTGCAATAAGTGAACTATGCTTTTTTATACACTCACGGGAAACCACACAAAAAAGAAAAATCCTTGTGAAGAGTAAAATGTAATATCATCTTTGAAGTGACTGATAGATAAGCAACAGACAGCCATAACTATAATAGTCGATTACAGAATCCAAAAATGACTCTCCTGTCAAGATTTAGTTCAAACATCACTTGCTCTATGAAGCTTTTGTGATTCTCCTCCCTGACTTATGTCAGCACTTTAACAACAATACTCTATTTTTATTTTCACCTGTGTATTCAGTGTCCGCCTCCAACAAGTTACTGGTAATGATTTTGGGTACTTTATTGTTTAGGTGTCTCTTACCCTTATCATGAAAATGTGAGCTTCTTGAGGCAAAAGCTGTCTTAGTCATCTTTGTTAACTCAGCATGTATTATATACTAGGTATCAGTACATGGTTGATGAATGAATAAATTACTTAAACTTAATTTAGCTTATATAATGTTATATCACGTTTTTCACTTCATAACTCTCATGATGATTTTCCTATTTTATAAAATATTCCCGGAAAATTTGATATATTTTAATGGTATATCTATTATACGTATGGTTCAAGTATTTAATATTCCTTTAATACTGGCTATTTGGGTTATTAGCTTTTTTATTATGAAATTATGCTATACATGATATTCTTTTTTTTATTTTTTTATTTTTTAATTTATTTATTATTCTTGTAGTATATCTTTTTTGCCGATCTCTGAGTTATTCCTTATGGTGCATTCTTAGAAATTCAGTTCTTTAGTTAAAAGGAGGAATATTTTCAAGACTCCTGATACAGATTGTCAAATTATTATAGTTTATATACATGCTAGTAAAGAATAAAGAGCCTAGCTTACATGACCAAACTGGGCATAACAGTTTTAAAACCTTTGCTAACACAACAAATCTCAAGCCATCTCTCTCAGTATTATTAATTTTAAAAAAGTGATATCTTTTAAATATGATAGAAAAACCTATATATTTTTTTCATTTTGATGTATAGTTGTGCCTTAATTCATTTTGTGCTGCTATAACAGAATACCCAATACTGGGTAATTTATAAGGAACAGACAATTTATTTCTCACAATCCTGGAGGCTGGGAAGTCAAAGACCAAGGTGTTGGTTCATGTGTCTGGTGAGGGCTGCACCTTCTGAAGGTGAGGAATGCTGTGTCCTCACATGGTGGAACGTGAAAGGACAAGAAAGAGCAGACCTCTCTATGGACCTCTTTTATGAGGGCCTTAATCCCATTCACCGAGAGGAAGTCCTCATGAGCCTAATCACCTCTTAAAGGCCCCACATTTTAATATTGTCACATTGGCAACAACTGAATTTCGGAAAGGACACATTCAAACCATAGCTCTCTCTCTGTGTGTGTGTGTGTGTGTGTGTGTGTGTGTGTGTGTGTGTGTGTGTTTGGTCTCTTTCTAAACTGTCCTGCAGAAGTTAGCACCCTGGCATATCAGAACAGTTTAGGATGGAGAAGGAGACTTTCACAGAGTTGTGTATGGAAAAATGTGTAGATGAGTGGTGCAGTGAGAGGCCCTCTGGAATTCTTAGGACAGAGAAACAATGGGGAGCACAGAAGACAGGTATGGGAGTGGGTTTCAGTATTGCTCTGACAGTGTTTTGTTTGTTGGGTGTCATTTATTTTGGTATTACTTAATTTAGAATTATTGGTTCTTATTGATATCTGAGAAAATAGTCTTAGAAAGTTAGCTTTGCAGGAGACCAACATTTTTGGCAAAAAAGATGAATTTAACTAATGTGTTTTAGTTGTAGCAAAATATTATTGATTTAAAACTTAAGTCAGGTGATCTTTTACAGAGTGTATGAGACTAAGCCTTAGGTGTTATAAATCTTTTCCTGAAAAATAAAAAGTATACTGCATTAATTTCAGTCATTAATTAGTGCTATTAATAATTCAAGTCACTTCTAAAATGGTTTATTCAAAATAAATTTGGGGCTTGGGTAGACTAAAAATTACATTATTTAATGTTATTCTAATTGGTTTACTGTTATATAAATCTTCAAATGAAAAATTTTATAAAATCAATAATTTGTTTTATAATTTTACTTCATTTTATTTTATATATTCTTTTTATATCATCTGTAAGAAAGCGGGGTTTTACTTGATTAATACTACAAAAATAATTATAGTCCCTCTTAATATCCCAAATAAGTAGTATATTTGGGAATACTTTCCTCTCTCAAACACTTATTTCAGGGTGTTATTGCAACCAGTAGCTAACAGCCAGTTTGAAATCTTGATGCAAATAAATTTCCACCTTGATCACTTTCACACCCAGTCTCTCACGGGTTTTAGTACTAGGTTTGTATCCTGTGATCCCTATGGCATCAACACATATGGCTGCCCCCAATTACCACGTGCAATGGAGAAGGGCTGAGGAATACAAAGATTCTACAAAACTTCCTTAGGAAATGCGTTGTTTTGTTAAAACGCTTCAGAGTAAAAAAGTAGTTAGTAGTGATCACTTTGGTCCATGTCATAATGTCAACACCAAATATTAAATAAGACAAGTGAGAGATAAAGAAGAAAAAAAATATATATATATGGAGAGAGAGAGAGAGAGAGATTGATTTCAGTCTTCAAAAGTAAAAATGCTGCATTCAATATTTTGTGCAAATGAGAAATTATACCTGAGGTCTGAGGTTAGCAGTGGAGAAAAAGACCTGAAGATCTAAGGGTAGCAGATGAGGAACTTAGAAGGCCTAAAAGGCACACATTAGCAGCAGAGGGGAAAGCTCGGGGCTAGCACTTGCTTATTCTTAACTGTGTACTGGGCACCTTTCCTCCAGCTTTGGCTCACTATCCAGTGTCCATGAACTTTTTCTGCCTGCTTTCTCTCAGGTCCTGAACAGTGCTCTGTTTTTCTGAAATTACCAGTAACAAGTGGATCATCTAAGAACTGCTGGACAAAACATTGATCTGTTTTAATAAAGGATATTTTTCATTCAAGTTTCAATTAGAAACATCCCTTAGGCAGTGTAAATACGTAGCTGTCACCTGCAGCATCGCCTGCCATACTCCTGCCTTTTTATTTATCTAAAAAATATATATTGTATACCCACAACCACTTTTAAACTCTGTGGAGTAAAGCCGAAGTCCCTGTTTATAACCCTAAATGTATTTCCTTTTCACCGTCTTTTTGGGAAGATGAACTCTATAGTCCAAGGTGTAAAAGTTCTTTATTTTGTACATTGAAATCAATTTAGGGAGTTATTTTTATTTAAATATTTTTATTATTCCTGAAAATAAAGAAAAGGTATATGTGGAATTTAATTGCATAGATTGAGGTTTGAGCACAATTAAAAATCAATGTTTTAAAAACATGGAGTGGAGCCACGGTTCCTGACCCGCATAGTACTTATTAACACTCGGAGGAAGACTTACATGAATTATTCAGCTGATCATAGAGTATTAAGTAGATTCTAATTTGTTTACAAAAATCAAATGTGCTTTAGCAATCACAGAGAAAACCTGAAAAGATAAGCCTTGTAGGTAAAAAAACCATTACAATTAGAACTGCTTTTGTTAATGAAGGTCAGAATAAAAATAAAGAATCCGTCACTGAATAGTTTTCCACTTTGTACTTGCAGACATTTGAGATCCTGTAGTACAAGTATAATTTACAATATCTTTTTCTCAAAACAAGTTATCCATTAGTTATAGTCCAAACAAGTGAAATATAAATGTTTAAAATTGCAGGTATTTGTAAATTTGTCTTAAAGTTGAAATCACTGTGTTTATTTTACATTAAAAGGAAGATACTAGTTGACATTTTAAAACCACATAATGAGATGTGAATGAATAAAAATTATCAATAAATCCCTTCATCTGTGCAATACATAGGGGAATTATATTCTTTAAAGAAGCTTTAGGGAGGTGTGAAAGAATGTTACAGAAGAATTATTCTCTATTTTTCTCTGTAGTTCTTTATTTTAAAGAATAAGAATATTATTCATAATATAGAGCCCACTAAAATCTGTGTAGATTTTTGTGTATATGCGTTTTTGTCTGAAAACATTACATTAACAAGATACAGAATTACAGCCACAAGTAAAATACCAAGTAGATATACTTTTATTGGGTAAACAATAAATAATGTGTAATGTTTCTATTAGTATTTTGACAGTCATGGGATCGGTCAGTAGCATACAGAAAAGGGATAGTCTCATTTCCTTCAACTCTCCTTTGGAATGAGAAGAAGTATAAATATATTATTGCAGTGGGAACATGAATGCTTCAAGAAGGCTTCAGTAGTAAACAAGAGGAGGAAGTTTGGATGTATGGACCAAAAGCTGGGTACTCAAGGACACTAGTAGAGGCTCAGGCAGGTAGATATATGGTGACAACTCCAGACATAGTGACTACAATATCGGCCCTAGATTAATTGTAACCTTCCGTAGGGAACCAATGCAAGGTTCCAGCTCTTTACCCAATTCTCAGAATTGGTAGAAAATATGAGGGTTCATGAATGATGAACAAGGAAAAATATCCATGAGCAGGATTAATGCTCATGCTTTCTAGAGTCACCAAATGTTTGTAGATCTGCTATTACTTTTGCGTCATATCAGTTAAATGGCCCTAGAACCAAGCGGGGCTTGGCCTGCAGATGGGGACAGAGAGGCTGCAGGTGTGAGGACTGAAGAGTACCAAGCAACTCATTAAGCAAACAATGGAAGTGTTTAAAATTCAGTCACAATATTTAAAGCATTAAAGGTGGCATGAGACTGGTTTACATTTCCTTTGAGGAAGAGAGAAATGTAATGCCTTAATCATTAGCTAGGAATAGAAAGTCACATGATTTCATAAGAATATAATTTATCAGCAGTAAACATTTTGGTCAATGTAATCCATGCAGATTGAAACACTGTATATAGCACTTTGTGTATCACCTTTAACAAATCTCCAAAAGCATTTCAAGCAACTGAAATTTCAGTTATGTTGAATTGAAATGTAGGTTATTTTTTAACATCTATTTATATCAAGAAGTGTGTTCTTTATGTTGTTGTTTATAGAAAACTGATAATTTTGAAACTCATCACAAATCTAGAAAATGCAAATCGTGTTTTCTGGAAAATAGGAAATAAGTCCACTATCTTTCTCTTAATACTTAGCATTAAATATTTTAATCAGAGAACTCACAGTAAGAGAACTCTAATTACTAATGTAATACTATGTCTGAAGATTTTACTTAAAAGGAAGGAATACATCAACATTTATTTTTAAATCCTCATTTTATCAATTGGAATAAAAATGAGTGATAATAACAAAAAATTCTATTAATGATAGGTAGTCTTTAATGGCAAGGCAAAAGATATGTTGTAAAAATCATTAAATCTAAATATTCATTTAGATTTCTGAAATATAAAATATAAACCAAAATAATTTTAATAACATCCATTACTTCTCATTGCCTCCTGGACAACATAATTTAATTACCTTATGATAATTCAAAATACAAATACATATAAAACTAGATTTGTCATCTTTCAGTACATAACTAGATTAGTTAATATATTGTAATGTATACTGTGTGATGTGTGACAGAACACTGGTTTTTTCCTTGGCTATACATTAGATTTACTGAGGAAGTTCTAGAAAGTACTGATATCCCGACCCCACCTCACCTAGAAGAATTAAATTGTCTTAGAATGGACGTGACATTGATATATTTTTCTAAAAGCTCATCGGGTGATTCTACAATATAGAGGCAGTTGAGAAACAATATATAGAATTAAAGATTCCACTGTTATCATTGTTTATGTTAACATGGATTCTTATCTAGCATAGCCAAGTAGGAAATAAAAAGCCTCAATAGTATCTATTTATCTGTCATTATAAATGAGTATATCTGTGCCCAAAGCAAAATGCTGATATTTAAGCAGGCATAATCTAGTATTTCTTTCTCTTTTTCTCCTCTCTCTCAATCTCATAGCTCTTACTCCTCCTTGATGTCTAACTCTCCTTCTAATTGCGGAGAGTCTTTTAGCTTCATTTCTACCCTAAAACCTATTTATGCCCAAATGGAGAAAATAAGCATAGATTTTGAAGCAGAACTGATGGAATTTCCACTTTTGGATCTATTACTTGATATGTGACATGTGACTTTGCTTACATTGTTAATTTTTCTAAGCCTCATTTTTCTCCACTATAAAATATTGATGAAAAGTCCTAATGTAAAATATAGAGCAATTAAAGATAAAATAGTCTGGTCACCCAAACAAAATAGGTATTTATAGTAACCCCAAGACCCATGGACATGCTGCTGCCTATTGAAAATGTCCTGTCTTCACCCTGTTAACTCCTCTTCTTCCTTTAGATTTCTCAGGAAAACACTTACTGTCTTCTCCCTATCAAATTATTTTATTACATATGCCCTTGGATCCATCCACCTTTCCTTTTCTAGATTTATCACAGATGTTATTTAATATATGTATGATCACAGATGTTATTTAATATATGTATGGTTATTTGACTAGTATCTATATTCTTTCCAAGAGTCTAAGATCCCTAATGAAGAAATGTTTTGTCTAGATTTTCTCATTATTGTTTTTTGATAACAGCACGGATCTTCACACATTTTAGGATTCAGATAGTAGTTAAATCTGCATGGATGGATTGAAGGATGAAAGACTGAATATATATTAGTGGAAATATTTAAAGAACATTTAGTAAGTGTTAGTGTTATACATCAAGGAATTTAAAACATATAGACACAGAATTTTATAAATTAGTAACTTTCATATCCTCACTGTAATCATAAAAATGTTAACTAACTTGCTTAAAAACACACAGATTAGAAAGAGCAGAACCAGAATATATAACTTATTTCCTGGCCCACTCTTAACTCAACCTTTGTCTCTCTGTTCTTCTCTGTTATTTATTCTGATTATTTTTAAATCTAAATAGGCTGATTCCCCAGGATCCAGAGACCTTTCTTACCATGTCCCTCCTTGTCTTTCCTACAGTTTAGTGATCACATATTCAAAATCTCAGGTCTTTAGTCTCAAGACCTTCAACACATAGATGTTGTTTCTCAAACTTTTGTCTGCATCAGAATCACATGAGAAAATAATAAAAATGCACATCTCCTTTCCTTACACTAAAAGATTTTAATTAAATGGTATAGTAGTGTGGGCCGAGTATATGCATGTATATGAAATTCACAAGTGATGATGCAGGGGTCAAGCCTACGTCAATGCTGGAGGAAGTTAAACCCTAGGAACCCTGATTTTGAAAGGAAACAGATTTTGAATGATTTCCTAAGTACATAGCAAGGAAGTAATAAAGTTGAAAGTTTCTCATACCCTAAAATGAGGACATTTCAGCCTTGAGAAAATTGTCAGCCTTGTGACAGAAGTTTTGTGGTTGGAAATTGTTAAATCCTACACAATAGGCAGAAAAACTGTCAAGGTAAATAGCCTTTAAAATCATACTGAAATTCTCACTGTGAAATGAAATATATTCACATTGTAAAAATAATAGTAAAATAATTTATGTTAGGTGATTTAATGTTATTCCTAATAACTATGCAGTGTGAGAATATACCTGTATGTTCCTAACTATGTGTTACTTTAATTTTATGGTAAGCTTTGCCTAATTGGAACAGTACACAGAGGTTTAAAATGTATTACTCTTGAACAAATTAGAAAAAACATGATTACAACATACAGATTTTTTGTCTTTTTTGCCATTGTTCTGTATTTTTGTCATTGTTTTTGTTGTTGTTTGGCTTTACTTTCAAGCTACTCATTTTCCACTTCTAAACAAAATGTATTCTTTTTTTTCAAATTCTTTTGGAACATCTTTTATAAATTTGAAGTTATATGTGTTAATCTTTTATATGCTAATTAAAAAATTTAGCTCAATAATATAGACTACACCACTATAGAATCCATGATATTTTGAGGGGTTCTGGAACTTTTGAACTCATATACACCAAGGTTAAAATTTTGTTTCTGGCACTTTCTAACATTGTTACCTTGGACAAGTTTCTTAGGCTCTCTATGCTTCAATTCACTTATCCATACTTTACACCTGCTTTGTCAGCATTAGGTTAAGTAATATATATAAAAGTCTTACTTTGGTCCTTAGAAAACAGTAGGTCTCCATTAACAAAAAAGAGAAGAAAGAAAGAGAGAGAAAGAGAGAGAGAGGAAGGAAGGAAGGAAGGAAGGAAGGAAGGAAGGAAGGAAGGAAGGAAGGAAGGAAGGAAGTTAGTTATGAAGCAGTATAAACACCTAGTATCACATCCAGCAACATAACTTCCTTTTACTTTTTAGCATTATTGTGTTATAATTAAAATGAAAACAGCACACATTTAATGCATACATCTTGTTTTCATTAAAATAATTTTTTTTTTTGAGGTGGGGTCTCCTTGTTGCGCAGACTGGTCTTGAATTCTTGGGCTCAAGAGATCCTCCCACCTCAGCCTCCCAAAGTGCTGATATTACAGGCATGAACCACCACACCCAGCCAATGCATATGTCTTAATGAGTTTGGATATATACATTTACCCTTGGTACCATCACCTTCACCGAGATACAAAATATATTCAGCACCTCCAGAAATTTCTTTGTGTTCTTGTGTGTGTGTGTGTGTTTTGTAAGAACACTTAACATGAGATCTATCCTCTCTTATTAAGGTGCACAACACTACATTGTTAACTATAGGTACTATGTTGTAAAGAAGAGCGCTAGGACTTACTCATCTCGCATAATAGAAACTTTATACTCATTGAAACACAATTCTCCATTTCCCTCTCCCCTCAGCCCCTGGCGACCAAAACTCTATTCTCTGCTTATACGAATTTGACTACTTTAGATACCTTGTGTAAATGAAATCATACAGTACATGCCCTCTGAGGCTGGCTTATTTCACTTTGCATAATGTCCAATAAGTACATCCATGTTATTACAAATACGATTTTGTTTTATTTTGTTTTTTTGAGATGGGGTTTCGTTCTTGCTGCCCAGGCTGGAGTGCAATAGCACAATCTTGGCTGGCTGCAACCTCCACCTCCTGGGTTAAAGTGATTCTCCTGCCTCAGCCTCCCGAATAGCTGGGATTACAGGTGCCCATCACCACACCTGGCTAATTTTTTGAATTTTTAATGGAGAGGGGGTTTCACCATGTTGGTCAGGCTGGTCTTGAACTCCTGACCTCAGGTGATCTGCTCGCCTTGGCCTCCAAAAGTGCTGGGATTACAGGCATGAACCACCATGCCCAGCTCAAATAGGATGTTTTTAAAGACTGAATAATGTTTTGTTATATTTCACAACCCAAATGTCCATGGACAGCTGCATAACTTTTTGAACTGTTGTAGGACAAGGGGCTTCTCTAGACTCCTGCAGTCTTTCCCTCTAGGCTGGTCTCAAGTGCTCCACTCCTCTCCCCCTGGATTTCTGCACCTTCTTCCTGTGATCTCAGTGCACATAGTGAAGCCAGCGCTTTACACTCTCCTGGTTCAGTTAATCACCTTTTAAGGATTTTCCTCTGTCAAAGAAAGGACAGAAGAGATTTGTTCTGTGTTATTTTTAAATGTATGTGCTATAGTAACAAAATCTACAGTTTGGTTGCTAATTAATTGTTCTTGAGCTTCAATAATCAGAACAAGTGAAGTGGATTTTTCTCTCTAATCACATACAGACTTAAAAATCTCTCATTTTGTAATGCCTTCTCATATAACAAAATTCTTCCTATATTGTGCCAACTGGATCTAGCTTTGTGTATGATAATCATTAAGCAAAAAACAAATTGTGTCAATATGCATAGGAGCTATTAATAGGAGAGAAAAAACCCAAAATATGCTTATTTCTTTTGCTATCAATAAACAATACAGTTGACTGCTTTAGGATGACACTGAGGAATATGATCTAAGTAATAAGTGTATTTATACCATAGGCATATTTATTTAAGAAGATTGATGAAAACTCTCAGAATTAAAAAATTATTTTCTAATTAGATACATTATTATTCTTGTTATGCACAATTTAATAGGTTTATTAAATGAGCATTAATGTTTTACTAATGTGGTTTTGAAGTAATATGATTTGGAGTATGATATAGTCTAAAAATCAATGTAAATCAAAATCCTTATGATTTACATACTAAGTCATTACAAATAAAAAGAACGCCCGTGCTGTAGAAGTTTCTACACCGGAAGATAAAGAACTTATTTGTGCCAATCCATATGCTTATACTAAGTATTCTTGCAGCTAAAACAGTGATTCTTCCTTGGTGATTTTAATCATAAAAGTTGTTTAGACTGGGCGCGGTGGCTCACGCCTGTAATCCCAGCACTTTGAGAGGCCAAGGCAGGCGGATCACGAGGTCAAGAGATTGAGACCATTCTGGCCAACATGGTGAAACCCCATCTCTACTAAAAATATGAACATTATCTGGGCATGTTAGCATGAGCCTGTACTCCCAGCTAATCAGGAGGCTGAGGCAGGAGAATCACTTCAACCTGGGAGGCAGAGGTTGCAGTGAGCAAAGATTGGGCCACTGCACTCCAGTCTGGTGACAGAGTGAGACTCCGTCTCAAAAAAAAAAAAAAAAAAGAGTTGTTCAACTAAATTCTCAACTTTAAACCAAAATACATATGCTAAATAGATAAATAGGCAGGAAAAAATGATTTTTAAATTACTTGCTAAAATATTTAATAGCCTACCTTTATAGAGTACTGTGTTCTAAAAAATATGAATGTATCTATCTGTATGGTGTCATTTTTGATTTGCAAAAATAAATGAAATAATTTAAAAAGATCATCTGAATAATCAGATATTGACTTTACAAATTAACAGCATAAAAATATGTTCATATTTTTCAGTTTTAATCTCATGTGTGTTAAAAGTATTTCATTAAAAAATGACAGTATTATTCAAATCACCTAAATAATAGTGACACAGGTGTGTTCAATTTGTGAGCATTCTTCAAAAACACATTTTGTACAATTTTTGCTTGCATCCATCTTTCTTTCTTTCTTTCTTTCTTTCTTTCTTTCTTTCTTTCTTTCTTTCTTTCTTTCTTTCTTTCTTTCCTTCCTTCTTTCTTTCTCCCTCTCTCTCCCTCTCCCTCCCTCCCTCCCTCCCTCCCTCCCTTCCTTCCTTCCTTCCTTCCTTCCTCCCTTCCTTCCTTCCTTCCTTTCTCTCTCTCTCTCTCTCTCTCTCTCTCTGTTTCTTTCTTCTTTTTTTTTTTGGAGACAGCATCTCACTTTGTCACCCAGGCTAGAGTGCAATGGCATGATCTTGGCTCACTGCAACCTGCGCACCCCAGGTTCAAGCAATTCTCCTGCCTCAGCCTCTTGAGTATCCAGGATTACAGACACGTACCACCATGCCTGGGTATTTTTTGTAGTTATAGTAGAGACGGGGTTTCATCATGTTGGCCAGGCTGGTCTTGAACTCTTGACCTCAAGTGATCCTCCCACCTCGGCCTCCCAAATTCCTTATTTATTTCTACCAAAAGTTAACAAGTACCAGATAAACCTATGAGAGTAGTGAGAAGATAAAGATAGCGCTAATAATCATGCTCTCTTCTGTCTGTCTTAATGGAACAAAGATGGTTAGGTGAATTCTACACAAACTTGCAATCCTAGGGTGCATTAATTCTGATCAGTGCCTTTGTCCTGCCTTGACTTTCTATCTTCACATTGCTCACAACGTCTATATTTCAGATTTTTTAAAGTGAAATTCTAGATGACTGAGAAATTTTCTCTGACAGGTTATTTAAAATATTATTAATCTCTTAAGCAATATTCTAAATTAAATGCAACTAGATGACTCCATATTAATTAAGTCAAACATTAAATAAGACTAAAATAGTTATTTTCCAAGGCCATTAAGAGGAGTGATGTCTGGCTGAGAATGATGTCAGATTTTTATTTAGAAATTAATTTAGCATGCTAATGAGTGTGAAATTCCACAAGCATCTCTTATTAGAAAATGAAAATCAAGACTGGGCACAGCGGCACAAGCCTGTAATCCCAATACTTTAGGTGGCCGAAGTGGGAGGATTGCTTAAGGCCAGAAATTTGAGACCATCCTGGACAACATAGTTAGACTCTGTCTCTACAAAAAAATTAAAAAATTAGTCAGACATAGTGGTGTGCATCTGTAGTCCCAGTTACTCAGGAGACTGAGGTGGAAGGATTAGTTAAACTCAGGAAGTCAAGGCTACAGTGAGCCAAGATTGTGCCACTGCACTCCAACATGGGTTACAGAACAAGACCCTGTCTCAAAAAAAAAAAAAAAGAGAGGCAGAAAGAAAGCAAAGAAGGCAGGAAGGAAAGAAGGAAAGAGGGAGGGAAGGAAGGAAAGAGGGAAAGAGGGAGGGAGGAAAGGAAAAAAAATTAAAATGAAGAAAGCAAAATGAGTAATGTTGAAATTAGATTGCCATAAATAACACATGGTTTAAATGTGTTATCCACAATTAACAACAACAGCATTATGAAATATGGTACCAGTTATATTCGAAAACAAACTTTTTTATTTCTGTTAAAGGACAGAAGGTAAGAAAATAAACATAAAAGACATATTGAGAGATATATACATATATATTTCACTAGTCAATGAATTGTTTTGATTGGCATGAAGTTTCAAATATGAGAATTCCCAGGTGGTCTGGGGAGTTTAACCATAGTGTTTCCCCAAATAATGTTATCTATTAATTATCTTCTTTTGGGTATTTTTCAGACATTCAAGTCAAATCAGAAATAAAAAAAAAAAATTACCTGTCACACATTAAATTTGTTATTCACATTTAAATACTATAGTGGAAATTCTGCAGTGCTATTTTAGTATACATTTTAAACCTTATTACAGACATAATGATTGTACAAGACCTCACATAGTATAGTAAATGACTAATATAGTATAGAAAAATGACTGTACAAAACCTAACATAGTATGAAAACATTAACATTAGTGGGTAAGTTTGATAAGTACCTGGATGTAAGATAAATGTACAAATTAATAGTTGTTATTTATTTTTGAAGTAACTGTGTAAACATAGAAAAGAAAAATTACCTTTCTCATTAGCTATAAAATAATAATAGTAATAAACAAATGAAATACGTAGAGATAATTTTACAAGAGAAAAGGAAGACCTACATGAGAAAAACATACATTTTATTGAAAACATCAAACAAAGACTGCCTAAAGTAAAAAGCAAAATATGCTGTATTCTGGATGGCTATTTTAATATTAGAAAAATAAAAATTCTTTTCAAATTAATATGAAAGTGTGATGCAATTGCAGTTACAATTACAATGGATTTCTGTAGAGAGCTGTACAAAATTATTTTGAAGTTTATGTGCAGAATACATACAAAAGAAATGCCAATATCCTTTTAAAAAGTGGATGGACATTTCTTAGCAGATGTTAAAATTTAATGGATATTATTTTAGGTAAAACAGTAAATTTTGTAACAAGAATAGAAATATAGAAATATATATCAGTAGGAAGGGCCTAGAATTATGTACAAATATATATTAAAGCAATATACACATGAAACTCATACGATTCAAAGCCTAGAACACACAAGACGATGATGAAGGTTACTCATTGCTTCCTAAGTGTCTACATCATTCCCCCTTTGTAGTATACATCATTACTGATCCATATATATATATATATATATATATATATATATATATGGCTAATTTAATTTCAAAGAAGTACCAAAAATATATGTTTTAGCACAGTTACAGGAAACAACTTAAGCATAATTGAGAGCATTACAATTTATAATGACTACAACTTTATTTTAAAATAATTGATTGGTTGACTTCATATATAATATTGAAGTTCATGAATTTTTGCTTGGTTGTTTGCTGACTCCTTACTTGGATCTTTCTTGATCCCATATTTTTGCTCCTGTCTCTTCCCAAATATCACATTTCCCAGGGCCTCTTCCTCCAGCAGCTCATTGAACACTCGCCTCTTGTTTTCAGTTATTTTGCTTTCTATCATTGTCAAGAAGCAGAAGCATAGGGGAGCAGTGAACCCTCTGACATTTGTATATTTATTTGTAAATTATACGCAAGTTATTCTGTAATATAATATATATTTGAGTTATAAGTAAACATCTTTATTTCAATCATATATTGTAAAACAAAACTATGGACTAATAAAATATGTTACAATGAATGGGACATACAAATTGCACTAGATTTTAAAGTTTGTTTTCATCATGTCATTCCCAGAAAAGTGATTAAAGGCCATCTGTTATTTGTAAAACATCAATTTAATTGTGTGATTTCCTATATATAGGATACCATCATCTTTTGACACTATCCTACCATAAATCATGAATGGCTTGCTGATACTAGTAGGGGTAGAGCTCGGGGTTATAAGAATATTACTGTAACTCTTTACATTTTAATATTATTTTTTCTCTCTTAAATGACAAGAATTATGTGCATGCTTGTGTATGTATGTGTGCATGCACATGTGTGCATGTTTGTATATGTGTACAAATGTGTATTTGTTGATTTGGGGATGCTAATTTCATTTAGAATGCTTTCATTTTTTGAAACAAAAAGATCTCTCTCTTTACAAAACTCATGGTTAGACAACACTGCAGTTAAAGACAAACAAACAAAAAAACGCTGAGACATTCTGTTAAAATGTAATATATTTGAAAAACAACTCACCACTAAATCCTCTAACTTCTAGATAGAATAGCATTCAGCCTATGTTATGCATACTTCAAATTGTTCTAGAGGACAAAAACTCCAAAAGCCAATGATAGTATTTATGAAGTATATAATTTATTTCATTGTTCTCCATACTTAGAAAAATGAAATCCTGTTTCTATTCCATTTGTGTGTTATTGTCCCTAAATATAGCTCAATTGGAAAAAAGTGAACTTCTCGTGCACAATGCTCTGACATGAAGAATTTGCTTCTATTTCGAAGAAGGCAAAGACGGCACATATGCTTTTGTAGGATAGTAGAGTGGATGGGAGGTCTGCTGAAAAATGTCTCACTGGCAAAAAGACTTATGTTTCAAGTGACTTTATGAAGATGAGCCCCTCATTATTGATTCTTAGGTCTTAGGCGATGATATTAAAGCTTACTGGAAAATTAAGCAAGCTTAAATACTGGTACAGACCCCTTAGCAATGCTGCTTTCTGCTTCACGCTGTGGATTAGTAAGAGATTGACCTGAATTAAATCCTTATATCATGTTGCCTGATACAAAAGAGGCAGGGAGGAGAGAAGGAAGTCAATGTGTAGAAAAGAAGAGATTTTCACTTGCCTTTATATCTGGTCTGAAAGACATCATTAATGAACATTAATTCCTGAGCAGAAGTTAGATACGGATATAATTCTAGGCCAAGAGTATGCTATTTAGTTGGACTCAATATGAAATTCTCAATTAAATTATGCAAGGAAACACTGTGAAGCTACTGGATAAGCTTTGAAGTGCTGACTCAAATTTTTCAGATTCTGAGTAAAATTGTTTTTTATGTAACTTTGTAGTATATCCTTTAGTATTATACTGAAGACAAAAAGAGTGGTAGGAGGAATAACATGTATCTTCACCTCACAGACTTGTTTATCTCCTGCCCTCTGTGTTTACTTATTATAATGGAAATTAAATATGTTAGAATATAATTAAGTAAAGGAATATAGAACTTAAGAAAATCTTTAATCACCTGAAAATTCCTGTTTCTTCCAATTATCTTTCTCTTTTCCTCATTATTTCACATTCGTTTCTGAAAATGGAATCTAAAATTCATTTTTCCCTAGTTTCCAAACTTTTAGATCATTTTACACTCGATTATTTGATTACGTGATTGAAAATACATATGCATATTTTGTTAGTTTTGATTTATTTCTGTTTTTTACTTGTCTTTCGTTAAAAAGTCAAAAAAAAGAAAGAAATCAGAAATAAAACACCCATGTTAGAAGTCCAAGGCAACATGCCAACATTACGCATAGATCTTTTTGTTGTATTTCGTTTGGTAAATTTTTTAAGTAGTTGAAATTTAACGTACAAAATTTTTATATTCGGGAATTCTTAATTGAAAAATATAGTATACCATTTCCACATGACTTTTAAAAAGCATCATCTTATTTCATGACTACATAATATGCCCTTATAATTATTCTTGTACTTTTTGCTGTATACGTTTCTTCATTTATTTGATTTTAAAACAATATATCTTCTTTGACTTTTTCATTTTACACTATTTTCTAAAACTGTATTTCTAAAAGTAAAAACATTATAGTGCATTTTCTTACCATGATTTTCAGATTCTTCAGTTTTTGCTTATTTATTTTTAATGTCTAAATGTTATTTCTAAGAAAATTATTCTGATTTCTTTCTCAGAGGCAGAAATGTTTTCAAGTTCATTCTCTACTTCCTGTATGTCGTAGCTTTCCTTTATATTTTTATATTACCTACTAGAAGAATTATTTGCAGATTTTCTTCTGTGGCTGAAGATTTGGCCATTATTATGTTTTGTTGTTTTGTTTAAAAAGTAGACAATAAGTCTATCATTAAAATTTTGGCATCTTGAAATACTTCTTACCCCATCTTTATTTTTTTAACCCTTTTAATTGTCTTTTCATGTCATTTTTTCAGCTTAATTTCTCCTTCTAGTTGTCCCTTTCTGTTCATAGAGACCATGTAATTCCTATATTCATCTGAAAGATATCAAATAGTTTTATATAACTCTTTCTGTGTCCCATCAGAACTTATTAAACATATAACAATATTATAATTGATCCATAGGTATAATGCTTTGACGTCATAATGCTATGGGATATTGCAAGGATTGTAAAACTACAACTCACAGGGCAAACCTCACAAATCACCTGTTTGTACAAATGAAATTTTACTGACACATAACTTCATCCATTTCTTTATGTATTATCCATGGCTCCTTCTGTGTTACAATGGAAAGTTGAATAACTGAAACAAAGATTGTATGGATCAAAAAGTCTAAACTATTTACAGAAAATATTTAATGGCCTATGGTATAATGGATATATATATTTTTAAATTTTTATTTGTTTTGTTTGCTTTGGATTGCCTATCCATTTTTTCTCTGTAAGAGCTTCCAGTACACTTTGCTGGAATTACAACTTCATCATTTGATTCAGTTAGAAGACATTGCATTCACTCTGCAGGCTGAACAAATGATCAGAGCTAGGCTATTCAAATGTGCTCCTGGAATTTGTATTTGAGTAGATTGCACTGTGTGGTGGAGCTGTGATTAGACTGTCCCCACCATAAGGCTTGATGCAAGATATATTGGGGGAGGAAAGTTGGTAATAAACTCAGGAAGATAGAGCTTGGAGTTAGGAGTCAGATTATTAAGGACTCATGTACCATGAAAAGTAGTTTGCAACGGGCAGCCATCAAGGACTTTTCAGCAGGAAAATGACATTTAGATTTATGCTTTAGGCAGACAGATCACTTTGCTGACTGTGAAAAAGCTCTTTGTAGAATTGAAAAGCTCTTCTATCACCAGCAGAATGATCAGTTATGATTCAAAATAGTCAAGCCAGAAAGGGCAAGCGACCTCAGTAAAGCAATAATAATGGAGAGATGAAAGAGTGATATATAGAGAATAAATATAATGACGAGTAAGAGGAGAGCATGAAATGGAGGGAGAGGAAGAGACAGTTCCAAGGATTCTGATCCGGATGACTACATTTATAGTGGGAAATATACAGAGAATAACTAGTAGAAAATCATAGTTCACAGTTTAGGCCTATTGAATTGAAAGTATCTTTAGAGCTTCTTGGTGAAATTATGGAATGAATAGATCACCAGAAAGCAAGAATCAAATTAGTAAAAAAGCCCCTGTGGATAGCCCCCAAAAATGTCTAAAGCAAATGGTAGGCAAGAAAGAGGCGGCAGCAAAAAAGGAACAGGATGACGAATCCAAAGAAAGGAAATGGAGCAATGCACCATTACTGTATACACACTCATTTCATGCAGTTCGTCGGTGACTTTAGAAGGCAGAAAATGTTTCTTTATTTTCTTCCGTGAAAGAAGAAATGGCCATTGGGACCAAAATTTAACATTTAAAGAACTACACTATTTAGATTATGCTCTCTTTTCGTCTAAGTAAATTCTTAAAAGGAAGTCCACAGAAAATACCAAGGTTGCTATAATTTATTAAGGAATTTCCTCTACAAAACTTCCTATCAGCAAGATAAGGCCTCACTATGTAACACAATTTACAGAAAACTTCAACTGTGATGATCAACTAAACTTTGGGAAACTACAACTTTCCTTCAACCCTCAACAAAGGATAAACATATCTGATCTTACTGCTTATGCTCCAGAAATTTTCCCGAAAAAGAAGATAATGGGGTAGGGAGAATAACATTTATCAGTATGAGAGGGAAGCAGTCCAATAAAATTTCTGTACCTATAATAGGAGATAACAAATGCCAGTTGCCAAGTAAATTGGATGAAGGGCTTTTGGTAATAATCAGAGAACTCACTGCAGAGCAAGCAGCTGAAACGTGTTGTCTTCAGGATTTTAGACTGTAATCTCAAATTACATTTATGTATTGACTATGCTGTGTCCTAGCAGACCAATTAGGTACATATTATTAAAGTTGTCAAATGTCTTCTTCACAGAAATAGAAGTTTTGCATGTAGTTTTCCTTTATACTTGCTCTTGTTAAGTTATAGTGGATAAGTTACACAAGGCTTGACTTCCAACCTTTCTATGGTTTTTATTCTTCATAATATCATGAATATGATTGCAGATTACAGTAGAACATAGAGGGATCTCTATAACAGATTTTGTTCTTTAAAGAATGATGAAGGGACTTAGAGATGTAAGTAGTCAACCAAGTGAAAAAAATGTTTATTTTAAATTTTATTTTTGTATAAAAATTAGAGAATTATGAAAAATAACCTGTTGCCTCACTATCTTGTCAGAATGAACATTGTCTGCCAGTCTTTGTACATCTTTTATTTTTATAAACTTGCAATGATATTTATGTGTGGCATTTACATATATGTACCTATTTATGTATAACTGAGTCTAAAAATTTCTAAAATAAAATCGTTTCATAAAAAAAACTTTTCTAGACTGCTAAATACGTCATGTATTTACCGATATTAGGCTGATGTTCTTCAGCAAAAAATTTAAGAAACATTTTTAAGTAGAAAAACATCTCATCTTTTTAATGTAGTTTTCAATGTCCTCATGCAGAAATGCACTTTTATCTCTCGTTAAGGAGATCTTACTTTGTAAACATTAATCCTTCCTGTTGTGCTAAAACATTTAATGAACCAAGCTCTATAAAAATTTAAAGAGCTTGCATATGAAACCATTCTATTGTAAAGTAAGGAACTGGTTGCTTTTTTCTGAAGCTACAGCAAATCTCTCTACGATTGCTCGTATTCTTCATTTTGCATAAATGTTGCAAAATAGAGTATGTTGTTTTACAACTCACTTCCTTTAAATAGAGCATATTTTTATTTTATTTTCTCTACCTTATTGGTTGAGAAATGTAGAAACCTAAGTATTCTCTACTTTATTTTCTGAACAATATAGCATAAACTGAGCTACTTAATTTGATTTTCAACACTTTTAGCTTCAATAATGTGTGCTTTTATTTCAACTCTGATTTTTGAAATTAATACTTAATTTGTTCTTTTTTAACCTCAAAAAGCATGTCTTTTTATCTCCACAGTATTTAATTTTCAAATAAATATTGAAAGAAATATATCGATGCAGTGCAAAGATTTTGCTGTAAATGTTTTATACCTTTTTGGTACTTGATTCTAAACAAGTATGCAAAATTACTTTTTCCAGAAGACAGTTAGAACACAAAATTGGAGACACTGAAGTCTATATCATATAAATCCTGAGTACAAGGAGCTTATAGGATACTTAGGAAGAAGTGCATCCAAAGGAGTTATTATGCATCCTGTGCCAAAAGCAAAGTACAGATACATGATGATTTAAAGGAGCATCAAGAGAACCTCTAAAACAAAAAAGATATTTTTTTGAGTTGGTTGGTAAAAGACAATGAAGTTGTTGTTCAACGGATGTAAAGTTTCAGTTATGCAAGATGAGTAAGTTCTAGAGATCTGCTATATAACATGTTGTCCATAGTTAACAATATAGTACTGTGTACTTAAAAATGTATTAAGACACTAGATCTCAAGTTGAGAGTTCTTACAAGAAAAGAAAAAAAAAAAAGACAAATAAATGGGCAAAAACATATCCAAACTTATTCATAATCAAATAAATGTACTTCTAAAATAAAAAAGACATTTTGCCAACTTACAAAAGAGGATGAGTGTCATTTTCTCTAGCCTGGCTGACTGCAGTGGCCTCCTGGCTGGTTTTCCTTCTTCCATTCTTGCCCTCTGCACAGCAGTCAGTATGATCATGCCACACCCTTTCTTAAAATATTCTGATGGCTTTCATTTCTCCTCAGAATAAAAGCATAATAAAAGCATAACAGTTACCAGCAATAGCCTACATGACAGGTTGATTGCACATGTTTCTGATCTAATTTCTTGACCTTCTTCCCATTTCTCAGCAAAGTTCCAGGCACACTGGCCTTCATGTTGTTCAGTGACACCACTTCGCAATTCCTTCTGCTTGGAAGACCGTGACTTTGGATCTTTGAGGGACTGGGTATATTTGGCAATTTAGCTCAGTGTTCCAATGCTATCTATTCAGAGATGTCTTCCCTGACCATCCAATCTAATTGCCTTCTTACCCAGAATTCCTATCAATCACTTTTCTTGGTTTAGTATTCCCCCATTACATTTGTTGCTGTTTGACACCCACTTATTTATGTAACTACTTGCTTCCTGTCTGATTTCCCTCACTGGAATATAATAATAATAATAATAATAATAATAATAATAATAACAGCTACATTTATTAATTGCCTGTTCCTTTCTGTTACTGAATCTGTACTTAGTGCTGACTATAGCCATGTATTAATTCATTTAAACCTCAGAACAACGCTGAATGTTTGATTATATTATTGTCCCCATTTTACAGATAATAAAATCGAGTCACAGATTTAAAAACCCAAGCGAGTAGTAAAAGTGAGATTTGAAGAAAAGCAATCTGACTCCAGAGCCTATGAGTTTATTCACAGCTCTATGCTACACTGCGAAACATCTCTACACTGAATGACTTTGTTGATGTATAGAAAAGGGCATGTCTCACTGTCTGCATTTAAATAACTGTTTAAATTTTTAAAAGATACTCTCGGTCCTGAATAACATGTATGGTCATAAGCAGTTTGTGTAGCAGCTGAAAGGAAGATGTTTTCAAGATAGTGAATAATAAGAGGCTCTAGGGAAACAAAATGGGCACGAGGATTGGGGGGGAATGCTCAGAGAATACTTCAGAAATATAAATCTGGGAGGATATATTTGGGCAAGACTACAGAAGAATATATACAAGCTAAGATTAGACAGCAGCAAAACAGTCAAAGTATTAATATTTAAGTGGAAAAGTAGCAATATCAAATCTCTAAGAATAATGTGGCAGAAGCATCAAGAAAGAACCGTGGAAGGAAGATACTAAAAATGGTTGCATCATTACTGCTGTAATACGGGCAAGATATATTAATGACACAAATATGATGGGTTCATAGAAATGGTTGGGAAGGATTAGATGCAAAAGATCAGTTACAGGGTGAATGGATACTTGTAGGCTGGTAGTGTCATTAAGAGGAAGAAGGAAAACACACAAAAAAGACCAACCTTGTAGCCAAGACGGTGAGTTGGGTTTTGGATGTGTGAACTTTGCAGTGATGGTAGAACATTCAACTGGAATTCCAGCAGGCATTGGTAACATAGAACTAGTGCCTGAGAGTGGTCAGGTTTAGAGAAATTGGTGAGTCATTTCTAGGGCAGTGAAAATTGGAGTTAAGGGTATGTTTAGTTTTGTAAGAAAGTGTCCATCTATCTTCCAAAGTGTCTGTACCATTTTGCATTCCCACCAGCAAAGGAGAATTCTTCTTGTTTTATATCCTTACTAGCTTTAGATATTGTCATGGTTTTGAATTTTGGTTATTCTAAACAGCGTGTAGTGGTATCTCATTGTTCTAATTTGCAGTTCCCTGGTGACATATGATGTGAAACATCTTTCATATGCTTATTTGCCATCTGTATATTTTCTTTGGTGTAGCAGCTGTTTAGGTCTTTTGCCTATTTCCAATATTGTTGTTTGTTTTCTTATTGTTGAACTTTAAGCGTTCTTTGTATATTTTGGATAACAGTCATTTATCAGTTGTATCTTTTGAAAATTTTCTACCAATGCGTGGCTTGTCTTCTCATTCTTTTAGCAGTGTCTTTCACAGAGAAAAGTTTTAATTTTAATGAAATCCAGTTTATCAATTATTTCTTTTTTGGATTGTGCTTTTGGTGTTATACCTAAAAAATAATAAAAAAAATTTCTACATCCAAAGTCATTTAGATTTTCTCCTATGTTATTTTCTAGAGTTTTATAGTTTTGCATTTTATGCTTAGGTCTGTGGTCCATTTTGAGTTAATTATGAGGAGTGTCAGATCTGTGTCTAGATTATATATATGTTTTGCAGTGAAAGTCCAGTTGTTCCAGCACGATTTTTTTGAAATTACATTTTCTCTGTTATATTGCTCAATTTAATTTCAAAAGGATTCATTTAACAATTCAATCTGAGTGTTGCTCTCAGGAAGTATAAGTCAGTTCAATATTATCTTTTTATTTTTTTGTGAAACCAGAAATCCAAAAAGCTAACATTTTCTTAATGCTTAAATGTTGGTAACTAATTTAAAATTTATATGAACTCTTTAAAGCCAAGCACTCATGTCACTAAAATGCATAAGGGCCACCAGTTTGTGACCACTGCTTTGTGTGAATGGTTGGTGAAGAAATAGGGACAGCAAGCATGTATAATTTGTTTTACGTTTTATTTTTTGTCAGTTGGGTGTAGGGAGAGAGAGAGAGACCAAAGAAAAGTAGTCATTAGCATTACATTGGTTTTTCAAGTAACAAAACCCATACTACAGTAATTTCTTTGTTTGCTAGTTTTCAAATGGTTTGTTTTTAAATGGTGGTTTATTATTCCATTAAGAAGTTAGAGCGAGGCATCTAGGAAGTTCTGTGGCTAAAATATATATATATATCAAAGTCTCAGTTGCTTTTTAAAATATCTTTTCTATATATCAAAGTCTCTACTGCTTTCGTACTTTTTGTAGCATTACACCTTTCTCTTAAGGTAACAACTTACTTTTGCAAGACGGTGCTGCTCCACCAGGCTTAATCAAATTCCAGGTAGAAAATGTGGAATTGGTGGAGACAAGTTATTTCTCCTGGCAAGCTTGCCAGGTGTGTTTAATGACAGAATCTCTCCCCAGGGGTTTCTAGCAACGTTACAGCGATCACAACCTTGTAGGATGGCTATTTCTGACTCCAAGGGAGAATGTACAGTTGAGTTATTGGCTTGCTAGTCTTTATTGTGGAAGAAGGTAAGGAAGAAGGGGTTAGTGATGGTTTTTGTATAGTAGGTCCAGTATCTACCACAGTGCTGGGAGAGCAGTTACTATAAAGAATTAACCAAAATACTAGAGAATAGGATGAAGGATCTGTTGGAGAAGGAGCAATTGAAGATTTGAAATAAAAGGGAATGATTAGTAAAACAAATTATTATTTTATAAGAGAAGGAAGAAAAAATGGATTAATTATGCAGAGATGTTCCATAATGGATAAACCAGTTTAAAGAAAATCATTTCAGATTGAAATAGGAAATGAGATCTAGAGGGGGAGCAAAGAAACATCTTAAAAATTTAGTAAAAGATGAATTAAAGATTACAAATTAACCCTAAGAGCACATTTGAGGTTTTGAAGAATTAGCCTATTATTTTATTCATTAAGATTTAGCAAACTGATAGCAACAGCGTGCGAAGCTCAATTGAGGGTAGGATATTTTCAATGTTTGTGACTGTGAAAGCAGATGTGGTATAAAAGTGAATACAAAACATATGAATGAATTCAGGAAGTTTATTAGAACATTATTTTAATACTCTATCATGGATTTCTTGAATATGCAGGAAAGAAAAGCATACAGGGGCACATAATATACTAAAAGTACAGGAGATATTTAAGGGACAGGATTAACAATAAGGATTAAGAGCAGGCAAAAAATGAGAATAAGCAGGTGAACTGAAATGTTTCACACACTATAAAACACCACATATTATGAGAAACCTCCCTTTACAAAATGGAAATGCTAAATAAAAGGTAGTTCAACATGAAAAGTACGATTGAGTTCACAAACATGGAAAGGAAATTTGAAGGATCAAATATAAAATAGGGTCGGGTGCACCTGAAGTCCAGTTACTGAGGAGGCTGAGGCGGAGGGTTCGCTTGAGGTCAGGAGTTACAGGCTGTAATGTATAATGAATGTGCCTGTGAATAATAGCCCTGCACTCCAACTTGGGCAATATAGCAAAACCTTGTCTCTGAAGAAATGAGTTAATTAATTAATTAAATAATAAATAAATTTAAAAGACCTGAAAATCAATCATTTACTCTACAGTTAAGCTAAGACTGGCTGGGTGTGTTTACAAATTTAGTAAACAGGGTCTTGAAGTTTTGCAGGAATCCAAGGACAGGAAACAATGCTATGGAACTGGGAGAGGTAGGCGGCAGGAATTAAGACCTCCTGCATAAAGTTCAGACATTTGAAAGCTATGCCCTTGTGTAATGAGGAGTAGCATAATAATAGGTGTCCATCTCAGATGCTTTAAGTGCAAGGTTTACTACCTATCTAAAGTGATCAATTAATTTACAGTTGTCCCACACTGGTAGATCCCTTAGGGTACTTGGCAAAAGCAGACACAAAAGACACACCCAAAATTTATGGCATTTTGATAGTCTTAACATTTGCTCACTTTAAAATTTCAACAACATATATTCAAAAATTCCCCATGACTAATACGCAAGAGAAACAACAAACAGCATTATTCGAGTTCCAGGAACTCTATGCATAAAATTATTGGCTCCAAGCTGTAGAATAAGTATGTTTAAAATATTAAGAAATTAAATATGGATCAGAAAACATGCTATTCAAGAAAACCAAGTACATTTGAAAGGAAAATAAATAAACCTAGAAAAAATAGTAATAATTCAAATTAAGACTCCAATGGATAAATTAATAGCAGATTAAAGATGAATGGAGCATTAGTTAACTGGAAGAAGATGAAGAAATTAAGTTTAATGCAGCGAAAAGAGACACTTGGAAATTATGAAAGAAGAGACATTGAGGATTAAAATGACAGACTAACATACATCTAATTGGGATTTCAGATGGCAATATTTGAAAAAAAGTATTAGTTGGGAATTTTCAAAAATTCAAAATGTTTCAACTCCAAAAATTGATGAAAGACATGCATCCCAAAATTCAGGAAGCATAACAAATCCCAAGCAGAATAAAAAGGATATATACATATGTATACACACACACACACACATATATATATATGTACAAACATACATATATATGGTTTTCCGGAAGAAATAACAAGCAATATTAATAGTTTATAGAAAAATTAAGGAGACACCCTGGTTTCAAAGAAGGACATGTTTACTTCTATTTTGTAACTTTCTATGCAATTTGAACCTGCTAACTCTAATATTATAGTAAAAAATCATTTTTAAAAACTTTTTATATTTAAAAAACTAATAAATACAGTAAAATTTAACAGGTAATAAGTGAGGTAACAGGTAATTTGTATTGGTAATTAATGAAGTGACAAACCAAAGGGGATTTTCATTTGTATTATTAATTTCATTTGTATTCTTGTAAAAGACAATTTTGATATGGAGAGACAAATATTTACTCTTTGCAACTAAAAAGAGTATATTAATTAAGAAGGCAGTATTTCCTTCTTATTTCTAGACTATTGTGTATTGTTGGACTATTTAGGGACTATTGTTTCTGTAAATTATAATGTAACAAATATTGTCAGTGCTCCATCCATATCTCCTCTAGCTCACTAGCTAGTTGATTGCCAACTGCCCAAATCTATATTTACCTGAGCGCCTTTTCTGGCCACTGAAGAAGGTTTTGCCTGCCTATGCATGAGACCAAAACTGTCATAGAATTAATGTTCCTGCCAACAATTGTTAAACAATGGCCAGTGAAGTTTGATCTATAAAATTATATTTCAGCTGTCTTGCTCCTTAATGCGATGACTGAATGGTATACATATGATTCCAATTTACAATGATTAGACTTAAGATTTTTCGACTTTCCAACGGTAAGAGAGTGATACATGTTCAGCAGACACCATACTTTGAGTATCCACACAACCATTCAGTTTTTTCCCTTTCAGTAAATTATATGAGATATGCAACACTTTATTATAGAATAGGTTTCTGTTAGATAATTTTGCCCACCAGTAGGCTAATGTAAGTGTCTGAGCATGTATAGTTAGCTACGCTAAGCTATTATTTTGGTAGGTTAGTTGTATTAGATGCATTTTCCACTTGTGATATTTGTAACTTAAGATGGGTTTATGGGACATAAACCATTGTAAGTAGAAGGGCATCTGTATTCCATAGTGGTTATCAGTGTTATCGCTGATGGGATTAATCTTCTATTGCTTTGAGTATGCCTGTCCTTCTGTGTCACATTCCCCCACCTTTCTACCAATGTTTTCTTCACCAGAAAATAAGGTTTGCACCCTCAAATCATTATATCAGAGTTTGCTTCCTCAGGAGTACTCACCAAAACAAACAAACAAACAAAAAAAAACCAGTTTGTATTTTCATGATTAAGATTCAAGTAAAATAGACACTCAACAATCATTCAAGTAAAATAGAAAATTTATATACTGTCAGCAAATGCTATAACAAAGTATTCCAAAATAATTTGAAAAATTGCAAAGTCCCTAATGCTAAAAAAAAAAAAATAATCATTTAACTTTCTGTAGCCAATGGTGCCACAGTGAAATGCATTTCATGGCAAAATATCTTTAATAAGTAGGAGAGAGTAACCAATTTAATTGGTTTTATTTTGTAATTATATTCTACTTTTAAGGTAATATTAAAACAGTTTCTGGCCTCAATTTATTTAAGATCTTTGGTTAATTTAGGTGGTGATCACTTTTCACTTAACTTTGAAAGATACCATGAAACAGAGGCTTTGGATTACAATTTCTGTCATTCCTAGGGCTAAAAGATTACTATTCTTCCTTCCTAAATAATTTGCAATTCATTTTGGTAACTACTAGAATTACTGAGAAAGAACGGCTGCTTTTTCTGTGTGTGTGTCGTGTGTGTATGTGTATGTGTGTGTTAATTAAAAGCTTTCTTTATTTTTTGCAATAAGGACATCATAGGTCCATCTCTAAAAATATTATTTCTCGTTGATTCCTAACATCAGGCTGATCATTTGTGACAGTCTGTCAGATTATTATAACCATGGCAGATGGCCTCCCACTTTTTAATCAGAAAATCCAAACTGAAGGTTCTGAATTTTCTTTATATTCCATTCTTAGGTATGAAATGCTGCAGAACAGATGGGAACATACCTACTTGTTGAACAAATATGGTTTTAGTTTCTGTTTTAAAAATATTACATTACAACTTTATACCTATAACAGTGGTTTTTAACCAAAGGTGACTGTATCTTTCCAGGGCACATTTGTTAATGTCTGCAAACATTTTCTATTATTATGACTTAGGGGGAGGGGTGCAATTAGATCTGGAGAATAGAGGCTAGGGATGCTGCTAAGCATCCTACAATACAGAGAAACGTCTCCTGAAATAAAGAATTATTTGATTCAACATATATCGACTGTAGGTCAGGAAACCCTGGTCAACATTTAGAAAAAATGCACTTTTTTATTTTCAAGTTATTAAAATATTCAGATATACTTTTTGCAGGAAACTTTTGAAGCCAGAAATCTTTAACAACTATTTTTCAAAATAGGAGAAATTAGATTGTTATCAATATAAAGCCAAATACTAAATTATCTTTGTTTACTTTTAGTTCTCAAACAGATGTTCTATGAACATGCAAGCGAGAAAGACATGTGACTTGTCAGATCTTTCTAATTTAGGATCAACTCAGGTTTTGATCATATCTACGTTATTTGTAGCAAACACATGAACCATGTATGAAATAAAATGGACTTCTGGGGGCAAGTTATTAAATAGGATTTTTACATCAAAGTAGGGGTTTCAGAATAACCTTTCCTTCCCTTTCTTTTCTTCTTCTTCTTCTTCTTCTTCTTTTTTTGTTTGTTTGTTTGTTTTTGAGACAGGGTCTTGTTCTGCCACCCAGGCGAGAGTACAGTGGTGCAATTTGCAGCCTCAAACATTTGGGCTCAAGCCATCCTCTTGCCTCAGCCTCTCAGGTAACTGGGACTATGGGTACATGCCACCATGCCTGGCTAATTTTTGAAAAAAAAAAATTTTGCAGAGACAGGATCTGACTTTGTTGCCCAGGTCTTGAACACCTGGCTTCAAGCAATCCCACCTCGGCCTTCCAAAGTGTTGAGATTACAGGCATGAGCCACTGCACCTGGCCTCCCTTTATCTCCTGACCTTGTGGAGTGTTTTGCACAGCATATACTTCTATTGGCTCATAACCAGCATCTAACTTTTGATTCTCTAGGATATTTTATTGCTTCATAATTCTCCCTATAAAATTAAAGCTCTCATTGTATTAATTATCCATTGCTGTCTAAAAACATACTCCAAACTCAGTGACTTAAAACAATAAACATTTATTATTTCACATAGTTTCTGTGGGTCAGGAATATGGGAAATTGATTCCCTGGGTGATTCTGGCTCACAGTTTTTCATGAGGATGCAGTCAAGAGCCTTGGTGGGGGGACTATAGTCATCTGAAGTATTGACTGGAGCTAGAGAATTCACTTCCATGTGGCTCTTTCACATGCTTAGCATGTTAGAGCTGCCTGTCGGCTGAAGACCTTAATTTATTGTCACATGGATCTCTGTATAGGGCAGCTTGAGTAAACTCAAAATGTTGCAGCTGGCTTCTACCAGAGATAGTGATCAAAGAGAGAGAAAGGCAAAAGCGAGACTAGAGTTTATGATTTTGCCACAAAAGTCATGCATTTTCATTTCTGCAGTATTCTATTGGTTATATAGCTCAGCCTTATTCAGTGTGGGAGGAAATATATGAAGACAGTGTTATAGACTAAATATACCACCATAATGTGATGGTGTTAAAAGGTGGGGCCATTGGGAGGGAATCAGATCATGAGATGGAGCCCTCATGAATACGATCAGTTTTCTTACAAGAAGAGACTTGATAACTTGATTTCTTTCTCTGTTCTCTGTCATGTGATGATACAATGAAAATATGTACATCTGTAAACCAGGAAGCAGGCCCTTACCAGACATCAGATCTGCAGGTACCTTGATCTTGAACTTTCCAGACCCAGACTATGAAAAACAAGTGTTTGCTGTTTAAGTCACTCAATCGATGGCAATTTGTTATAGCAGCCTGAAGTGAGGCAGACACAGAAACCCAAAGATGTACATTGTTGAGAGAATTTGTGATTCTGGTTCCCACATTCATATTCTGATAGACTTGATGAAATATTTGACTACAATTAGCCAACAATTTTACTTCCTTCTATATATCACAGAATGCATTCATCAATTATTTAGTTGTGTTTTATAACAATTCTTCAACCCAATGACTGATGACTTGAAAAGGAAAGAGACTAGAAGTAGAGAAATCAATGAGAAAATTAATACAATGATGCATTCAAAGGAAGATGAGGACTAGGCCTATGAGAACAAAAATAGACATTGAGTGGTGGGTGAAGAATGAGGAGACATAAGATTGAATAAATACACTTTGGATGTAAGTTAGAAGTATTAAATGAAGGTGATTCCAAGGATTTTTGCCTCTGCTCAAAAAAAGAACATGCCCTTGAATAAGACAGCAAAACATATGGGTGAAGAGTATTTTAAAATAATGAATCTAGTTTTTGTCCTCATGACCTTGATATGTCAGACAAAGAGATTCAGATAAAAATTTCCAGAAAAGAGCTGGAAACTTGGATGTGTAATAAGGGAAAGGGCACCTAATTAGAGACCTTGTTTGGAAATTAACTGCTAATAGGGACCATAAAGGTGAATGAAAGGAAGAGTGAGGGAGAGAAATAGGGAGAGAAAGACGAGGTAATATTAACATTGAGCAGAAGTGGACTTTTCTGAAAGGTGGGTGAACTACCTCCTGGTGGTACATTATAGAATTGATGAAGTAAATGCTCTTTTCTAATTAAAACAGCTTGATATATTGAAAATGACATTACAGTAAGTGTCAAACCTATCTTTCATACTAGCTAGCAGACTGATCTTTGGCAAATCATTTAATTTCACTTATTCTTATTTTTCAAACCCATTAGAGACTTAACCTAGGAAATTGCCACAGAACTTCTAGGTGAAAAAGTTAATGATACCAATTATGTTTATATTTGTTGTATGTGAATATTACTATTTTCATTCATAGGATTGATATAAGAACAAAATAAGATAATGTATATAAAAATGCTTTATAAATTGCTCTTAATGTAGAATCTGCATGGTGCTGAAAATGAATAAGGATGTTGTACCTTTATTTGTGCATAGATTTATAGAAACATTGGTATAGTTCTCAGAATATATTTTCAATGTGACAATTTCTATTCACATGAGAATATGAACTTCATATGGTTCAGTTAATATGATAATACTTTCTAAAAATTATAGTCTTCATTTATTTTCTTTTAATTGTCCCTCTAGGTTGAACTGTGATCTCTGAATGTAAATATTAATCTTAATAATTCTAAAAGTGTTTTATTTGTATATAAGAAATAATTTTATTTCTAAGCTGATGAATTTCTAAAAGAAATTTACTCTTGTCTTCTTCCCCAACTCTGCCATCTTCCATTCTTAGTTTCCATGTAGTTTGATTTCAGAAATTAGAGACTCAATACATAGAACTTTATTTCTGTTGGCAGTATTAACCCAGTACAATTCATTAAAAATACATAAGAAAATATAGATAACCACTCAAGAAGCATAAAGATTTGGTTAATCATAACTAAACCTTATATGGTGAGAAACAATTAATGGCTTTTTTTGAAGAAAGTGTTAAATTGTGTAAGAAGGAAGCGTTTTATCTTTTAGAAATAGGAATCCACTTAGTAAAATGTTTTCCAAAGCCCAACATAGAACCTGACACCCCAAATCTGTTCATGTGTCTAGTACGTAGGAAAGGGCTTTCTTGTAGGAGCAGGTACAATTTTACCTGCCTCCATGGTGTGATACATTCAGGGTTATAATTTAAACAATCATCAAGTTCAAAAGTGAGCCAAAGCATTTATTTCATCCCTATTAAATATTATTAATTTAATATGGAGTTGCTGAATCTGACTTCTCCAATGCCTTCCTCTCATCCATTGCTATAAGTCATAGGGAATTCTAGAATTAGACTATCTTAGATGAACAATAGGAATTCAGAAGACACAGAAATAGGTAAAATGTAGGAATAATCTCCTTTCCTTACTCTGAGACCCCAGTAAGGGAGATGATATGTCTACATGGGTAGAGACTCTGAATTCTATTAAAATACACTTGTTATAGATGCTGGTCTGTAATTGATTCAGGGCTGCAAGTTAAAGAATGTGTATGTGTGTGTGTGTATGTGTGTGTACCTAATTTACATTTGAAACATAGTTTTTGTTACACTATTATGGCAAAATAATAAAAAACTGACAGGCTTTTCCTGTCAGTTTATTGGGTCTGTTGGCTCTAGCATTCTCTGTGTTGTTGAATATGTGAGCATTATCTTTATTGAATTTTGGTCTCCTTGTGAAAAAAGTAGTCAATCTCTTGAAAATGTTGTCAAATGGCACCAAATCTACCCTTATGCTGGTGGAGACAAATATGAGTTTGCATCCTGTAAAAGAAATGGGCTTTTTAGAAATTGAGCTGAGCAATTTATATACTTTTTGCATTTTTCTCTTGCACATTATCTCCGGTCATTTGCTGTCTTGCAAAATAAACATCATTTTCTATTTTGTTCTTGGAAGTGATAAATTATATCTTTTAATGCTTTTATGACAACTGAGCATATACACAGAACAAATACATAAATGAACAAATGTACAATGGTTACATCTGATGTTAAATCAACTGCAGAATCTACAGTAATGTTTCAAAAGCTAATAGCAGTTTCCACTGATGGCTGAAATGCCTTCAATTTATACTAGGCCTGATGAGAAAGAATCACTAATAACTAGTGTATCATAAATTTAATTACCTATAGAATGCCTTCAAACTCTTCAATGTTAGGTTTTTCATATAAAAACTATTTCACTGTTTGTCAAGATGTGTCTTTAGCTCCCAGAATACTTCCATGTTTTATCAGTTTATCCAGCAGATATGATGTCTGTATTTTCAGAAGCTTATTTTTTTTAAATTTCATAATTCTAGTATAAAGAATTCAATGATAAAAGTTCACGTTTTATAAAACACAGAAAACATCAAAATAGAAGAATCCCCAAAGACAAACCTTATACAGCGCTTCATCCACCATAATATGAATAAAGTCATAAAATAGAAAATGAAACCTTTATAATGGACCACCCTCTCTATTAGCAATAAGGTTGTGAATAGAGACTAGATAATAAGGGTAGGGCTTTTTTTATTTGCTTTTTCTCTCTAGAGAATTCTGAGAAATTATAAAGCCTTCAACATTTTCCTTGCAGGCATTGTAGTCACAGCAGCTTGATGTGTTCCATTACTGGGACTGATTTCATATGCAGATGTAGTCTCTGGGGCAAAATTTCTTATGTGAGGTAAGAATAGCTACTTCTACAAATTTGTTCACCGCCCTGGAGGAGAAAATGAAACATATGTCCTAACTTCCATGTTTCAGATCTTTGGTGATCTGGAAAGAGGCATTTCCCCCTCCAAAAGGGGCTATCCAGGAAATCATTTTTAGTTTGCTTTATTGAAAGTACATCTCTCTTGGGCCAATCAGGGCTTCGGAAACATCTGCTTCAACATCAGAAGAGGTCCACAAAGGAAACCTACTCTGCTATTAACTTACATTTAAAAAAAATATCAAATCTCATTTATTTTACTTACAAAATGTATCTTTATAATTATAATACTGAGGACATTTTCATGAACATTTAGAAAATAGGTATTTCATTATTTAAATGTTCACAGTTGTTAGTAATTATGGAATATTTAGTTTGATTTCTTTTTGAATAGCACTAAATTTACTACTTTCACCATTTTTTTTTATTGTACAATTCTGTGGCATTAGGTACATTGACATTGTTGTGCAACACCATCCATCTTCAGAGCTTTTTCATATTGCAAAACTGAAACTGTATCAGTTAAACAATAATTTTCCATCCCTTCATCACCTCAGTCCCAGGCAACCATCATTCTAGTTTTTGTCTCTAGTAATTTGACTGTTCTAGGTACTTCATATAAGTGAAATCATGCAGTCAGCATTTATCCTTTTGGTGGATGGTTTATTTCACTTAGCATAATGTCTTCAAGTATCATCCATGTTGTAGCATGCATCAGAATTTCCTTACTTCTAAGGCTGAATAATGTTTCATTGTATGTACATACCAAATTTTGTTTATCCATATGTATTCATCACTGAAAACATGGGATGCTTCCACTTTTTGACTATTGTGAATAATGCTGCTATGAATGTGGGTGTACAGATACCTCAGACTGCCTTCAATTATTTTGGGTTTATACTCAAAGATGGAATTGCTGGATAATATGGCAATTATATGTTAATGGGTTTGAGGAACCACCATTTTGTTGTTCATAGAGGCTGCTCCATTTTACCTTCCCACCAGTAAAGCACAAGGATTCCAATTTCCTCATATCCTTATTAACACTTGTTATTTTCTGTGCCTTTTTTTAAAGCCATCAAACTGAGGGTGTTGATTTCTTTTTTCTTTCTACTACAAATAATAGTGCAGTAAATAATCTTTTACTTAAATTTTCTCTCTTTAGGTTTTTGTTCGTTTTGTTTTTTTGCTTGTTTTTGAGACGAAGTCTCATTCTGTCACCCAGGCTGGAGTGCAATGGCCTCTGCCTCCCGGGTTCAAGAATTATCGTGCCTCAGATTCCTGAGTAGCTGGAATTACAGGCACATGCCACCACATCCAGCTAATTTTTGTATTTTCAGTAGAGACAAGGTTTCGCCATGTTGGCCAGGCTAGTCTCGAGCTCCCAACCTCGAGTGATTTGCCCACCTCGTCCTCCCAAAGTGATGGGATTACAGGTGTTAGCCACAGCACCTGGCCTTATGTCTTTAGTTTCTTAGGCTACATATTCTGGTAGAAATACACTAGTATAAAGACAAAGCTAATTGTATGATTTTTATTTTTTAACAACTTTATTGAGTTATAATGGACATACGAAAACTGCACATGCGTAATATATACAAATTGATAGTTTTGGACAGAGGCATACATATGCTTGATTGTTATACCAAGACTACAATTCAGGTAATAAAAATATCCATTACCTCCAAAACTTTTCTTGTGTCATTGTGTGTGTATGTGTGTGTGTGTGTGTGTGTGTATAAGAATGCTTAACATGAGACCTAACCCCTTAACATATTTTTTAGTGCACAATATCACATTAACTATGGGCACTATGTTGTACAACACATCTCTAGGACTAATTTATCTTGCATAACTTAAACTTTATACCAGCTCCCCATTTCTTCCTTCCTCCAGCCCCTGGCAACCACCATCCTATGGCCTGCTGTTATTAGTTTGACTACTGTCAATACCTTATATAAATGGAATCATACAGTTTTTGTATTTCTGAAACTGGACTGTTTCATTTAGCCTAATGTTTTCCAGGTTCATCTATGTTGTTACAAAAGTTAGAATTTTCTTATTTTCTTAAGGCTGAATAATAGTCTTGGCATGTTACTTTACAAAATTATTACTCTAATTTATACTCCTACTAGCATTGTGAAAAAGCCACTATCACCAAATGCTGTGAATATTGATTTTTACTGTTTGGGTAATTTTATTGTTGAAAAACTATACTATTTTAATTTGCTGATTATTATTAGGTAAACTTGGATTATTTATAATTTATGGCCATTTATCTGTGTCTGTGTGTGTATTTTTGTAAACTGTCTCTTCATGCCATTTGTTCATTGTTTTCTGTGGGTTAGATTGTTTTTTCTTATTGTTAATAACAGGCTTTTTTATTAATCACCTTATGTGTAGTTTTTTTATTTTTAATTTTTAAAATGAGTTTACCATGTAGAAATTCCCAATTACCCTGATTTGAGTAATCACTCTCCTAAATGATTACTTTACCCATTGTATACTTGTATCAAAAAAACACATGTACCCCACAAATATGTATTATTATGTATCCATGATAATTAAAAATTAAAAAAAAATAAATTCAGAGTCTTATGTACTCAAATACGTTTGATGTTTTCCCCTTTGGGTCATTTCTCACTGTCCATAGTTATTAATATGTCTCCTAATTCTATTATTATTTTTTTCTTTTTTGAGATGGAGTCTCACTCTTATTGCTCAGGCTGAGTGCAATGCCTCGATTTCAGCTCACCGCAACCTCCACCTCCCAAGGTCAAGCAATTCTCCTGCCTCAGCCTCCCAAGTAGCTGGGATCACAGGCATGCGCCACCACGCCTGGCTAATTTTGTATTTTTAGTAGAGACAGGGCTTCTCCATGTTGGTCAGGCTGGTCACGAACTGCCGATCTGGGTGATCTGCCTGCCTCAGCCTCCCAAAGTGCTGAGATTACAGGCATGAGCCACCGTGCCCGGCCACTTCTGTTATTCTTTAGGTGTTGACTTTACATTTAACTACTAAATTGATGTGTAAAACTCCATAAATATGAATTTTTTGTTACCATAGTCTATAAGGAAGTATCTTTCATTGTTAAAAATACTCATCCTTTCATTCCAAACAACTATATGATGGGGCCTTTATTATGTACCAAATTCTTAGGTACACAGAGGTTTCTTAGGCTCTTCATTCTATTTCATTAATATTATTGTTGATTTCTGTATGAGTATCAGTGTTAATCACTGCAGTTTCTTTTCTTCTAGCATTTTGTTACCATTGCTGCCCATGTTTGAAATTATCTTGACTGTTGTCAGATTTTATTTATCAAAATAAACTTTTTTGTCATCTTTTATTTTAGATGGAGGGGTTACATGTACAGGTTTGGTACCTAGGTAAATTGCATGTCACTGGCATTGGTTTAGAAATGATTTCATAACCCTGGTAGTGAGCATAGTCCACTATAGGTAATTTTTTGACTCACCCTCCTTCTACCCTCCCTGCTGCAAGTAGGCCCTAGTATCTGTTGTTCCCATGTTTGTGTCCACGTATACTCAACGTTTAACTCCCATTTTTAAGTAAGAATGCACAGAATGTGGTTTTCTGTTTCTACATTAATTGCTTAGGATAATGGCCTCCAGCTGCATCCGTGTAAAGGACATGATTTCTTTTTTTATGGGTACATAGTATTTCATGATGTATATGTACCACATTTTCTTTATCCAAGCCAGTGTTGATGGGCATCTAGATTGATTCCATGTCTTTGTTATTGTGAATAGTGCCAAGATGAACATATGGGTGTGTGTGTCTTTTTAGGAGAATGATTTATATTCCTTTGCATATATACCCAGTAATGGGATTGTTGGCAGTTTTGTTTTTAGTTGTTTGACAGATCTCCATACTGCTTTCCACAGTGGTTGAACTAATTTACATTCTCACCACCAGCATTCCCTTTCCTCCAGAGCCCCACCACTGGTATCTGTTTTGTTTTGTTTTTGTTTTTGTTTTTAACTTTTTAATAATAATAATTCTGACTGGTGTGAGATAGTATCTCATTGTGGTTTGGATTTGCGTTTCTCTAATGATTAGAATATTAGTCTGTTCTCACATTGCTTAAAGAAATACTGAAGACTGGGTGATTTTAAAGAAAAGAGGTTTAATTGGCTTACAGTTCTGCAGGCTGTACAAGAAGCGTGATGCTGGCACCTGCTTCACTTCTGAGAGGCCTCAGGAAACTTCCAACCATGGCGGAAGGTGAAAGGAGAGCACACACATCACATGTTCAGAGTAGGAGCAAGAGAGAGAGAGTGAAGGTACAACACACTTTTAAACAACCAGATCTGAGAATTCATTCACTGTCACAAGAACAGCAGCAAGGGGATGGTGCTAAACCATTCATAAAGGATCTGCCCCCATGAGCCAATCACCTCCCACTAGGCCCCAACTCCAGCATTGGAGATTCCAATTCCACATGAGATTTGGGTGAGGAGATAGATTCAAACCATATCAGTTAGTGATGCAGAGTATTTTTTCATATGCTTTTTGGCCACATGTATGACTTCTTTTGAAAAAGATAAACTTTAGAATTACTATTTACTACAGGAAAAAAAGAACCTGGTATATATATATTGGAATTGCATAAAGTAATTAGCAATAGCTGACATCTTTATTATATCAAACTTCCAAATCTCATAACTTATAGATTGATATCTGATGGTTACCACTTTATTTATCAATGTTTTTAAATTAGCTATTTTGCATTGGCTACATTTACTTTCTATTTATTTAATTATAAATGTATGCCTAGTGTTCACATGTCAAACTTTTCTCTCTCTATTTATAACATCAATGGCTTCATATTCTATACTGGTTTTATATTTTTTCTGATAAGTGTTAAAGCTTATTGATCATTGTGATCATTCATTCATCTTTATTGCCTACATGACAGTTAGCATTCAATATTTACCACGTTAAAAAATTCCAATGTTAATTTTTTATAATTGAGGAGAAATTGTTATAAATATATCTATGGTATTCTTTATGATAAATCATAAACATTTTATATTAATTATGATGAAAAATCTCTTAATAGTCAATGTTTATATATTTTTCTAAGTTGAAAAATTGATCTATGGGAAAAACATTTTAAAAGAAAGAATATATGAGATACTTTTATGAAGAAATTATCTCTATTTTTGTCTTCTATATCTCAAAAAATTCATGAATATTAAAATTTTATATATTTATTAGGCAAATGTATTATATATGAATGGATTTCTTCATTTCACATATAACTATTACCTTTGATTTTTTAAAAAATGAAATACATAAAAAAGAATTCTCTTTTAACTGCACCATAAATATTTTTATGTAGCCAAAAAATCTTGATATATTTTAGTATAGTCAGTAGATTTGGAGTTAAAGAATATGATTCCACAAATATTGACCTTACTTTAGCATTAATATTTTTTTGCATAGTTTTCTGAAAGTAATGGAAGTTTAGAACAAATAATTTAAATCACGCAATCTAGAATTGGTTGTGAATCCTACTGAAAATTCAATTTTCATGCCACTTCTCTTCTGAAGTAGAAGAGAGATTTCAAGGAAGATGTGGGTAATGATAAAACTCAGAAGTTAGACTGAAACAATCATTTGTCAGTTTCCAGTTGATAACATTAGACTTTTGCCTCAGAAACACTGGTAAATGTGGCTTCACTGTCAGAATTAACCTTGCTCTTTAAAGTACCCTCTTGACTTTAGATAAACAGAAAATAAATTCTGTAATTCCATGTACTAAATGGTTATTAAGACCACATTTTGAGCAAACCTAGGATTAAACCAGATTATGGCAATTGCAATTGAAATATAATTTTTGAAATTTTATTTTATTAGGAAACTAAATATTTGGTTTGGCTTCTGAGTACAACATCATTTACAATCTACTTAAAATTATGATTTAAATGATTCTTTTATTTATTAAATAGATCTTTGAATATAATAGAGTATGATTCAACTAAGAATTGGAAACAAAATAATTTTATTAAAAAATTATGATAAAAAGTTGATGTTATTTTTTCAAATTTTTACACTCTGCTTACATAAAGATCACAGAATTAAGTGTCAATGCAATAGGTAAAAGAATGAACATGTGGAATAGTGGTGTGAATCACCACTACTCAAAGCCAGCTTCTAATATTTGTATTTGACAAATGCAATAGTGACAAGAAAGTGAAATTTAAGATTAGAATAATATAAATTATATGTCAGTTTTCAAAAATATTGCTTATTTATGTTATTTAATTTTCAAGATACTTGAAATTAGTCACTGCTATATATATTGCAAGTAATCATACAGATACTTTTAGATTAAAGTTAAGAAGAGGACTCATTGAAATATTTCTTATTTAGAATTGAACTGCCACAAAGTAAAACAAAAAATGCAAACATTTACTGAAAATAAACTGGATATAAACAGAAGGAAAAGCTTCAGGTAGTACTTCATAGATAATAGGAGCTATTAGCCAACATTAATAAATAAGGTGAGACAAAATTACATGGGAAAAAGTGAATGCCTGGGTGTGAACACCAGAGATATTTCTAGATAAACATAATCAGAATTTTGCTTACGAAAGCATTTCCCTAAGGACCCTTTCTTGAGACATAACATAGCATCCCGAACAAAAAAGATAAATATCTAGTTAAACTCATTTATCATCACAAGGTATTGTGAAATGGCAGCCCAGTGGTGACCTTACAGACTCACTGCCTTAAATCCCAGCCAAGGGATCAACATAATTGATGATTTAATAATTAACTGTTCTTTGGTTTCAAATATCTTTGAAATTAAGTTTTCAGAGTAAGCTGCTCTACAGGTGATTGCTTTTAAATCCATTAAATGGGCCGGGCACAGTGGATCATGCCTGTAATCCCAGCACTTTGGGAGGCCGAGGCAGGTAGATCACCTGAGGTCAGGAGTTTGAGACCAGCCTGGCCAACATAATGAAACCCCATCTCTACAAAAATACAAAAAAAAAAAAAAAAAAAAAAAAAATAGCCAGGAATGATGGCGAGTGCCTGTAATCCCAGCTACTAGGGAGGCTGAGGCAGGAGAATCATTTGAACCCAGGAGGCGGATCCAGTGAGTCGAGATTGCACCATTACACTCCAGCCTCGGCAACAGAATGAGACTCCATCTCAAAAAACAAAACAAAGCAAAAAAACCATTAAATGGATAATGATAGGCTACGTGTTTGAAAACATGAAGGCATGGCATGCTTGGGATGCTGAGGTTGATTATATTCTAGAAAATTTGTTTGTAATTTTGTTGTAATTTTAAACTGAAAGTACTTTTAAATTTAAATATCATCTTCTTAGATAAGGCTTCAAAAACAATGCATTTTATACGACAAATTAACAACGTAGAATAAATTGTCCTTAATGATATCTTTTCTTTTCAAACTAAGGTATATATTACACAGGGAAGTCTCCTGACACCTTTTTAATGAAACTGTGAACTCACCGTCCTTAGTTCAAGATGTCTATCCCTGAGCTCACAATCATATGGGCTAGAGTTGGAGATCACTTTTGGCCACACCCATCACTAATTTCCTAAATACGCCAATAGTACCTAGAAAGAGGAAGGTGAAAAACCTGTAAAGAGGCTTTCAGTCTCATGACTTTCAACCTCAAGATTCTTATCTCTGTCAACTCCTAGACAGTTTAAATGACTCCATGTTGCCACAAAGATTGCTTGCCAATGGTTATATATATATCCTAGGGTATCAAGCCAGTTTGTGATTGCCTCTATGATGTTAGTTCTTGAAACATGGAGAACTTATTAGGTGGTTTTGCCTTAGGACAAACATATGATTCCGTTTGCCAATATATCCTGATATATTGTTGGACAACTAGAATTTATAATGGCCCAAGGTCTTTTGCAAATGAGTTTAGAAGGAAAGTAACAAACAACCTCACTATTAACATAAGAATCATCATTTGATTAGGATACTGAATAGTCCAAGTAGCATCTTCTTATTTAAACTCAGATTAAATGTTTCTTGCACATTACTTACCAGATATTTCACACGCATCTCACTGGTTTACATTTATTCTAAATCCTTTTATTGTAAATGATCGTTCCTAGATTATAGGATATTTAAAGAATAGTTAATATATTTATTTTACTCCCTTTTCAGATCCTCATTCATATTGTTAAAATAAGAAAATGTCTATGATATCTTAAAGTCATCTCTCATTCTAAGTCCTTGTTCCTTGAATGTTCTCCCAGACTGATACTTTTCTATGCTGAGCTGTTTCCTTATTGGAGCTTCTATTGTCCTCAACCCATTGTTTTCTACAACAAAACTGCGCTCAGATCTTTCATTTTCTGGCTACAAGGAGAGGTTTTCTTTACTCATTAAACTTTCAACAAGAATTAATTAAGAACCTATTATGTGCCAGCAACTCTTCTAGGTTTTTCTGTGAATAGAAAACCTGAAGATCTATTCGTGTTGGAGCTTACTTTGGGGTGATATTGATAATAAAATGAAAATACTATATAGTCAAATATACAATAATTTTGAAAGTTATATTAAAAATCATATGGAAAGTCAACATGTGTTGTAGCAGGGTTACAGTTTTAAATAAGGTGGTTAAAGTAAGTTTCATTAATGTATATTCAAGTAAAGGATTAATACATCTAGACTCATTAATGTTCCAGGCTAAGGGAACAGGCAGTGAGAATACATGCTTGATATGTTTGAGGAACAGCAAAAAAGCTGATGTGACTGGAGGAAAGTAACCACAAGGGAAGAATTGCACACACAGTGGTTAGAGACGTTATGAGGAACCAGATAATGTAGGTCATCATAACGACTGACTTTGGTTCTGAATCAAATGGGCTTCTGGTACAAGGTTTGGAGCAAAGGAATAATATGTTCTGATATTTTTAAATTGAATTTTCTGAAACCCCAAAAAACATGGAATGTGCGGTGTACCCCTGTTTACTTCTCCTTATGTTCATGAACTGTTGATTTCTTCCCACAGTTGCTGTTTATACACAGAAACACACATACACATGCATGTACACACACCCACACACTTTCTCAAATCACTAAAAGTTTTCTATAAATATCATGGCATTCCTCCTTAACCATTTCAATTTGCATTTTCCAGAAACAAAGACCTTCTCTTACACTGCCACGTCATCATTACCGTACCTAAGACAATAAACATGGCCGGGCGCGGTGGCTCAAGCCTGTAATCCCAGCACTTTGGGAGGCCGAGACGGGCGGATCACGAGGTCAGGAGATCGAGACCATCCTGGCTAACACAGTGAAACCCCGTCTCTACTAAAAATACAAAAACTTAGCCGGGCGAGGTGGCGGGACCAGAGGCGCCCGCCACCTCGGCCGGCTAAGCAAGGGGATTGCCGGAACCCGGGGGGCGGGGCTTGCCGGGAGCGGAGATCCGGCCACTGCACTCCAGCCTGGGTGACAGAGCGAGACTCCGTCTCAAAAAAAAAAAAAAAAAAAAAAAAAAGACAATAAACATAAATGCAGCAGTTTTCAAATTTCCCCAATTTTCAAATTTCCCAGATTTTCCTCAAAATATCCTTTTTAGCTTTGTGGTTGTGCTTTAATCCTGTGTAAACCAAAACCCACTCATTGCATTGGCTAAACTGTTTCTCCCTATTCTCCACCAATCTGAGTCCTCTGCCCGCCTCTGTTCTCAATGGCATTTCATCATTGGAATAATTCAGGTCAGTTGTCCTGTAGATCACTCCTTATTCTGGATTTGAGTGATAGCCTCCTGATTATTATATTCAGTTCATAATATCAGAATACATTTTGCTTCTTTCATATATGTATTGCTTGGCTAGGCAGCAAAGTCAAACATATTTACCAAGTCCACATGACATTCACTTGTTTAATCTCTATAAGGATAAACGTTTGAACCAACAGAGTTATTTCTGAAAGTCACCTTTAGTTTAAGTGATAGATGAGAATATTGGGAGAGTATAATTTTTGGTTCAATACCTTGTGAGTTTGTCGTGGAGAGTTGTGTTTTATTTACCTACTTCATTTATCCCATAGGGAAGACAGTTGATTTCTAAATTTTGCAACATTCTAGTTAGATGTGTTATTGATGAAATTGCTGGTCAGATTTGATGACAATTTAATGTAGAACAAAACTGGATTGAGTGACCTTTGCTGCAATTGATGCTGGCCTTTCTTCTTGTTAAGTGACTGGTCAATTTATCTAACTTATAGGAAATATTGTGATTGCTAAATGGACTGTCATAGATAAAGATATACACCATTCATCTTGAAAAGGTTCACCAGGCAATAGTAATGAGAGAAGGTCAAGGGGCATAAGACTTCATAAACCTTTTAAAATTCAGTGTCCTTCCACACATATGTAGTTGTATTTTTTTCACTTTTGACTATTTACTTAGAGTCCACTGTCACTGAATAGACACTGTGTACACCCAAATGTGAGAATATGTTTTGCTAAATAATTAGAAAGTCAAACTGTTTAGATTTGTGTACAGGATAAAAAATATTTTTTGTATATTATTTGAGATGGGAATTCAAACTCAGATAATTATTTTTATGCTAAGTTGCTTGGGTTCTGACCTATTTTTAAGGAAAATTGGATTTATATTCTGATACTACTGTACATGTTCAGGGTATGTGCAGGCTACAATGGACAGAACTAGAGGGCCATAACCAGTTTGGAAAGAAAATAGAATACCACTACTATATACTTATATGAAATATTCAAGGGAACCAGACTGTTTGCCAGGAAATCCAAGCAGGTGAAATGCATAATAATCTCATTTAGTGACAGAATGTGTGACTAAAATGAATGAAGAACATGTAATACAAAATAAAATTTAAGTTGCAATAGTCAAAGTTATTTCTCTACAAGTTATTATACACATTATATTTATTTTAACTATTCATACTTATTTCAACTAGTCTAAGCAACTTCCAAGTAATGAAACATTTGTTGTTTTTGACCTGTACAATTTGTTATTCTTCATAGGCAGATGGTAACCTATGGTACTGGTAGAAAATGCTATTCAGATTGATATCACCTAGTATATCTCATTAACGCATGTTGAACCTGGGCAAGTCTTTTCTAGATTTTTATTCATAATTCTATGAGAAAGTATCTTAAGATAGCAAACTTAAATACTGGCATCACAGGTTCTTATATTTATGGGCAAAAACATGATGAAATAAAGTTTATGTTTCTCCTTTAAGTGAACTTTTGAATAATAAGTCCCTGAATTACTTTCTGTGAATGAATCTATATTTTCCTATAGCTTATTACACATTTTTGAGTATCAGTTTCTCACAAAAATGAATTTTCATTTTTGATAGATTTTTTGAATTATCACTTCTAATAAAAAGATTTATACATTTGTTATCTCACATATTTTTATGTATTTGAACAGTGTCTACTATATCTTCCTTATCTCTCGGGGCTTGTCGTTAAAAATTTCTATACTGTTACAGATTTTATTTTATTTATTTATTTTTATATGCTTTTTTTTATTATTATACTTTAAGTTCTAGGGTACATGTGCATAACGTGCAGGTTTGTTACATATGTATACTTGTGCCATGTTGGTGTGCTGCACCCATCAACTCGTCATTTACATCAGGTATAACTCCCAATGCAATCGCTCCCCCCTTCCCCCCTCCCACTCCCCATTTTAAACCATTTCTCCCTACGTTAGAGTATAACAGATTAGCCTCTTAAAATCCTTATCCTAGTTTTTCATAGTTTTTCCTTTTAATTTAATGAATTATAAAAGTCACTTCAATTTTAAAACATTGTTTTATTCAAATTACTGTGTTTTCCAAAGGATGAAATTGAATAAATTGACTTATTGAAGTCTTCCAAGTAATATAATCTGTTAGTTTACTAAATTAGCTCATCCCGTAATTACTAAAAATTATAATGAAATCAGAATTTAGATTTTAAAAAATATTTAAATTATTGATCTGATTATGCTTTCATGAGAGGCTATGTAAGGTAACTATAGTTTCATTCCCATCCCTTTACCTTTATATTTATCTATTTTTATAGTATAGATTGTTTATAAATATCATTAATTTAATTTCAGTTGGTATTTAATGACGACTATGTTGTCAAGAACTGACCCGTCAAGTTCATACTCTTTCTACCTTAGTGTGAGTCATTTAATTTAAGGTAGGATTGAATAATTGGGCTATATGAAATTAAATTTCTTATAACAATCAATTGGTAATTATGAATATTTGCAGGATTTATTTACATTCTTTTTCTGATTTTTGATGGGAAGAAAGGAAAAACAGAGAAAGGATGATGCAATTTAATAACATAATTGATAACTGATCAAATAGTTTGAATTCTTTTAAGAGTTTTATAAAATATGACTTATTATCCCATTTAATGCTAATCATAGTCTTACTTTACTCCACAAAGAAATTTTAGATTATACCTCCAACTAATATGTTTTTATATAACATATCATCTTTAAATCCTGATGAAATGAGCAATAAATAAGAGCTTTGAGAAAAGCTACTGCAGGAATCTAAATATCATTTTCTAGAAAGGCAGGAACCATATTTAATAACCAGCTACAAATATTGATGGTCATTAAGGGAAATGACATTCAAAGAATGAGTTAAGGTGATAAAAAACTAACCTGATTATTTTACTGTTTAAGTTAGAAACACTAAGAAGTCTTATTAATCCGTCTACTTCAGTTTCTTAGTTGATTGTTTTAAGGCACTATGCTAAGATTTATCTATATGTAAAATATATACACACACATATATCTATATGTATTTATGTATATGTGTACATAGAGGTGTATATATGTATACATGGATATATATGCATATACATTTAGATATATATGTACAGATGAAACAATGTAAAGATATTTTAATGTATATAAACACAACAAAGAGAGCTTCTTACTTAGTTCAGCCAAGATATGGACAGCAAAGGATTACCCTGAGAAGTGGTATTTTAGCTAAGACCTGAAAGTTGGAAAGAGTTGGTAAGGTAGATGAGGACAGAGATGACAGAGGGCATCCTAGGTGGAGGAAGCAGCATTTGAATGTGTCAGGCTGTGGGATGATCTGGTTACCAGTGGCATGGAAGTACAGTTTATATTAAGGGAATACTTGGAAAGGAAGTTATAAAAACAATTTGGAATGGCCTTTTGTACTATACCAAAGTGTGGTGGGGTTGTTAGTTTTTTGTCTTTTTCTGGTCAGTGATAGGGACCCAATAAAGAATGCTGAGTAATGAAATGACTTATTAGTTTATATGTTAGAAATATAATTAGGTTTGCTTCAGATTGTTTTGGCTTTTGGGGCTCTTTTTTTGGTTCCATATGAATTTTAGATTTTTTTTTAATTCTGTGAAAAATGACATAGGTAATGTGAAAGGAACTGTGTTGAATCTGTAGATTTCTTTGGTCAATATGGTCATTATAATGATATTGACTGTCTAATTCATGAGCATGGAATGTTTTTCCACTTGTCTGTGTCATCTATGATTTATTTAATTCATAGTTTTCCTTGTAGAGATCTTTCACCTCCATATGGGACTTAAATAAACTAAAGAGTTTCTACACAGCAAAAGAAACAGTCAACAGAGTGAGCAGACAACTTCCAGAATGGGAGAAAATATTTGCAAACTATGCATCTAACAAAGGATTAATATCCAGAACTTATAAGGAACTTAAAGAAATCAACAAGAGTAAAACAAATAACCTCATTTATTGAAAAGTGGGCAAAGGACATGAACAGACATTTCTCAAAAGAAGACACATGAACAGCCAGCAAACATATAAAAAATGTTAAATATCACTAATAAGCAGATAAATGCAAATTAAAGTCATGTGATACCATCTTATACCAGTCAGAATGGCTATTACTAAAGTCAAAAAATAATAAATGATAGCTAGGATGAATAAGAAAGGAACAACCTAGACACTGCTGGTGGGAATGTAAATTAGTTTAATACCTATGAAAATCAGTATGGAGATTTCTCAAATAACTAGCAATATAATTACCATTCAACCTAGCAATCCCACTAATGGATAGCTGCCCCAAAGAAACCGTTTTATCAAAAAGACACACGTACTTGTATGTTTATCACAGCACTATTCACAATCCAAAGTCAGGAAATCAACCTAAGTGTCTGTCAGCAGTGGCTTGGATAAAGAAAATATGGTACATATACACCATGGAATACTATGCAGCCTTAAAAAGCACGAAATCATGGCCTTTGCAGCAGCATGACTGAAGCTGGAGGCCATGATCCAAAGTGAATTAAGGCAGAAACAGAAAATAAAATTCTACATGTTCTCACTTATAAGTGGTAAACAATGGGTACAGATGCGCATAAAGATGGAAACAATAGACACTGAGGACTCCAGAAGTGGGGAAGGAGTGAGGCAGGCAGGTGTTGAAGAGACTGCTTATTGGGTACTATGTTCACTATTTGGGTGATGGGTTCTCTAGAAGCCCAAACCCCGGCATCACCTAACATACTCATGTAACAAACCTGCACAGGTATCCCAAATCTAAAATAAAACTTTAAATAAAGAAAACAATGAATGCAATTCTGATATCAAAATAACAGTTTAAAAGGGAGTGTGTGACAAGATTAAAGGGTTGTTAGAAATTGACACTTTGCAAGTCTCTTGGAAGGTATTTGCAACCATGGATGGTAAATGATAAGAAGTACTACAAACTATCATTCACATGTTAACACAGCCTCCTCATGAAAACACTATACATATATACACACACACAATATATGTATTACATGTACATACATTGTGTGTGTGTATGTATGTGTATATGTATATACACACACATACATACATATAATGAAATAATGCCCTTTATGAAGAAAGATATCCATGATGAAAACATCTTTATGAAATAAAGCTCTAAGAAAGTATGTTTCTATTTGCAAAGTGATTCTATTTGCAAAGATGTTATATATTGACCAGAATTTTATTGGTGGATGACGTGATATCTGTTTCAACCTTCAGTTAACAGATTTTGGATTTCCCTTTCCCACAAAAGAAGTATTGATTTTTATATCTGTTTAACCACTAATGAATATGTGTTAATGAAAACCCAGGGCAAATTCTGTATTTCGAAATTGATTTGCTTTTTAAAAAATTGAATATAAAGATCTAAAAAGATGTTTGATGTAATCAAAGTTGTCTTCAAGTTTTAGAAACAGCAGTTAATCTTCAGGCTGTTCTAAAAAAATTTTTGTTTCTTTTACATATTTATAATTTTGGATTTGACATATTTATAGCTTATTGCCATCTTAGCAATGTAAGTTTGTATTAGATTTATACATTAGAATACTATAGCCAGTAATTTTTATTTGTGTTTTAAAATATGTAACATTAGTAATTATCATGCCATATGGTACAATAATTGATTTTTCAAATGTTCTTAAAAGCGAATTTTAAGATTTTATTTTTATTTTGTATCATAACAAATTTAAACCTCACAAATTATTTTCAGTTAAGAGTAATTATTTTGATTATATGGTTTTAAACTGGTTGTTTGCTGATATTATTAACATAGTATGTGCTAAAGCCTCTGGTACAACATGAAAGCTGTAATAAAATTTACTGTAAACCATCCATGAAGGGGACTTTTACAGATGTTGTGATTATGTGAGCCTAGAGGCTATATTGCTATAATTGGCGTCCTGTGAGGCTGGTGTTCTGCAATTTTTCCCGAAAGCTCAGCGAACGAGAAGATTGGATTTCTCAATGTTTACATTTGTTGGCTATGACTTTGCGTTAGCAACATTCACATAATGAGGAACAGTCATTCTTACTTGCGATACTGTTCTTTATAATCAAATGCAAAAATACATCCTATTTCTTTTTTTTGCCCACTACAGATTTATTTCCTTTATTATTTTTGAAACACTATTAAATGTTACTGAATGTTCTTTTTTACAACAAACATTGTATTTATTTCTGCCTCAGTGCAAATGTACTTAACTTTACTTGTATCCATCTAAATCTCCCAAATGTCACTCCATTAATTTTTGAATTTTCCAGTTTGGAAGTTCATTTTATTACAATTATTTCAGTGGATATAATGGGCATTTTATTGGAAATATTTATCAGAACAAATTCCAAAGTGTCTATCATCATCTTTCTCTTCTTTCCCAATAATATAAGTACCTTGAAATGTTTTAAATCTAACCACTCCTTCCAACTTGTATAATATTGCTTCTCATATTTTGTTTGTGTGTATTTGTATCACTTAATATTAGATATTCTTATCAATTCCTTATACAGTCAATGGTGGCTTAGATCCACTCACATATATATACTGTTTCTCCAAACTTCTTTAGGTCACTAACTTCTCTATGCAACATATTCTTTAGAAGTTCTATTAATGAGAGTATGCAGTTTGTAAACTATCTCAATTTGTTGATATTTGAAATGTCTTTAGTTCACTATTGTTTTAAAGAATGCTTTGCCCAGCATAATATTCTAGGTTGACAGATAATTTTCTCATAGCATTTTGAGAAACTTTAATAAATTTCTTGTGTTTGGTGTTCTGCTCTCTAGGTGGGATTAGGTAATCGTGTGTGTGTATGTGTGTATGTGTATATACCTCTCTAGAAATTCACTTGGCTTTCTGAATATGAGAACTGTTATCTTTCATGAATTCTGAAAAATTTAGTTATTATTTCTTGTATCACCTTCCATTATTCTTCCTATATTCTCTGCACAGAACACTGATTAGATATGTTAGATCTTCTCAGTCTTTCTGTCCTTGTCACATATTCATATGTCTCTATGCCACACTGTGGATGATTTCTACAGATTAATATGTTTCAACTTATTATCCCTTGTCCTGTATCTAATCTGATGTTTAATATTCTCAATGAATTTCTAAACAACCACGCTTTTTAGTTGTGATCATTTCATTGGCTGTTTTTCAAATTACATGGTCATTTTTGCCTCTTCCTTTAGCATACTTTCTCTACATATTGCTCTTCTTTTAAACAAATAAATCTTAGGCTATGTTTAATGTTGTATAATTCTGCTGTTTTTGCACACTTCAACTATAATGTGTTGTTTTTTACTGACTTTCACTCATGGTTGCTCCTTTCCTGTTGAATTCATGTTTCTTGGAACATTAGCTATTGGAATTCTTTGAAGTCTTTTGGCTTATTTTCTCCAGAGAAAATTTGTGTTTACTTTTTCCAGGTCCCTGGATCATTACCAGAAGTGGCAATTTAAAGCTTTTTTTTTACTTAAGATATTTTTGACCAGGTTTTTCAAACTATAGCCTGCAGAACAATTTCAGCCTGCTGCCTGCTTTTATGAATAAAGTTTTACTGGCACGCAGCTACATACATGTTTTGTCCTTGGCTGCTTTCCCATTACAATGGCAGAATCAAGTGGTTGGTTGCAACAGAGGCCATGTGGCTCACAGAGCCTAAAATATTTACTCTCTGGTCATTTACGGAAAAACTTTGACAACCACTAGTTTAAGCCATATAATCCATTCCTTTAAAGATAGGATTGTGGCCTTGAACTCTCATAGGATACTTTTTGCTTATTCCCTTCCAAATAGAAACATTGATAAGACAGAAAATTATCTTTGTCTTCTGTCTGTAGTTTAACCATGGATAGATTCACCTTGTGGGACTCCTGGCATCCCTTAGAAGTCCTTAATTTTACTTCTCATTTTGAGCTGCTTTAGGGTTTTGTCATATGCTCAGTACGCTTGTAACTTTTACAGCCAAACCCTGCACCAGCCAAGATGAACGAAAATATACCTCTGGCAAATGCAGATTTCAGCATTTACTTTTCTCACTGCATTTATGCTTTCTTATTTTTTGTGCATCTCAGTTCCTCTCTTATCAGCTCAGCCATGCATTAAGAAAATATACATGTTATATTTTATCTAACATTTAAAGGTTTTCTACACTAAGAGGATTTCTCTAGACATTGGTTCCATCATATTATCAAATATAGAGCATAACCTATTTTAGGGATTATCTCAAACTACACTTCTTCCCTCAAGCTAGTGTAGTTTAAGTCTACTGGTTTTGAATTCAGGCTGCTACAAACAGTTCAGGTTCCACCATTTTCTCTATATGTGATTTTTGGCTTTTACTTAATCACTATTAGATCTCTATTTCCTTAATTAAAGATAGTGCACTTATTTATTAGGGTCTTTGTGATGATAAAAGTGAAACATATATATATGAATGCATATTATATATAATGTTAGCACAGTGCTCAACAACAGTAAGTGGTCAATAAAACATTTTGTAGTCGTTATTATTATTACTGTATTGGCCTATTCCATTTTTAATTAAGCTTATGTTCTAGTCATTTATTCTAGAATATGAACATTTCAGTAATTAACACTTGACTAGCCTTTGAGGGTAAGAGAATAATTATCAAATATTCATGCGTTGCAGACGCTTTATACAAGTCCATTAAAGGTATTTACTCTAAATCATAAGTAATGTTGCAATGGACAAAGGGAATACAAATATAACATTCTGGAGAATCAAAAAAAAGAACTTATAATCTGTCAGTTACTTTTCTTAAATACCTCTAATATCAATCAACTTACTCATTTGGGGGAGTTTTATATGGTATTTAGAGGATTAAATATGAGTTAGTATTAATGAAAGAATGAGTAAGTATCCAGAAGATCTGAATTTAAGTCCCAGGATTTACAAGGCTAGATCTGGAACTTTGGGTGAGGCAGTTACTCACTGCTTCTGTTTTTTTCATTGAGAAGATGAGATCAATAATACTTCCTTTCTTATAGGGCAGTGTTGGGAAAGTATACAGAGGTATTCTGAAAGTATGTAGCATTGCTCAATGCCTTAACATTTGTTGTTATTGGTGTTTTGGAAAAACTGAGCATCATGCATCCATATCATAGATCTCATTCTGGTTACAGTCATTAAATATGTGCCAACCAATGTGGTTAAACATGAAAATAGATGTGATAAATACCAAGTTTTGTCTAAATATTATTTCCAAACTCTAATTACAATGTTGTTCTACCATTGTGCTTTTAGTATCTTTTCAGTACTTCTGTGAAACAGTAACCTTCATATTTGCAGTGGCTTTATATTTAAAAATACATATATTGAGAACAATAAATGTTTGCTGAGCACCCACTAGGTGTAAGGCATTATGCCAGAAGTTAAAAAGAAAATCTATTTAATCAGACACACTATGGCCTTAAGAAACTTATGTGTTCTGCTTGCACACCAGAGATAAATAAAATCTAAACTCATTTGATGCCAGAATTTAGTATGCAATAACTAAAGAACATGTTATTTCCTTAAAAATAATCTCAAAACCCTAGAAACAACTTCAGGCTAAAAATATCCTCTTTAAAACAGAATATTGGTTTTGATTTAATTTCTCACTTGCTGTTGCCTACTGTACTTCTTTGATTATTGCCTTTCCTTTCTGTATTTTCAACTCTGTAGTTCTGGAGGTTGCTTTCCTCCAGTATATAAATATTCTCAGCTTACTGCAGAGCTTAATAAACCAATAGAAACAAGCAAATCCACGCAACCTACTTGCCCTATCTAATCACATCTCTCTCCTTTTTCTTTATGATCAGGTTTACTGAATGAACTTTTATTTTTCTGGTCCTGTGATTTGCTTCCTGTCGCTGTGATTTTACTAAAGCCTTTCTTCTAAAGGTCACTGAGGACCTGTTAATTACTAAAAAAGTGCCTTAGACACTTCTCAGAAAAAAAGTGTATTAGACATTTCTCAGAGAATCTCTCTCCCCACTTCCCCAAGATATTTCAGTTGCTCCCCAAGTATTTTCCACATTCTGTCTCTCTTCCTCTTCTCCACTCTCACCACCTTAGATGTGGACTACTGATTATTGATCCTGACTTTTCCATATGCATCCAGTCTTGACCCTAGAGGTCATCTTCCAAAATGTTTGGTCATCTTTGTATGCATAACATTTATCACCTCATTGTTGTCCTCAAAATGTTTACATTAATGGATTTCTGAGTAATTAAGAAGATGGGGTTTTCAGGTTTTTATAACATAATAGATGTGGAAGAGACAGAAAGAGAAGATATAAGAGGACCCAGGATGAATAACCTGGTACATTCTGCAAATAAAGAAACTGGGATATAGTGACATTTAAAAGCAGATACAATAATAAAGTTGCTATGATATAAATTAAGGGTCTTTTATTATCATTAAGTAGATTTTTAGCTGAAACATAAATATAAGCTCAAATGAAAATTGTATTTTCAAAGTGGCAATCTTTTCAGAACTACTTTTAGAATGTATGTGACATATTTTTCTTTGCCTTTCTCTAAAAGTTGTTATTGATACAAAATTACACATTAATTCCTTTTGGCTTTATTTTAAATTACTTAAATGAATACATCTAGATCTGTTTCTAAGCAGTATTTCTTTGAAATTTAAACTTATCAAAAATTATGTCTAACTTCATACTAAAACGAGTGAAATGAACAACACTTCCCCTGGTCTGCTCTGAGCCAGTGATTGTGCACAGCAGGAACAGTAGAGTCAAGACATTCTGTTCAACATGAGATACTTCCAGCTGGCATTTTTGGTCCAAACACTTCCCATCATCTTGACAGAGACTTCCTCAGACCTGTGCTGCAGTCTGAGGCGTTTTCTACCCAATCTTTCCTTCCCTATCTGTGTCATAGATGACAGAGCTGCCTTAGGGTCTAATAGACTTCCCTGACTTTCCAAGCCCTCCCTTTTAGCTTTCACAAGCATTTCTCCCCATTTACCATCTTGTAGTGTCCAATCATGGAAGACTCTAACCAGGACAACTTTATAATAGAGTTCTTGGATTTAGGATTTTTGCCTATAACCAAATAGTTTGCATATTCATGCTTTTAATTGGTATTGTAACAACTTAATATAGATGTTTGCTATTTTGAGAAACAGTTTTTTCAGGATTTGTAGGAAATGCCTTCCTATCATATACTATGTTCCTAAATGAGGGCTTCTCAATTTTGGCACTGTTGAAATTTTTGACTAGATAATTCTTTGTTTTGAATGGCCATCTTATGCACTGTATGACTTTCAGAAGCAGCCCTCAATCCTCCGCCCACTAGAGGCCGGTAGCACTGCCCTCTTGTCTCCAGAAATTGTTAAGTGGCTTCTCAGAGGCAAAGTGACCCCTGGTTAAGAACCACTGATCATGTATATAATTTGTGTTGTTGGTGTCAGTGTCTACATATTGTCAACATATAGTTCTATTATTATATATAGTTCTGTTATTATATTCTTATGCCTAAGTAATAAATTTATTTTTACTCTACTCAACATAAACTATATAATACATTTAGAGAACATAAAAGATGGCAAAAAAAGGAACTACATTGTATGTTAAAATCAACTATGTCCTAGGAAATAAAATATATGGCCATTACAATTGAAATAGAAAGTTTTTTAAAAGATTTGCACGTGTACAGATTTTGAAGAATAACAAGAATTTCTTTAAATGGAAAAACTTTGAGGCAAGAATAATTTCATGACCTAAATCATAAAAGCAGAAATAAAAGTACATCAAGAAAAGCACTTTCCAAGGGGACCATCTTGACAGGAAGCAGAAGAAAGATTCATACTAAAAGTGGTAGGGTAGTAAACATGTAATTTCTTCAATTATAATATTTTCTAAGACTTAAAAGGATGTATTTTCTCTGCTTCCTTTAATCTACCAATTACTAAGTTCTATGTATGGCTCCATGATGTCACTTCAGTGAATTTTCCTCTCCATTGTGGTACAGGCTATTAAACCCAAGACTTTTGTACGATCATAACATCTTCTTACCTCAAGTTCTCACTTCAGTTACTCTCTATTTTTATCATTTCAGTCTCTTTATTGATACTCTCTATATTTCAGAAACATCATTTTCATACTTTTACTTCTTTAGACATGGTTTCTTTGATTTCTTTGAATATATTTGTAATAGATTATTTAAAATATTTTTCTAGTAAATCTGAAATGTGGGCTTCCTGGGAGACAGTTTCTATTGAATGCTTTTTTCCTTATATTAAGGCCAAACTTTTTAGTTTCCTTATGTATCTTCTAAGTATTTTTGTTAAAAATAGACATTTAATATAAAGTGGCAACTCTGGAAATTAGATTTTGTCCTTTCCATAGTGTGTCTGTTTGTTGTTGTTGCTGTTGTTTTTGTTGTCTTTCTATACCTCTGTTTTGTGGTATTCATAAACGAATTCTGTAAAATCTGGATCTAATTCTTTTTAAATTACTGATGATAATTCTTTTTCTTAATATTGGTAATTTATGTTTCTCTCTCTCTCTCTCTCTCTCCATTGCATCATTTGTACTAGGAATTTAGCAAGTGCATTAATCTTTTCCAAATAGCAACTTTCTTAAGTGTTTTTCATATGTATGGTCTCAGGTCTCAGGGCAGGCCAGCCAGACTGGGAACTGGGCCCAGATGAATAGTGATGACAGTGACAGCTCTAGCAGAAGCAATATTAGGGGCAGTAGTTACAGCCACTGCAGAAAGAGAGAGAGAGAGAGAGAGAGAGAGAGAGAAAGAAAGGACTGCATATATAAGCAGTGTTGGGATCCATAGTGGGAGGCCAGTTTGACTTTCCACCCCCTAAGTTTAAGCTATAGCAACTTTTAACACTGTGGCCTGAGTGCTGGGACAGTCTGTCAGGTAGCAAGCTTTGTTAATAAGTTATTTTTTAAAAAGTGTACAAGTAGACATTGCAATAATGCATACCAGAGAGTTATTACAATTTTTAAAAGAGTTCAGAATCTCTGATTTTGAAAACTACAACATTGCAAAACATATATCTATGAGTTTAGAAATGCAAATTAATTTTAAAGATCATCACATTCAGTGGAAAATAATAATTTTCACATGAGCTGCTAATGAACAAATCGATTAGAGAGACAATTTCAAAATTATTTTTTTTCTGTAATTGAAGATGCAGTGATATATTATATAAATAGATACTTTGAATTATACACATCCTATAAAGCCATGTTTGGTCTCTTATACAACCTCCATAGTTACAGGAGCCTTCAGAGGAAACATTAAATTTTTATTTTATAAATTAACACTTAAAATTAAATTCAGATTTACACAAAATTGATCTACGTAAAGAGTTGAATATTTTTAGAAACACTGATTGATTGATCGATTGATTGATTGATTGATTGACTGAGACAGGGTCTCTCACTCTTGCTGGCCAGTCTGGAATGCAGTGGTGTGATCATGGATTACTGCAGCCTCGACCTCTTGGCCTCAAGCAATTCTCTCAACTCAGCCTCAAGTAGCTGGGACTACAGGCACATGCCACCACACCTGGCTAATATAATTTTTTAAATTTATTTTTTGTAGAGCTGAGGTATCATTATATTGCCCACTGTGGATTTGTGGGCTCGATATGTCCTTCCATCTTGGCCTCTCAAAGTGTTTGGATTAAAGGTATGAGCCACTGAGAGGGGTCTTTAGAAACTTCTAAATGTTGAATCATTAGCCCTAGATGTACTAAAATTTATGTTATAAAATAATCAAAATTTATCTTAATATCACACTCTATAAATTAATCTTAGCTCTAGTAACAGTTGCATCAGTGGATTCTTCCCTAAATGAACAATTATCAAAAATTATGTACTAAAAATTATCTTGCATCGCCCAAAAAGGACTGATGTTGCTTTCAATTTAATTGGAATGATGAAGTAGAAAAGTATAAATTGTAGAAAAATGAGAAGAAAAATGTTGGGGATGCACGGCAACATATTCAAGCTATGTACAAGGAATTTGATGTCGAGGCATGGAAAAATACTGAGGCACGGTGTGCATGTTTTTTGTGCATGACACTGAAACTCCTTGACCCTGAAAACAGGGCAAGAAATGGAATGTGTGATAAGGAGTGCTGAAAACAGCCTCCTGTGAATGTGGTTTGAGTGCTTTTATATGTAGTAAACAAGGCCATATGTGCCTCATGATCTGACTGCAAATTGCCACCTGGTGGATGTCTCTTGTTTGTCTCAGTTGTAGTTTAAACAAGCTCTCTCAATAAATATTCCATGGACAGATCTTGGGCTGACACTCTCTCAAAGGAGCTGCTCCCCACCCCGCTCAGTTGAAATTTTCTGAGTACTTCATTCTCAGCGTTCACTGCAGCTATAAGCTGCAAATGGTCACCCCGACATGATTGCCTTAAAATTACACGTGGAGTAAGTAAACTCATCAATCTTTGGGGGAATATCAGTAAGGGACAGTCCCAACCCCTTTCGGGAGGATGGGACCGATTCACATTATACCAGGGGTCAGGTTGTCATGGGTCAGAAATTGACCAAAGAGCAGAAAGGTTTTTTAAAACTGTGCAACAATTACTTAAAGCTATCCAGTGCACTGTAAAGTCTAAAACTTTGCATAAGCTTATGTTTTTAATTTCACAGGAATGCCCTTGTTCCCCTGATCAAGGAATATTAGACTTAGAGTTATGGGACCAGGTGGGTCCCTGCCTGAAAAGAGGATTCGAGCAGGGTCATTTTAGTACCATTTTGACCACCTGGACTCTGGTACACTCTGCGTTGTGCCCTTTTTATATGCCAGATCATGTTGAGTCAGATCGTCCATTTTCTTCACCTGAAGGTAATTCAGAAAATTTAAAGGGAAAGAGAATGCAGGCACCAGAACAATAGGGAGGGGCTCCTCCCCCCACCTCATTCCCTTCAGTAGGGCATAAAGAAGACACTTTTTCTAGTGATGATGAGGATGGACTGGAGCCTTTTCCTCCCCTAATAGAAAAGCCATTGCCCTCTTTTCCTCCAGCCTTAAGAAGACCTACCTCTGTTGGAAAAACAGACAACTATCCGGTTTATGGCCATGAGAGCCCCTGCAGCTGCACAGAACCAGTTTCTTATGTATCTGGCAGTAACTGGGGAAGCTTCTGAGAAAGTAAGACAGACATGGATGTTGGGGTGGCTGGTAATTCTTGTTCTTTGCCAGGTGGACTCAGCTCAAGAACATGTTTATTGGAGTCATGTTCTGAATCCCCCTGTTTTTAATGTTATTACGTGGTGGGATGCAGACCCGCCTTTGTCATCTAATGATACTTCTTGGATGAGAAGTCGATGGATGCCCTTGTCTTACCCGTTAACTGAAACTTGAGGATAGATTAAACTCAATGACTCTTTGCCTCTATTGTCTAGTAATCCCTCCACTTGTTTTTCCACAATTACTAACAATAAGTGTATTACTCTCATTCCTCAGGAGCATCTTTACTATCTGCCCAAAAGGGATGCTAAACTTGCAAATTTGACCTTTATTTCTGCTGTTAGATTAATCTTACTGAGGTCTCTAATGAAGTTGTACAAGTGCCTGATCATCCTATATGCTATCTGAGTAGAGACTGAAGATATAAGTTTGAGGCTGTCCCGTAGTTCCTGTGCAGACAACCTGCACCACGTCAGGGGCCTCTGTTTGATAATGGCACCTTACCAGATTGGGGTCCCCATGGTAATCTCATGTCTGCAAATCAGACTATTGGGTTTGAGAGTCCCTCCAATAGTGCCATCACTTGGTCAGAATGTGGGCTTTCAGGACCAATGTTACAATTAAAAGGGGGACAAGCTTTAAGCCCTGCTCATACCCAAACTTGGAGACTAGGACTTCCTTTTTTTTTAACGAGTTCTTTCACATGATAATTACAGTAGTAGCAGTGACAACTACACCCTCTCCTTGCACAATGTTACTGATACAGTCCTGATTTGTACTACGCACCCCTATATACTTCTGTTTGGGCAAGGTGTTCCTAACATCGAGCAGAATCAATCTTTTATAGTATTATAGTAATTAATAATTAATAATCCTTTTATAGTTTCTTCCAGTAGTTGGTATGCTACATGCTTGTCTCATCAAAACATTATACAGTTAAATATAACCTATGTCGTAATCTTAAAATGGCATACAGAATTGTGGCTCCCTGTAAATTTAACCAGGAACTGGGAAGGGGTTCCACCCTGCAGTTATTTAGAAAAGCACTGTCTAGTACTAAAAAAAAAAAAAAAAAAAAAAAAAAAAAAATTCTGGCCACTTTAATTGCCTTTTTAGTCTCAGCTATTATTATATTAACAACTGCCACTACTACTGCTGTCTCTTTGATAAAATCTATTCATACAGCCTCAGTCGTGAACCACATGCTATACGATGTAACCCATGAATTTCAAGAACAAGTAAACATTGATAAGAGTATTTTGTCTCACCTAGAGGCCCTTGAAGCACCATTGAATGGCTAGGAGATCAACAACAGGCATTCATTACCCATCAAAATTTATATTGTGATTGACAATATATTCTATCTGTGTTACACTTTTGCCATATGATAGCTCCCAGTATGCTTGGAAGAGGGTGAAAGCATACCTATGAGGGGCTTATCACGACCACCTATCTTCTCAAGTTTCCACTCTTGAGTGTGAGTTAAAGAAGCAACGTGAAGAATGGTCACAGCAATTACAAACAAATACCCTTCAGCAATTACAAGAAGACTTTTGATTGTTAAACCTGAATACTTGGTTGTCTGAGTCAAACATACACATTTGGGTGATGGCCACTATACTTATTCTTTTTTATATCTGTTTGCTAGACATCTACAAATAGCTCTGTGCCGCCACCCAACACATCTATGACTAGGGAAGAATGATAGAAGCTTACCTTGCATTAGATAACCAACATGTTTTAAGAATTAAAGAAGGGGGAGATATGTGGGGGGTGCACAGCAATATATCCAAGCTTATGTACAAGGCATTTGAGGTTGGGGCATGGAAAAATACTGAGGCACTGTGTGCATGTTGTTTGTACATGAGACTGAAACTCCTTGACCCTGAAAACAGGGCAAGGAGCAGAATGTGTGATAAGGAGCACTGAAAACAGCCTCAGGAGAACGTGGTGTGAGTGCTTTTAGATGCAATAAACAAGGCCGTATGGGCCATATGTGCCTCATGACTGGACCGCAAATCGCCACCTGGTGGATGTCTCTTGCTTGTCTGAATTGTAGTTTAAACAAGCTCTCTCAATAAGTGTTTGGTGGACGGATCTTGGGGTGACACGCTCTCAGAGGAGTTGCTCCCTGCCCCGCTCAGCTGGAATTGTCTGTGTACTTCATTCTCGGTGTTTGCTGCGACTATAAACTGCAAAAAATCTTATGATCAATAAATATATCACATTAACAAAGTATTATGATTTATTTTACTATATCAACGTGTGACTTCAAGAGATTATTTTTTAATAATTTATAAGTTTGTATTGTTATTCATATATCACTATTGCCCTATTTCATTTTATAAGAAAATATGTTTAAAAGTAAAAGATTTGTATTTTAGTACCTTTAATAGCATGTCTTGCTTTTTGAAAAAGAAGTCCTGTGAATTATGAGGTTGACCCTGACAATAGTTTGTACATAGTTTGGAAGTTTATAGCTTTAATAATCTTGTACACCATTTATATGACTTTTCATTATGTCTCTTGACTTTATTCTGAGGGATTTTTAGAGGAAGAGTGAATAAAGTTTAAATTACAGAAATATTGAGAATATATACATGTGTCTTTAAAATATTCCATTGTTTGAATACTAATAATTTTTGTGACAAATACTTTTTAGACTGCTTTAATACTTTTCCCTAATAAGAGTTTTCAAGAAGAAACTTTAATAATTGGGGAATGGTTTTATCTCCAATCGCCTACTAATTATTTTCATGGGTAAGTTTGAGTCACCTTCTTTATTTACAAAAAACCTCATCTCACTCTCCTGTTACCCAAGCTTTGCCCAAAGAGAAACCTGTTTGTTACTATTCAAATTTAATCATGTCAGTAACTCCTATAATTTTTGTCTTCTGAAGCAGTTTTCCAAATGACCCACCCATCTCCATTCCCATTGTGATACTCAGGCCCTCACACATTCTCTCCTGCAGTTACATTCTATTTGGCCTCTTTGTCATGACACTGTGCTGGACTGCTCTTTAAAAATACAATAAATATTATATAACTTCCCTACTTAGAATTCCTTAGTCTTTAGGTTAAACTACAAATTCATCAACATGGCATAAACCCTTTCTCTTCCTCACTGCTCTCTTCTCCTGCCTTCTTACCAGCAACCTGCATACACATTCTGTCATGCAAAAATTGTTTCCATTTCCCTGAAAGTGGCCTATTATGTTAATATCATTATACCTTTTTATATACTTTGCTGTCTGCCAAGAATCTCTACATGTCCATCGTCCTTTCAGTTAATGTACTCCTTAAGGCTCAAAGTAAATATTACTTCCTCTGAGACTTTTTCCATGGCCTTCCAAGGAAATTAAACTCTCCGGGTTTTGTGCCACACAAACACCCCTTTCCATCCCTGCAGCAGCACATGTGAACTGTCAATTTATTGTTGATTCAGCCATATGTCTTTCTACCCATGCTAGTCATTTCTTTACAGGCGGAGACTGTCTTTTCTATATGCATTTATAAGCATCCAGCACAGAGCTTGACATGTACTATACTAGACATAGAAGTTATGGTATAAAATAATAAATGAATAAACAATTAGAAACCAAATTAAGAAAACTAAATTACATTCCAATAACAAGTACAATTAGTACTGATTTTAAAATTTGATTGAATTTTTCTATATTTTGGTATTCTCAAATTCACTTTATTTTTAATTTAAACTCACTTAAGGGAGAGGAATTTTAATTCTTAGAACTGCAAGTAATTCACCTTGGCTTAGAGAAGCAGGCCAAGTGCACCTATTTGTTTTCATCCATAGGGCTACTTCACATCTTTGAAAGAAGTACGATTCATAAAAGTGATCATAAGAAATGCTAAAGATATAAAGCATTATAAAAATATTTAACAGATTTAATGTGACTTTCTCATTATAAATAATCATGTCTCCTAATAGTATTTTAGATTCTCACTTTTAAGTGCAACCTCTTTTCATTAAAATATGAAAACTAGTAATTTCCAAAGGTGAAAATACATGTCTTTTCTATGATAGAAAGCTAAAGAGGTCAGTAATTGATGAGACAATCAAAATAACTTTTATTCCAACTTACTTTGTAATGTGGATATGCTCACATGTGAGTGAATGATATCCACTTCAGGGTGACAGTCATGGGATAGTGGTTCTATTGTCAATGTTATCTTTAAAAATGAAGGAAAGGACCAGTCTTCTTTATGGAAGATTTAAAATAATCTTTTAGATGCCCCCCCCCCAGGAGGTAGAGTTTAACCTACCCTCTAGAGTATAAACTGTGTTTAATGACTCACCTCCAAATAAGGGAGTCTGGAAAGAGGAAATAATAACTTTATAGTGGAATATCCTGGCAAACATTACCTTTACCAGATGATTACGTTTAAGATCACTAGTAGTGTCATGTTAATCTAATATACCCTATTTATTGTTAGGAGAAGACCACTCCATCTCTGGGGTACTTGTTCACAAAACCAATAACCACAGGTTAATCATGAGCAAAACATTAGATGAACCCAAATTGAGGGAAACTCTGAAATATGTGACTAGTACTCCTCAAAACATGTCAAAGTCATCAAAACATCAAAACAAGGAAAGTTTGAGAAACTGTCACAGTTTATAGAGTATCCTAAGGAGATATGACAACAAAATGCAATGGGGGATTCTGGATTACATCTTGGAACAGAAAAAGGACATCAGTGGAAAAACTGGTGAAATCCAAATAAAACCTATAATTCGGTTAATAGTAATATACTGGTATTGGTATCTCAGTTTTGCCGATTTCTTAGTGTTGCCAAAATGTTAACTTTAGGAAAAACTGTGTGAGGGCTATATGGGAACTCTATATACAATCTTTGCAACTTTTCTGTGATTATTCCAAAATAGATGTTTAAATACAAAATATGAGGGCAAATGCAACAATAAAAAATTCCATGAGAATATAGTCTTCAATTAATTAAAAGGTTGATTAAACCTGGTATCATAAAAATTGATACAAGCACATAGTAATCGACTTATTTTAAGTGAAAACAAATAAATGTGTTATTTCATCTTTTAATGTAATGGTAAAGCTTTCTCTTGAAGTTTATTGCCACCACCTGCTTTGGTACATCAGTCAATATGTTTCTCAGAAGAAATGTAGGGTTTGATTTTAATCCGAGAAGTCAATGACATGAAGGTCAAAAAAGAGATCTACTTCTAGACTGTCATTAGCAGGACAGTTTTACATTGAAAACATTTACATGCAAGTATCCAATGTGGTATGAAAAATCATAAAAAGCCTGTAGATTCACTTTGGGTTCCTTAAAAATCAGGGCATCTCTAGAAGAAAATAACCTAAGAACCACCAAATTGCTATATGGCATGAGAAGGCTGTCAATCTAGTCTGTATTAAGTGTCTAACCACTGGTCCATATTTGAAGTGATGTTATTGGGAAGAACGTGATAAGTGCTAATTAAAAGTTAGCAATATGCGCAAAGCCCACTTAATGTTTAAATATACTGCTATGATTCGTTTTTTGTATTCAAAACTTTTTAAAAAGTCAAGACTCCTGTAATTCTTTATGGACAGCTGGAATGTCACACAAAATAGTCAAAAGGTGCTTTCTTGATAATTTTCCCAAGTGCCTTTCAGACATTGATTCATTACCATGGCATAGATTTGGACAGACCTCTATTTACTAACACAACTTAGAATATTTTTTCTATGTTTTCATATTACTTTCCACTCAGTCTCCATGTGACCTAGTGATAATTTGCCTCTAAGTGAAATGATAATATTTCCAAGAAGTATATATTAAAATGTGCTAAGAAGGATATATTAAAATGAAGTAACTGAAAAGAAAATCTGAAACCAGAATGCATAGTATTATACTACAAAAAAGAGTGGAATATTTTTTCTTAATTATCAGATATTCTTCAAAGAAACACTGCTATCTATTAGCCTTATCCAAAAATTGATGGGATACCTAAGAAAAACATGTAAATTTGATGTCTCAGGTCTAGATGAATATTCTCAGTGGATGATAAATTTATTTTCCATTGCTATACATTTCAGTTCTAAGAGATAAGAAAATCCAGTACTGGTAAATCAGGTTTGATGTTACATTCTAAGGACCTCAACTATTTATTATTGAGCTGCCTTGTAAAGATATCAAATGTCAGTAATGCATTGCTAAGTATCTCATCTATTAGGGCTATAAAATAATCGTATGCTTTCATAAATGTTAATGAGAAAGGATAGGTAAACAAATGTCACTGACTATAAATTTGAGTTTAGAAAGACAATAATATGTAGTATAGCATTTAAATCATACAATTCCTTAATCTTTATCCACTGAATGAACCTTGATGTAGTAGCAGATTTCTTCAATAAGGGAGAGGAGCCAGGGCTCTTGATGGCAGTGGTATACTTCTAACATTGATGGTAATATCATTGAATAATTATATTAGAAAGTAGCAGTTTGTATTGTAAACCTCAATGAACAGAACCATAATGCCACAACAGACAGCCATTAATTAAGTATGAATTACTGTATTTTAAAGCACTGGCAGTGGAAAGGGAAATGCCACCTTTGAATGAATGGCTTCCTCTGTCTGATCTGACCTCCTCCCATTTAGAGATGTGAAGGTGATAAATCACTGAGTGCAGCAACAGCAGGGATCCTTATTAATAGCAACCTCCCAGTCTCTTGGCAATCACTGCAAGTGCAAGCGACATGCACAAAGGTTTTCCTTCTTAGCTGAAAGGATGTGAATTTTTTATGAGAATTTCTTAGAAATGGATATAGCATTTCTGAGTCATGCATCTGAGCACTTCATCAATTAGACAACATAAAGGTTCTTAGAACATGCTACATCATCACATCAAGCTGTTATCATAATGATTTGGATTGAGGATTTTACGTCTAGTAGCTATATTCTTAAAACAACAAATCACTTTATTGTCAAGTCATTGTCTTCTAAATGGAAAGAAAATTGAGGCAATAGGCAAAGGACTTTTTGTTGTTGTTGTTGTTTGTTTGTTTTTAATAACTGAATACTTGAAAGAGGAATTAAATTTTAAATGACTAAACAAAACCTAAATTTAATGATTTTCCTTTCTCTCACCCTAATTGTCACAATCAAAGACTGTTGAATATTATCATGTTTTTTTCCATTTATATCTGTTCTTATACTGCCTCTGAATATGACAACTTCCACTGAAAATCACAACCAAATGATAAGCAAGAAGTAGTAAGATTCAGTTTTGATTTTACAACACTTCTTTAGAATTCCTAAAATTAAAAGTTAAAGACTTGCTTCAAGGAATGAAAGAAATGTGAATTTAGGAAGCCTCTGTTTAAGTCCTCAATTAAGTCTTGTGTAACCTTGGACAAGTCAATTATCCTTGAGGATTAGTACTCACATCTATACAATAAAAATGATTATGTCAGCACTACCTAATGTGAGGATGTTTTGTGAGGACCATATAAAACATTATATATACATGAGCTTTGGAAGCAGTTGAATGGTATATAAACTTGAAGTAGTTTTATAAATACTATTATTGCCTATGAAAGAGCAAAATTATGGATGCAAATAGTAGATAATATGGGAACTTTATTAACTATATTATTTGTTTAGGTTATCAACGTAGTTATTCAAAAATTGACTTATTTATCTTACTTTATACTTTTCCCCTCTTAAAGTTTTAACCTTATAATTTTATTTATTACTTCAGATTTCTTTCAACCAAGGAATGATCACAAGTTATAAATTTAATGAAAACAATGCTTAACTTCCACTTACCTACCTGATATTTCATCCATTTTTAAAATAATGCAACATTAGAGAATTTGACTTAAAAAACCACTCGTGAGTTTATTTCCAAAGCTTATTTTTTCAGTGCATATATAGCATGTATGTTCCCACAAAATTAATCATAAATTATGTCTTAATACTTGACCAATGGAAGAGAGGGCAGAATACAGGAAAGATGATGAATAAATATGCACTCGAATTTTGGCATGGCACGAACGCTTTTAGATTAAGAGAAATCTGTTTTCCCCTTTTGATCTCTTAAATGGAGTAAATTTCCTGACAGAGGTTATTGGAAACAATTTTTTCCTGAGTCAAAATCGCAAAGCAAAGTACTCTAATATAGTGGAAACAAACAATTTATACCTTCAGGAGGAAAAGCTCTGACATGCTTAAACACCTGGCAGAGCACTTAGGACACAACATGTAATTATTAGTGTATTAGTGTAATTTTTAAGAGTTCCCTCTTACGCTTTTCCAGTTTGGACAATGAATTATATGATCATCGATTTAATAGGTACTCAGCAAAATATTGGCATTATTTTCAGTGTCTCAATTTGAAAAATAATTTATATGCACACCATTTAATACATAAAAGACCTTTTCTTCTACTGAGGTGTATTTTTTACATAAACAGTGTTATGGTAAAACTGAAGTCACATGTTCAGTAATTCAGCAAATACTGCAAATATTTATGTAGTGCATGCTATGTTCCAGGGCTAATATACTATGAAACAAGACAAGTAAATTTCCAGACCTGATGGAGTTTGTGTTCTAGGGAAAGAAGCAGACACTGAAAGAAACAAATGCACACACACTATACTTTCAGGTACTGACATATTATAGCATAAGCTAAAGACAGGTAATGGAAAATAAAATGTTTGGGAGAAGGTATATAAACTCTGAACAGGGAGAGCATTTCCCAAAACGTGACATCTGAGAAAAGACCAGAATGACCTAAGGAAAACATGCTAAGATTTAGGTATCTTAGGTCAGGCTATATCCAGGAAGAGGAACACCTGCGTCCAGCTGCTGAGGGGAAAAGAAGCTCAGCATTTTCGGGAAACAGCAAAAAGACCACCAGAGCTGGAGAATAGTGAGCAAAAAGGAGATGTAACTAGAGAGTCTGGTGTTAAGGTAGAGAGCTGAATTGTATTACAGATATAAGGGAGCTATTGGAGATTGACACAATCTTCATTTAGCTTCTACAATGATCGCTGTGCAATGTAAATAGAGGAGTGCAAGGAGGTGTATACGATTTCTCTCATGCACCTCATCAGATACGCTCAGCTGCCCCTGTCTCTGGGATCATTGGCCACTCATTTTGTCCCAGCCATCATGGCTTTCAAATGAGTGTGGATATAGCCCAGCATTGCCTTCTTCTTGCCTGTGCCTTATGGCTCTCCTAGGACTACCTTGAAGCCACTGAGGAGTGAGATGCGTGGGATCTTACTAGTGTCTCTATAAGCATAATCTGGAGTTGTAGGAGAGTTAAGTGTCCAAGTTGAATCTTTGATCATTAGAAGAGAACCAGTGAATAAAAGTTTCTTCCTTCCTCCCACAGGACAGACTGTCGAGAGATGGTGTAATTCTTGTGGTCTCTTAAAATGTCACCTTAAAAGAATGAGCAATCCATTGTGTTGATAACAAGCTAGCATGTTAACACACCCTCTTATTAGCTCTTCCACCTTCTCTGCCTCACCTACCTTTTCCTTTATTCCTGCGTCCTTGGGATTGCACTTCTGATACAAGAGAAGCACATAAGCTTTGGTCCCACCTCTGCTTTCTGGAGAAACCAGGCTATGACAGGTGTAAGAAGAAAAGTAGAAACACCAGTTAGGAAGTAGACAAGGCAAGAGATGATGATGAGGCTGGGTGCTGTGGTTCATGCCTATAATCTCAGCACTTTGGGGGCCAGGGTGAGAGGATTGCTTGAGGCCAGGAGTTCAAGACCAGCCTGGGAACATAGCAAGACCCTCTTTCTATAAAAAAAAAAAAAATACAAATTAAAAAACAAATTAAAAAGAAAGAGATGATGATGGCTTAGAATATAATGGCTGATAATGAATGGTACTCATCTGGCCATCAATAATTAGTTTAGTTAAATATATTCTTTCTCCATTTCCACTTTCTTCATCCCTAACTACATGCGTATTTTAGCCTATAACACAAAAATGCCCTTATAAATAGTTTTCTTTATTTTAGTCTAATCCCACTTTTTAAAATACTTATAACTGTTTATTCCAGTGCTTAAAAGTGTTTAAGGACCTTCACTTTAACACTGTCTTAAATTTTAATTCCATTGTCTATATTTCAAGGCTCTTATTCACTGACCTTATTAAAGCTATCCAAATTTATGTCATGTTTCTTAAAACACTATAATTTCCTTCTTAAAGTATATTCTTATCCCTAGCGTTTCACTTTTCCTTACCCTATTACTTTCTCCATAGTCAAATTATGTATCTTTCAAGGTTTGTTTTCTTCATGAAGAGTATAACATTTGCAACTTGGGCCACCGAATAAAAATAATTGTACTAATGAAGCCAACACTGATCTACATGTTTCATATTTATGATTCCTCTAAAAGTCACTATGATGCATCCATTAGTATTGTATTAGTTTCTCATGCTGCTGTAACAAATTAACATGAATTTAGTGGCTTAAAAGAACACAAATGTAGTATCTTACAGCTTTGGAGGCCAGAAGTCTGAAGTGGGTCTCTGTCGGGGGAACCCACCCCCAATATTTCAACATAGGTTCTTTCTATTTTCCATAAGTTGGCCGGCTGTGAAATTAAGAGAAAGAGTACAAAGGGAGGAATTTTACAGCTGGGCCTCCGGGGGTGACATGACATTTCGGTAGGACCATGATGCCCACCTGAGCTGCAAAACCAGCAAGTTTTTATTAGGCATTTCAAAAGGGGAGGGGGTGTACGAACAGGGAGCAGGTAACAAAGATCACATGCTTCGAAGGGCAAAAGCAGAATTACTGATAAAGGTCTATGTTCAGTGGTGAACGTATTGTCTTGATAAACATCTTTTTTTTTTTTTAATCATACTTTAAGTTCTAGGGTACATGTGCAAACATGCAGGTTTGTTACATATGTATACATGTGCCATGATGGTGTGCTGCAGCCATTCACTCATCATTCACATTAGGTATATCGCCTAATGCTATCCCTTCCCCCTACCCCCTCCACACAATAGGCCTTGGTGTGTGATCTTCCCCTTCCTGTGTCCAAGTGATCTCATTGTTCAATTCCCACCTATGAGTGAGAACATGCAGTATTTGGTTTTCTGTTCTTGTGATAGCTTGCTGAGAATAATGGTTTCCAGCTGCATTCATGTCCCTATAAAGGACACAAACTCATCCTTTTTTATGGCTGCATAGTATTCCATGGTGTGTATGTGCCACATTTTCTTAATCCAGTCTGTCACTGATGGACATTTGGGTTGATTCCAAGTCTTTGCTATTGTGAATGGTGCTGCAATAAACATACATGTGCATGTGTCTTTATAGCAGCATGATTTATGATCCTTTGAGTATATTCCCAGTAATGGGATGGCTGGGTCAAATGGTATTTCTAGTTCTAGATCCTTGAGGAATTGCCATACTGTTTTCCATAATGGTTGAACTAGTTTACAGTCCCACCAACAGTGTAAAAGTGTTCCTATTTCTCCACGTCCTCTCCAGCACCTGTTGTTTTCTGACTTTTTAATGAATGCCATTCTAACTGGTGTGAGATGGTATCATTGTGGTTTTGATTTGCATTTCTCTGATGGCCAGTGATGATGAGCATTTTTTCATGTGTCTGTTGGCTGTATGAATGTCTTCTTTTGAGAAGTGTCTGTTCATATCCTTTGCCCACTTTTTAATGGGGTTGTTTGCTTTTTTCTTGTAAATTTGTTTGAGTTATTTGTAGGTTATGGATACTAGCCCTTTGTCAGATGAGTAGATTGCAAAAATTTTCTCCCATTCTGTAGGTTGCCTGTTCACTCTGATGATAGTTTCTTTTGCTGTGCAGAAGCTCTTTAGTTTAATTAGATCCCATTTGTCAATTTTGGCTTTTGTTGTCATTGCTTTTGGTGTTTTAGACATGAAGTCCTTGCCCATGCCTATGTCCTGAATGGTATTACCTAGGTTTTCTTCTAGTGTTTTTATGGTTTTAGGTCTAACATTTAAGTCTCTAATCCATCTTGAATTAATTTTCGTAGAAGGAGTAAGGAAAGGATCCAGTTTCAGCTTCCTACTTATGGCTAGCCAATTTTCCCAGCACCATTTATTAAATAGGGAATCCTTTCCCCATTTCTTGTTTTTGTCAGGTTTGTCAAAGATCAGATGGCTATAGATGTGTGGCATTATTTTGGAGGACTCTGTTCTGTTCCATTGGTCTACATCTGTGTTTCGGTACCAGTACCATGCTGTTTTGGTTACTGTAGCCTTGTAGTGTAGTTTGAAGTCAGGTAGCATGATGCCTCCAGCTTTTTTCTTTTGGCTTACGATTGTCTTGGCAATGCAGGGTCTTTTTTGGTTCCATATGAACTTTAAAGCAGTTTTTTCCAATTCTGTGAATAAAGTCATTGATAGCTTAATGGGGATGGCATTCAATCTATAAATTACCTTGGGCAGTATCGCCATTTTCACGATATTGATTCTTCCTATCCATGAGGATGGTGTGTTTTCCATTTGTTTGTGTCCTCTTTTATTTCACTGAGCAGTGGTTTGTAGTTCTCCTTGAAGAGGTCCTTTACATCTCTTGTAAGTTGGATTCCTAGGTATTTTATTCTCTTTGAAGCTATTGTGAATGGGAGTTCATTCATGATTTGGCTCTCTATTCATCTGTTACTGGTGTATAAGAATGCTTGTGATTTCTGCACATTGATTTTGTATCCTGAGACTTTGCTGAAGTTGCTTATCAGCTTAAGGGGATTTTGGGCTGAGACGATGTGGTTTTCTAAATATACAATCATGTCATCTGCAAAGAGGGACAATTTGACTTCTTCTTTTCCTAACTGAATACCCTTGATTTCTTTCTCTTGCCTGATTGCCCTAGCCAGAACTTCCAACATAGGGAGTGGTGAGAGAGGGCATCCCTGTCTTGTGCCAGTTTTCAAAGGGAATGCTTCCAGTTTTTGCCCATTTAGAATGATATTGGCTGAGGGTTTGTCATAAATAGCTCTTATTATTTTGAGATAGGTTCCATCAATACCAAATGTATTGAGAGTTTTTAGCATGAAGGGATGTTGAATTTTGTCAAAGGCCTTTTCTGCATCTATTGAGATAATCATGTGGTTTTTGTCTCTGGTTCTATTTATATGCTGGATTACATTTATTGATTTGCATATGTTGAACCAGCCTTGCATTCCAGGGATGAAGCCCACTTGATCATGGTGGAAAAGCTTTTTGATGTGCTCCTGGATTCAGTTTGCCAGTATTTTTTTATTGAGTATTTTTGCATCGATGTTAATCGGGGATATTGGTCTAAAATTCTCTTTTATTGTTGTGTCTCTAACACGCTTTGGTATCAGGATGATGTTGGCCTCATAAAATGAGTTAGGGAGGATTCCCTCTTTTTCTATTTATTAGAATACTTTCAGAAGGAATGATAGCAACTCCTCCTTGTACCTCTGGTAGAATTCAGTTGTGAATCCGTCTGGTCCTGGACTTTTTGGTTGGTAGGCTATTAATTATTGCCTCAATTTCAGAGCCTGCTATTGGTCTATTCAGGGATTCTACTTCTTCCTGGTTTAGCCTTGGGAGACTGTAAGTGTCCAGGAAATTATCTATTTCTTCTAGGTTTTCTAGTTTATTTGCATAGAGGTGTTTATAGTATTCTCAGATGGTAGTTTGTATTTCTGTGGGGTCGGTGATATCCCCTTTATCATTTTTTAGTAGGCATCTATTTGATTCTTTTCTCTTTTCTTCTTTATTAGTCTTGCTAGCGGTCTATCAATTTTGTTGATCTTTTCAAAAAACCAGCTCCTGGATTCATTGATTTTTTGGAGGGTTTTTGGTGTCTCTATCTCCTTCAGTTCTGCTTGGATCTTAGTTATTTCTTGTCTTCTGCTAGCTTTTGAATGTGTTTGCTCTTGCTTCTCTAGTTCTTTTAATGTGATGTTAGAGTATCAATTTTAGATCTTTCCTGCTTTCTCTTGTGGGCATTTAGTGCTGTAAATTTCCCTCTACACACTGCTTTAAATGTGTCCCAGAAATTCTGGTATGTTGTGTCTTTGTTCTCATTGGTTTCAAAGAACATCTTTATTTCTGCCTTCATTTCGTTATGTACCCAGTAGTCATTCAGGAGCAGGTTGTTCAGTTTCCATGTAGTTGAGCGGTTTTGATTGAGTTTCTTAGTCCTGAGTTCTAGCTTGATTGCACTGTGGTCTGAGAGACAGTTTGTTATAATTTCTGTTCTTGTACATTTGCTGAGGAGTCCTTTACTTCCACCTATGTCATCAATTTTGGAATAAGTGCAATGTGGTGCTGAGAAGAATGTATATTCTGTTGATTTGGGGTGGAGAGTTCTGTAGATGTCTATTAGGTCCGCCTGGTGCAGAGTTGAGTTCAATTCCTGGATATCCTTGTTAACTTTCTGTCTCGTTGATCTGTCTAATGTTGACAGTAGGATGTTAAAGTCTCCCATTATTATTGTATGGAAGTCTAAGTCTCTTTGTAAGTCTCTAAGGACTTGCTTTATGAATCTGGGTGCTCCTGTATTGGGTGCATATATATTTAGCATAGTTAACTCTTCCTGATGAATTGATCCCTTTACCATTACATAATGGCCTTCTTTGTCTCTTGATCTTTGATGGTTTAAAGTCTGTTTTATCAGAGACTAGGATTGCAACCCCTGCTTTTTTTTTCTCCATTTGCTTGGTAGATCTTCCTCCATCCCTTTATTTTGAGCCTATGTATGTCTCTGCGTGTGAGATGGGTCTCTTGAATACAGCAAACTGATGGGTCTTGACTCTATCCAATTTGCCAATCTGTGTCTTTTAATTGTACCATTTAGTCCATTTACATTTAAGGTTAATATTGTTATGTGTGAACTTGATCCTGTCATTATGATATTAACTGGTTATTTTGCTCGTTAGTTGATGCAGTTTCTTCCTAGCATCGATGGTCTTTACATTTTGGCATGTTTTTGCAATGGCTGTTACCATTTGTTCCTTTCCATGTTTAGTGCTTCCTTCAGGATCTCTTGTAGGACAGGCCTGGTGGTGACAAAATCTCTAAGCATTTGCTTGTCTGTAAAGAATTTTATTTCTCCTTCATTTATGAAACTTAGTTTGGCTGGATACGAAATTCTAGGTTGAAAATTCTTTTCTTTAAGAATGTTGAATATTGGCCCCCACTCTCTTCTGGTTTGGAGAGTTTCTGCCGAGAGATCTGCTGTTAGTCTGATGGGCTTCCCTTTGTGTGTAACCTGACCTTTCTCTCTGGTTGCCCTTAACATTTTTTCCTTCATTTCAACTTTGGTGAATCTGACAATTATGTGTCTTGGAGTTGTTCTTCTTCAGGAGTATCTTTGTGGTGTTCTCTGTATTTCCTGAATTTGAATGTTGGCCTGCCTTACTATGTTGGGGAAGTTCTCCTGGATGATATCCTGAAGAGTGTTTTCCAACTTGGTTCCATTTTCCTCGTCACTTTCAGGCACACCAATCAGACATAGATTTGGTCTTTTCACATAATTCCGTATTTCTTGGAGGCTTTGTTCATTGCTTTTTACTCTTTTTTCTCTACATTTCTCTTCTTGCTTCATTTCATTTATTTGATCTTCAATCACTGTTACTCTTTCTTCCAGTTGATTGAGTCAGTTACTGAAGCTTGTGCATTTGTCATGTAGTTTTCGTGTTATGGTTTTCATCTCTATCAGTTCTTTTTTGGTCTTCTTTGCATTGATTATTCTAGTTATCCATTCATCCATTCTTTATTCAAGGTTTTTAGTTTCTTAGCGCTGGGTACGTAGTTCCTCCTTTAGCTCTGAGAAGTTTGATGGACTGAAGCCTTCTTCTCTCACTCGTCAAAGTCATTTTCCATCCAACTTTGTTCCATTGCTGGCAATGAGCTGCGTTCCTTTGGAGGGGGAGATGCACTCTGATTTTTTGAATTTCCAGCTTTTCTGCTCTGCTTTTTCCCCATCTTTGTGGTTTTATCTGCCTTTGATCTTTGATGATGGTGACGTACTGATGGGGTTTTGGTGTGGTTGTCCTTTCTGTTTGTTAGTTTTCCTTCTAACAGTCAGGACCGTCACCTGCAGGTCTGTTTGAGTTTGCTTGAGGTCCACTCCAGACCCTGTTTGCCTGGGTATCAGCAGCAGAGGCTGCAGAAGATAGAATATTGCTGAACAGTGAGTGTTGCTGTCTGATTCTTACTCTGGAAGCTTCGTCTCACAGGTGTACCCAGCCATGTGAGGTCTGAGGTGTCAGTCTTCACCTAGTGGGGGATGTCTCCCAGTTAGACTATTCAGGGGTCAGGCACCCATTTGAGCAGGCAGTCTGTCCATTCTCAGATCTCAACCTCTGTGCTGGGAGAACCACTGCCCTCTTCAAGACTGTCAGAAAGGGACATTTACATTTGCAGAGGTTTCTGCTGCTTTTTGTTTAGCTGTGCCCTGTCCCCAGAGGTGGGGTCTACAGAGGCAGGCAGGCCTCCTTGAGCTGTGGTGGGCTCCACCCATTCGAGCTTCCTGGTGGCTTTGTTTACCTACTTAAGCCTCAGCAATGGCAGACGCCCCTCCCCTAGCCTCACTGCCACCTTGCAGTTTGATCTCAGACTGCTATGCTCGCAATGAGGGAGGCTCCATGGTCGTGGGACCCTGTGGGCCAGATGTGGGATATAATCTCCTAGTGTGTCGTTTGCTAGGACCCTTGGTAAAGTGCAGTATTAGAGTGAGAGTTACCCGATTTTCCAGGTGTTGTTTGTCTCAGTTTCCTTTGGCTAGGAAAAGGAATTCCCTTCCCCCTTTCACTTCTCAAGTGAGGCGATGCCTCGCCCTGCTTCTGCTCTTGCTGGTTGGGCTGCACCCACTGACCAGCACCAACTGTCCGACATGCCCCAGTGAGATGAACCTGGTACCTCAGTTGAAAATGCAGAAATCATCCGTTTTTTGTGTCACTCATGCTGGGAGCTGGAGGCTGGAGCTCTTCCTATTTGGCCATCTTGGGCGCCCCCTCTGATAAATATCTTAAACAACAGAAAACAGGGTTCAAGAGCAGAGAAACAGTCTGACCTCAGATTTACCAGGGCAGGGATTTTCCCCACCCTAGTAAGCCTGAGAGTACTGCAGGAGACCATGAGTATGTCAGTCCTTATCTCAACTGCATAGGACAGACATTCCCAGAGCAGCTGCTTATAGACCTCCTCCCAGGAATGAATTCCTTTCCCAGGGTCTTAATATTAATAATGCTTGCTAGGAAAAGAATTTGGTGATATCTCTCCTACTTGCATGTCCATTTGTAGGCTCTCTGTAAGAACAAAAATATACCGCTTTTTGCCTGACCTCACATGCAGTCAGACTTTATGGTTGTCTTCCCTTGTTCCCCAAAATTGCTGTTATTTTGTTCTTTTTCAAGGTGCACTGATTTCATATTGTTCAAACACACATGTTTTACAATCAATTTGTACAGGTAACACAATTATAGTGGTCCTGAGGTGACATACATCCTCAGCTTACAAAGATAACAGGATTAAGAGTTAAAGTAAGAAAGGTGTAAGAAATTATAAAAGTATTAATTTGGGAACTGATAAATGTCCATATTAGAATTAAATCTTCACAATTTATGTTCCTGTGCTGCAGCTCCAGCCGGTCCCTCCATTCAGGGTCCCTGACTTCCTGCAATAGTTCTCACTGTGTAACAATCAAGTTAATGGCAGGGCTTTGTTTACTCTTAAAACTCTAGAGGGAAAGACATTTTCTTGCCTTTTCTAGCGTCTAGAAGTCACCTACATACCTTGTTTAGTGGCCTTTTCTTCCATCTTCAAGGCCAGTGGCATAGCATCTTCAAATCTCCCTGTCTGACGTTTTCTGCCCCTTCCACTTTGAAGGACCTCTGTGATCACAGGTTATAAGGATTGGCACACTGATGTATTGAGGGGAAGAGACATTATTCTGCCTACCACAAGTGTCACCAGTTTAGAGTGAGGACTCTGAGGCACAAAGAATTTATGAAATTTAACTTTAAGCTAGTAAGTGGAGAATTCCAAAATCTTCTTGGTTAACAACTAAATCATACTGCCACTTCAAAAGAAAAGTAAAGTATTGCTGGTACTATCTTACTTATATTCTTTTGATTCATATTGGGTTAACCAGTATTTGCTGAGATACCATTGTGTTACATATGTCATAAAATAATACCCTAAGAACTATTATGAATAAAAGTTGAGCATCCAAAATCAGAAAACTCTGAAATGCTTGAAAAAACAAAACTTATTGAGCACCAACACTATGCTCAAAGGAAATACTCACTGGAGCATTTTAGATTTTGGATTTTCAGATTTGGGATGCTCAGTCAATATAATGCAAATATTCCAAAATCCAAAGAAATCCAAAATCTGAAACACTTCTTATCCTAAGCATTTTGGATAAGGGATACTCAGTCTGTATAATGATTAATTGAATCTAGCTCTAGCACTCAATAAACTTAGATTCCAATAGAAAAGATAAACCATATCAAATTAAACTATTAGATAGATGGATATAGAAACATAAATACCATAAGTGAAATACATTAAATTATATAAACGTCTAGAAGAATGAGAGAGTCATGCAGTTTACCATTTTCCCAACTCCACTGAGGTTCCTTGATGAGTCATGGCTTATATTTATTTGTTCATTTACAACTAAATAGTGATACTCATTGATCATACTGGCTGTCCTAATTAGTACAATATTTTTGAAAATTTTCATTTTCTACTTTATAGAACTTGAAATGTTTGGAGTCACCTTCTGTGTTTCGATCTATGGATATCTTTTGAAATATCTTTCATTTTTAAACTTAAGTTTTAATTTATACACAGAAAATGATGAAATTATAATACATAGCCCCAAAATTTCTTGAACTTGCTCATTTGAGAATATGAGAAATTTGACACAAAGTTATGGGCTATGAAAGTTTGGATCCCTCTCCTTAGGTTATGACTTGTTGGCTACTGTTTCAGGTTTCCTGTTTCCCTGAGCATCTGAACACAAAATGGCACCTTTGCACAGATTTTCTGTAAAATATCTACGGACTCCAGGAACTATGTGAGTGTAGTAAATTTAGTTCTAGGACAGGGCACAGGCATGGGATCATAATGGCCTTGCATAGTGCTCTGTCTTCTTCCTTTTCCATCCATCCTGCCTGGTGACCTTTCACACACCAAGCCTGGCTATGAGCCTCACCATCCCCTATGCTGATTTAAAGCCCAAAAGAAGTGTTACCAGTTTCATCCCTCACCACCACCATACATAAAAGAGCTTCTGTCTTCAGAAGCAGCCAATTTTCGCAGTCTGATCTGACCTTGCCAGTCCCCTTATATTCAGGTGTATAAAATGTTCTCCTCCTTATGTCATCAAAATGAAATAAATACTAAAGTACTGTATTCATTTGTTCTCATGCTGTTAATAATGACATATCCAAGAATGGATAATTTATAAAGGAAAGAGGTTTAATTGACACAGTTTCACATGGCTGGGGAGGCCTCAGGAAACTTACAATCATGGCAGAAGGGAAAGCAAACATGTCCTTCTTCACATGGCAGCAGGAGAAAAAAGAAAGAGAGCCCAGAGAAGGAGAAAGCCTGTTGTAAAAAAAAAAAAATCAGATCCCATGAGAATTTACTCATTTTCACAAGAAAAGGATGAGGGAAACTGCCCATATGATTCAATTACCTCCCACCAGGTCCTTCCTATGACAGGTGGGGATTATGAGAACTACAATTCAAGATGAGATTTGGTGGATCCATGGTCAAACCATATCAAGTACTTTAAAGAGTCAATTTTTCACCTTCTTTGAAAGCCAGAATGCGTTTTTCTTCATCATTTAGAACTTCTAAATTTTCCACTTATATACAGGAGGATAAATGGGTATGCTTAGCTCTTTGTTTTACATTTCAAGAAAAATGATGGTTTTCCTTATGATTTGGGCACAGAAAAGATAAAAACATTATTCAGAACTTTCTTATTATAGCCTTACAATAACTTTAAATAGTCCTATAAATAAAAGTCTAATTGAGTTCTATATTTATACACACACACACACACACACACACAGTCTGCTGTGTCACGCATACTTGGGTGCAGTGGCACCATCATGGCTCACTGTAGCCTCAAACTCCTGATCTCAAGTGATCTACCTGCGTCAGCCTCCCTAGTAGCTGGGACTACCATCTGTGAGTCACCATGCCTGGCCATCAAATATATTAAATATTACTAAATAGAAAATATTTGCTCTAACTCCTATCATGTGGACCTAGTTTATTTTTATAGCTGATTATTATTATTTTTCAAAATGTCATAGATACTTCTTTGTTTATTTTTATTTTTATTTTTTTATTATACTTTAAATTCTAGGGTACATGTGCATAACGTGCAGGTTTGTTACATATGTATACTTGTGCCATGTTGAATATAACGAAATAACCTTTATTTTGTCTCTCTATGTATGCATCTTTAGAAAAATATTCATTTAATATCTATAAACACTGTATTTTGTGCTTCTTTGCCTTGATATTAATATGAAAATCTAGTATACATTAGGAATATTAGAAATGCATTGTTGAACTTTTAGAACTATGTAAGTATTTAATATGTGGGTATTTAAAGTGTAGCATATTTAAATATGTTTAATGTAACACTGGAACTAAATACACTACCATTTAAGTGCAGTAAATCAGGTAGTATTGATTTCATTTTTCTGATCATATATTTTTCACTTAATGCAGAATATTTTCATGTATATGTCAATTTTCCATGTCTACTAAGTATGTCAATTTATATTATAATAAAGCATTCCTCTTAATGTTTTCCCATAAATCAAACTTGCCATTATCTACCCAATTATGAATACTAACAATTTTAACATTATATTAGACTGTTTCAACTTTTGTTTCTTACACATTTAGATGAAACAGAAAGTAGTTTTGAGGCTCTAATTCATAAAACTTGTGCTTGAGAGGATATTACAAGTTGTGTATATTTTATCCAAAATATTTATCACCAGAAATGTTTCAAATTTCATATTTTTTCAGATTTTGAAATACTTGCATATGCATAATGAGATTTCTGGGGGAATGGTATCAAGTCTAAACATAAAAATTATTTATGTTTCACATATACCTTCTACACATAGTCTGAGGGTAATTTTATGCAAGATTTTAAGTAATTTTGCGCATGAAGCAAAGTTTGTTTAAGTGCTTTGTTTAAGTCCATTTGTGGCATCATGTTGGCACTCAAAAAGTTTTGTATTTCAGAGCATTTCAGATTTTGGATTTTTTGTATTAGGAATGCTCAACGTATAATTATAACATATTGTTCCCTCCTCTCTTTAATATACAGAAAAAATGTTACATTACTATAACACCGTAGAACACCAAAAATGTCACCAACTAATATATTCTTAGGTGCCAAATAAGTGATAAAGTCGTGTGACTATAGAAGAGAAGAAAAAATCCTGCTCAGAATGATTTGGTGACTCTCCAATAGAGGACTAAGAATTTGAGCTGGTACTATATATGATATAATCAACTAGAAGTTAGAAGACATTTCAGAATTGGAATTTGAACATGTAAGAAGACTTATTTGAAGAAGCAGAGGGTTCTTACAGAAAAATGTTACAACTTATATAGGTGGGCAAGTCCCGTAAGTACAGTCTTCAGTAAAAATAATACAGTCAAATTTGGTCCTCTAAGCAATAAATTTGTTGACCAAAATAAAATCCTATAAAATGACCATAAAATCAATTGGAAAATGCATTGTTGAAAAAAATGGGTTTATTCAATTATTTTCTCCCTTTTTCTGAGCTTTCATACTTTATAGGAAACATGGTGAAGCACTGTGTCATGCCCTGTATGGAATGAAAAGTTCACATCCCTGAATATGGGAAAAAAATTTTCTTTAGGATGTTTGCATTCTGAAAAAGAAAATAATATATATACAAATAATAGTAGCAAAATAAGGTCATTATCAATGTTCTAAGACAGAAAACAGAAGAATACTACAGGTGTTTGAGAGAGAAAGATACACCACGTCAGGTTGGAAAATAGTAAACAATTAATTAAGGAAGTGCTAATTGTATTGGATAGTTAAAAACTATCAGGAAAACATAAGGCAGGTATTTTGGAGGAGTGAAATGGAAAAAGGTTGACCACATATGTAAGACAGTGGTTCTTATTTTTCTGGAGTGTAGAAGATGAAAAGCCTTTACATTAAATAGTTTGAATTGAGATATGGACATATTTAATTTTGTACCAGTAATTTGCACTTTATTTTTACGGTAATAGAGATCCAGGAAATTTTTGCTCCAATGATTAGAGGTTGTGCAACAGGAATAATTCACCTGCCTGTGGTGTGTGCATGGTTTGGGGCAAGGCAAAATTTTAAGTTAGAAACCATTAAAAAAGAGCAAAAATTAAGGAATGTTTTAACTACAGAAATAAAAAATTTTTGCAATCTACTCATCAGACAAAGGGCTAATATCCAGAACCTACAAAGAACTCAAACAAATTTACAAGAAAAAAACAAACAACCCCATCAAAAAGTGGGCAAAGGATATGAACAGACATTTCTCAAAAGAAGACATTTATACAGCCAACAGACACATGAAAAAATTCTCATCATCACTGGCCATCAGAGAAATGCAAATCAAAACCACAATGATATACCATCTCACACCAGTTAGAATGACGATCATTAAAAAGTCAGGAAACCACAGGTGCTGGAGAGGATGTGGAGAAATAGGAACACTTTTACACTGTTGGTGGTATTGTAAACTAGTTCCGTATTATGGAAAACAGGTATGGCTGATTCCTCAAAGATCTAGAACTAGATGTACCATATATTTAAGCCATCCCCATTACTTGGGTATATACCCAAAAGTTATAAATCAATGCTGCTGTAAGACACATACACATTATGTTTATTGCGGCACTATTCACAATAGCAAAGACTTGGAATCAACCCAAGTATCCATCAGTGACAGACTGGATTAAGAAAATGTGGCACATATACACCATGGAATACTATGCAGCCATAAAAGGATGAGTTTGTGTCCTTTGGCAGGGACATTGATGCAGCTGAAACCATCATTCTTAGCAACCTATCACAAGAACAGAAAACCAAACACCGCATGTTCTCACTCATAGGTGGGAACTGAACAATGAGATCACTTGGACTCGGGAAGGGGAGCATCACACACCAGGGCCTATCATGGGGAGGGGGGAGGGGGGAGGGATTGCATTGGTAGTTATACCTGATGTAGATGACGAGTTGATGGGTGCTGACGAGTTGATGGGTGCAGCACAGCAACATGGCACAAGTATACATATGTAACAAATCTGCACATTATGCACATGTACCCTAGAACTTAAAGTATAATAATAATAATAAATAAATAAAAATAAAAAAATAAAAAGCATAATGACTGAAAAAAAAAGAAATAAAAATAGAAAGAAAATTATTTTTTCAAAACATTTTATAGTTGAAGTTCCTTGGATTTGGGGGTTAATTGGACATGATATCTAATCAATAGGAAGGGGTTGAAGAGATAACTCAAGGGAGTCTCCAAGGGAGAGATCCTAGAAAGAGGTTAGAAAGGAAGACAAAGAATAGAGCCCCGAGAAATATGCCTTTGAGAAAGTGAAGAGGAAAAGGGTCTGTGAATGGAAATATAACAAAAGAAGAAAGCTAATGTAGTAGCCAGACATAGGAGGGTAGAAGGAGAAAAGTTTGCAATCCATAGTATCATTAAAAATGTATAAATTATTTCTAAATATGAACTGAAAAATATCTTTGTATATCAACTAGATCACAAGCAGTCTTACTATGAGAAAAACCAGACGGCTTGAGATGTTTGTAAGCTTCATTTCTGCCTTCTATGGAGCTATCTATTCTTAATTGTTCTTATTCAGATCCCACATTTTTGTCAACATTCTGGAGCTCTCAGCACTGATTTAGTAAAGGACCCAATGCTTCAGATCTCAGCTTCCTGCCTTCTGGTTAGATGTTGCCTCTTGTCTACCACAGAGTGCATTTTTCTCCACAGTGGCAGTCATTGTGTCAGCCAGATGAATCCCATTACCACTTTTCTCTACCTCAAAGCACCTAAATGGAAGTAATAAAGGATCAGATAAAGTTATCCAAAACTCTTGAAATTCCATTATTTTTGAACCCATATATCTTATCTTTTTTCACACATCTTATGCATAGATATTTTCTGGATTTTCACCATTAAGTGTCATTTAAGAACTCCCAACATCAACATAATGATGTATTGACCACTGTATATAAACCAAGATGTAATTTCTATCAAATGAAAATTCATGGGGATAACAACAGGGCCGATACTGACATAATGTAAAGTGAAGTCCCTTACACCTACAGTCCATGGGTATGTAAGACTCATTCCTGTCATTCAGTTGCTTCTATAAGAAGCACCAATTCACCGATTGATTTTCATTATAGGACAGGACCCAGCAGAGGAAAAAATCACTGTATTGTTGAAAACGTGAGATGGTATTGACTTGTTAGTTGGTGACTAAATAATAGAAATATCCCTAGAGGTTGTCAATATATTCTCATACTATTATGTTAATTACATTTCTGGGTAACATTACCAAATACTACTTAGATATTTATGTGCAATAAACTATGTTTATGAAAAGTTTATTATTGTATGTGGTAGTTCAATGCTAATAAGTGGTCCAGGGTCGTCCCAATGCACATGTTTCTTTGAAATTACATTCTTTGAAAGCATTTTTAAAAGAATTTGTATGAGGAATATAGGTTACAAACTTTGAAAATGAATCATCTAAAGAAATAGGCTTTCAGCCATGGTTCATATGCCCTAACCTCTATTTGATAATCTTACAAAGGCCACAGCCACAACCCTTACATCTGGTTTCAAAGCTGTAAAGATAATTTACTCTGGATAAGATAGAGTTGAAAAAAAATTTGCTATTGTGGTGGTGGTGGTGGAAGTGGTGGTTTTATAAATAATTGAAAGGTTTTCACTGTATGTGTAAATGTTTTATTTTGTGTTTTATGCATACACTATATAATACCAGCACAGGGTAAAATACATTTCATTCTAAAATGTGCTGGGAATATTTTGAAAGTAAAAGGATCCTGATATACAAGCTTGGAAGAGTAATTCCTTTATGGTTAAGCCCATGAATAAGAAAAATTTTCATGTTTAATATGATTTCACTCACTTTGCACTACGTGTCCAGCAGTATGCCATATGGCTAACTGAACTTGCTTTTCATCATTTTATTTTACATTTCTGAATTGCAGTTCATCTATTTACATTTTAAGATTAGGCATTTTCATACTTGAAGTAATGCATGGTAAATTTTTCAAAATCTCCCACCAGTAGGATAACCAAAGGGTGTTGTGTGGATCTTCTATTAAAATAAAAAAGTGCGTGTTCATTTTCAAAAGAACAAATATGTCCCCATGCGTCTGATGCTCAACAAACAACATTATCTCTTTTTTCAGCTAATATTGTATCTACACAGTGAGGAACATTTTTAGAGAAACATTTTTTTAAATCCTTAAGTAATAAGTAGCGTTGTTCTTAATATATGCATAAATTTGTGAATATTCATTTATTAATTTTGCTAAAATGCCTGGAACACATAGCAACATGTCATAAACACTAATGTACTAAGGATTCTGACTCTAAAATAAGCTAGACTTGGAGTTCTGTAAATGTGATAACAATTAAAATGATCAAATATACAATGATTTTAAATAATGTTTCTAAAACAGAGTGATGGAATGCCATGTCTCATAATTCTCTTATCAACCAGATTTCTCTGTTCCCACAAACACAAATTAGATTCCTTTGCAAAGCCTATGTGAGATTTAGTCTATACCTTGATTTCCTCCATCATTTCAACTACAGTATGTTTCTGATTTATATGTGCATTGACTGCTGCCTGGGTCATTGCTTGTATTATTTATTTAGACCAGGCTATTAGAACCCATTCAAACTCCACACATGATATAATATAGACTGCAGGATAAAACAGTAAAAACTTGTCTTGAGATATTGGAAATAAGATCAATTTTTGAACTCAAGCAATTGACTTTAACAATCTACCATAAATATGTAACTTCTATTAGTAACTCTGAGACGTTATGGAAGTAGTTAAAGCCCTTAATTTTATCACTTATAAATAAACATATCTATTATATATACTTGATCAATCTCTTCCAAGTTAGTAAGACCATATTAAGAAGAATCTATTCTCTGTCAACAGCATGGGAGGTACTTTTGGGAATGTCAGTAATCAGGGGAGTTACCTACCTTCAAGGAAGTTGAAACCTCATGGAGAAAAAGCTTATGATTATAAAAGTTAAGAAAATAAAGAGTAAAATAAAAATGTCTGTAATAGGGCAACAGTAAAATATGACACTATATAGCATAAGGTAATAAGGGATTTACTGTCAAATTATCAATATAGGGAATAAATACTATAGGATTTCCCAAAAGGAAATAAGTTCAGTATATTGAAAAGAGACAAAATTAAATATAAATTGTCTGAAAGCAAACAAACAATTTATATATGCAGAGAGGCCAAGAAAAACATTTTTTAAGGAGGAAATAGAGCAACCTGCAAAATAAGACTATGTGTGATATATGTTGAGGAAGCTGCAGTAGAGTAGCTAACTGGAATTGAAAGGTGTCATAGGAGACAGAAAGAGATATGAATAAAAAGGTCAACTGATATCACCTTGTTGAGGACAAATTGGTGGGTTACAAAATGAATCTGAGGAAAAATCAGTGGATTAAGTGAATCTCAGGAGACAGAAAAGAAAACATAAAGGGGATATTCAACAGAAGAGTGTTAAAAAATGGGTGACTCCTAGAAGGCTGCCGGTGATGAATAGAGCATTGATTCAATGATAAAAGAACTAAATATGAGTTATGGCTGCCAATCAGTACACAGGTGGATAACTATTTACTTAGCTAAAATGTTTAGGTGAAGACAGTAAGATGCAGAAGAAACAGCTCATACTCATATTTTCAACCAAAGATAAAGGAATGAGAAAATAAAAACATAATAATAGTCAAACACTAATTTTAGAATATTTGTATCACAATTAAATTTATTATAATACATTGTATAAATAATGCTTTAACTGTATTTTAAAACATGAACTTTTATAAGACAATAATGTAAATATAAATTTAAAAGAAAAAAAGAAGATTGTGAAGTTCCGAGTGCATTCAGTATTCCCCAGGAACTCCATTTATTTTTCTTTGCTTTATAGAAGATAAATATAAAAATGTAAATTACAAGAATATTACTCACTTTTGTTAATCATTCATTTAAATATCAGTTATGATTTCTAAAAATATGCTTCATTTTTAAATTTTAATTCTGATTAAACATTTTATAATACAAGATTTCAAAGTTCTGTTTCTGAGTTCAGTTAAATTTTGGTGCAATCTGTTTTATGTGCAAAATAATTTCACAGCAAAATAGGTAAATCTAAATAGATAAAGTTTATCATTCTCCATTCTTGTTAAATCACTATGGTCATTTCGGATTCACTCACCAATTGTAGAAAGTGATGTTGATGTTGAAAATTTCAGCATTTCCTAAGCTAGTTATGTCTTATCTTTGCTAATGTCAATCAGTTGTTTGGCAAAAGGATTGGAAGACTAATTTGTTTGAAAGACTTTTTTTCTGAACTTTAAACAAAAGCATCTAAAACCTACTAAACTTTATCTAAAATATTTTTAAACAAGTGAAAAAAATTTGTTTCCAAACATAAGTGTACATGGTATCCATGGGTACCTCAGTTGCTTAAAATATTGCCTTGAAAAATCAGATTAAGTGTATTTACAGTATTTCTGTATCATCTGCTATGTAACATTCTACTGGAAGGCAATAAATGGATTTCTTTCTTTATAAAAGGCAACTGTTCAATCTTTAAATCTTGAAATCTGCTACCTTTAAATCTGCTTCTTTTAAGTTCTTTACATGACAAACCCAGCAAAACAACTTGTAGTATAAATGATGCTTGTGTTCACTGCCACTATTATTACAGAGTATAGTTCAGAATTTACTATAGATCGTGTTTTTTTGTTTGCTTCCTTGTTTATTTTTAAGTATTTCTAAAATAGCCTGTAGTAGTTGGGACCTTTCTTGCTTCAGTTTCTCTCCTGCATTTATTGTTCAGGAATACAATGAGAGAATGTAATTTGTGGTACTGTGTATTTGTAACCTGAATCTACTTCATCAGTGGCTACACTAACAGATGGTAATTTTTCACCACAAAACACCACTTTTGTTAAATGTCATACACGATTAAGGACATAACTTCCTCCATACATCTTTTTACTGGCTCAAATGATGTTTTTCATAAGCTAAAACAATATAAATGTTTTTGCAACCCTCAATGAACAACCTTCCCAAAGTATGTAATTTGATATGTTGGTTCTTCTATCTCTTCAGCAACATTGTCTGGGCAACTTCCCCCACATACAATTTACTCACAAATTTATTTCAGTTTTTATGATAGTGTTGTCTAGATATCATTTCAGTCATTTTTTTGACCAGGGCAGAAGAAATGTTTCTTTAATGATATGGTTTCATCTCTTAAGTATTTCATTTTTAAGAAATTACAAAATACATTTCAAAATATTATTTACTTTAGGAAATTTCTGTAAAGTGATAAGTGATGGTTTATTATGCTGTTTAATATTATTAGAAAAGTGGAAGCAATTGGTCTTTACTAATAAAATTTGTAGTTTTAAAGTGTCTTGCTCACTGAGAAGCCTGAAACTATTAGAAAATAAACACATTACATGTTACTAATATTTAGTATACAACTTGATACTGGCAGCCTCTCTCAGTCTAGTTGGTATATGTAGTATTTTCAGGGAATATTAGGGAATTTGATCAATGCAAACCTCAAAGTACAAAGTGCATTTATGTAGTAACAGTTTATGCAAATCATAATTCAAGTAATATTCTCTAATTTAACCTTTTATCAATTTCTCATTAGCTATGGCTAGATTGTCATTGTCTTCTACCCCATAATATGGCATAAAGAGAGTTTTTACCAGGAAAAAAGGAATCAGCTTTGTCGGTTTCTTGTTCATTTGTGTTTGCACAATTTGTCCAGCCTTCAATGTATGTTTTCTATATACTTTTCAAGTCATATATTTGTTTGGGAAAAATTGGCTTATGCCACTCTAGATTATATACTCTTGCCTTCCCTTTATCAATGTATAGGAACACTCCGATATATTAAACTCCAATATATGAAAAGGTTGAACATGGCTTTGCATTGGTTAATCTTGACCTTCCTACAGAATAGTATATACACCCAATGAACTGAGTGAGATTTCCAGTATCAATTGTTGCACTAAAAATTAATACTGCTTAATGTAGTTCTTATTTTCTAGATAAAAATACATGAGTAAAAATTGATGTACACATGAAACAGCTGGAAAACATTTTCTAGATTCTCATACAATAGGCCTGGGTTATAACTTGAGAGCTTGCATTTTACAACCTCCCAGATGATTCTGAGACTGCTGGTCCCTTGACCACACTTGGAATAACAAGTTCTTACAACACCTCAGAACTTCTTACAAACACCTTAGGAAGCTTGCTTTCAGTTTGAAGACAGCTGTAGACAATGGAGTGTCATTTAAAAGTTTTCTAAAAGACAAAATAAACATGAAGTTTATTTTAAGGACCAACGAATGAGATACTGATAACTAAGCTCTTACAGTAATGAGGTAAAGAGAGTTAGACTGTTAATGGGAATAAAAAACAATGGGTATATCCTCAGAGAAGTATTAATCTTGTTATGAATGAATAATTCATACTGATATTGGAATACCTATAATTATTGTTTTGAGATGTTTCTCTGTCATTTATTTACAATAGTAGAAATATCAAATGTACTTTTGAGTATATTTTCTTGAACATTTTGATGTTTTTCACTTTCTTGAAACAGGAAACTCTTATATAGTATTTCACATCTACTCATTGTTCAGAGTCGGTAAGAGGTTTTATCAATTATTTTAACATCTTGGGCCCCAAATGAATTTTGAGAAAGAGTAGTAAATGAATGTCTACCTTATAATAAGTATTTCTATAGGTGATTTATTTATTAATTTATTCCCCACTGGATCATTGTTTTGAACTCTTCCTTCTCCTATTATGAGTGTTATCATTTTGTGATTTCAAGTTCTTTGTAGGATAAAGGAGATCAAGAAGGGGGATTGCTGTTGTTAGATAGAATGAAAAATAAAATGGCCTAGAAAAGAACAAGAGAGCAAACAAGAGGAGGAAAGGCATAGAGATACTGGGAAAGGAATGAATGAGAGGTTCAAGAGAGTCGAAAATGAATACCTAGTGATACTGGCAAGAATCTCAAAGGCCCAACATCGCAAATACGTATGCCCTGCCTGCTTCATTCCTGGTAAAATAAGAGTATTCTTCTCCGTGCCAGCCTATATTTTCACTGGAAAGAGAACCCTTATAATGTAAAATAATAACAGCACCAGGGGTGTAAGATTAAATGCAAAAATAATTTGGATGCCTGTGAAGCGAGCCTGAGAACTCTTGCTGCCTGTTCGTGGTGCATGTAGCACGTCGCTCTTGTCAGAGCTCCAGCAGCCTTGTCTAGAGCTGTGCCCCAAACCTCTGGTTTTCATTATGAGAGAGACTGGGACAGACTTGAGGAATTATTCTTAGACGACTGAAAGGGTAATCAAGAAAACATGAGACCCACTAGGCATGCGGTATTTATGTTTTATGATTCCCAAGTCAGTGCTATTTTCTTCAGACTGCTGAAGACAATGTAAGTGGGAAACAGTGAATTTCAGCACTACTCATACTCTGCTCAGGATTCATATTCGCAGATAAAACAGTCAATGTGGAAAAAATGTTGGCCCGAATTGCATTTTTCCTTGATTCAGGTATTCCATGGGGGAGTCACAATCCATTTAGAATATCAGCACAATCATTGTCCACCTCAATCAAGTTAATGCAAAAAGGGGAAAGGGAATCATTAGGGTGCAAAATAATCAATTCTGGGCATCTGTCTGCATGCAGACCTCAGGCCAAAACAGATTGAGTACCAAAAAGTGGGCAAAAGGGAAATCCCGGATTTCGTTGTGCAATTTTTTGGCGCTGCTCCTGTTAGCTGACTAATGAACCTTTCATTTTGAATCAGTGTGTTTTATAGCTGCACCTAATCATTGTTTCTGCGACCTACAATGATGATGTGTGGTAGAAGCTGTAGATGAGGTGAGGCGTGATGGATTGTCACTGTCAAATTATTAATAGAAAGGTTCATTTTCTATTAGAAATATAAAGTAAAATATTTTATTCAGAGCTCCCTTTTCAACTCTGGTTCCAGCTGCCAGAATCGACTATATCATTCAGTGCTGCATAACTTTGCCAAAATGTGTAGGATATTTGGCAGTGCATACATCAAACTCCTTTTAAATCTAGCTTTTACAGAAACTATTTTATATCATCTTGTTTCTCTATAAAGCAAAAGTAACTTCTTTTTAAAATAATGTTAAAATGTGATAAAACTGTTTGATAATACAATGAAAGAACAATTCAAATTAGTGAGCTTTGTTTCTTGTAATATGAATTCATAAGATTCATTTTCCAAGTCATTTTCAATATATTTGTAATAGATGCATATTGTAAAATTTAATGTTGCAACAATATTATTACTATCCCAATTTTATAGATAAAAAAACAGATCCACTGAGAATAAATAATTCCCTTTAGGAGTCCCAGTAAAGAAACATTGAATCTACAATTTGGTTCAGGGAAAGCTAGAAATTTGCACCAACATTTACACAACTGCCTATGTTTAAATCAATACAATATATACAAGCATCTCTATTTCATGGCCATGTATAAACATGGAAGATACCATTAACATCTTAACAAATACCAATAAAAGTCTATTTAAAATACATAACAGTTTATTTTAAAAACTCATTAACCAAATAAAGATCCATCATAAAAGTTGCAAATCATTTTCTGTTTTTATATGGTCCTGTTGACATTTTGCTTTTTCATCTGGATCTAAGTTAATGGAAAATTACTTTATAGCGTGAGAAAACAGTGAATCTTAGCAGATTCACTACCATTCAAAGCCAAACAAGACAGGTATGTCTTTTATAACTCTAACAGCAAAAAGATTCCAGAAAACTATTTCTGAAAATGAGTGGTACAGGTCTTTACCATAGGAACTGTGATCAAAGCATAAGTAAGCTCAGTCCCAGTGTAAGTCTCTACTAAAGACATCTCAAATTAGAGTAAAAAAGTACATCCCACTTATCCTATTTCATTTCATGTTAAACAAATGGTATCAGGCATCCCTGAGAATTAAAGAGTAAGATTTATTTTTAATTAATTGTTTTGGTTGTTAAAACTTCAGCATTTTGTTATAAAAGAGCAGAGAAATGCTATTAAAACTCAAATGTAAATGTATATTATTTTTTCAATTAATCTTATTTAGCTGTGTTTGAGTAGGATTTTAAGTTTTACAAACAAATGAAGAGTTAAGTGGATTTTCTCTTCTGTTTCTCTGCTCTTAATTTTGAGACATTTCTTAATTTGTTCATTGTCCGTTTAATAGGTCTTGCATCAGAGTTATCATTAAGAAAAAAAAAAAAGAAGAAGTGAGGTTGGTTCCCTGGTTTAATTTGGGAGAAACTCCTCAGTAGCACTTACTTTTGATTACCACACTCAGCCTCCACAGCAGGCTTCATCCATGACTTTAAGCTGTTACATCTACTTATACATATGTTTCTCCTTGAATTTATGCACTGATTTGTGTATTCTGGCATATGTAATGGTGGTCTTCAAATAAAATGGCAATTTTTCTTAAATCTAAAAACAATGTTTCCCATTTTAAAATGTTTTTCTTAAATGTCTGCAATAAGTTCAAAACTGTTTTTTTTTTTTTTGTCTTCCCAGTATCAAAGTTATCAAAATTTAGATACTTAGATAATACATTATTTAGGTAAAATACATTTTATAGGTGTAGGGGTAGGTGTGTGTGTATATACACACAGATATTCACATATTCTTTTCTTTTCATTAAATTTTTGCCTAGGTCTTCATCCACAGTAACATTCTATATGACTGATTATAAGCAATAAAATCAGTACAGAGTTCTCTGCTGTCAATACTGCAGAGTCAGAACAAAGGGGAATTACTTAGAAGTGTTTAATAAAGGAATATGTCTAACACTGATGCAACATATGCCAAAATGGAGCTACCCTGGCTTGGCTACAGGAAGACTTTGTACTGCATTGAATCCTATACTAGAAATGGATGTAGTTTAGCTCCAGAACTATATTCAATCTAACATTCTGTATCATGTCACATCTCATTAAGTAGCAACTACATTCTTTTATGTACTTAGGCAAAAAAACATTGATGACATTCTTGACCTCACTCTTACTCTAATATCCCACAGATATTCTTTTAACAAATCATATGAGCTCAATTTTTGAAATTTATCACCAATCCCACAACTAATCACCATCTTCACTCCTATTATTTTTATTTAAGTTCTTGCCTGAGTTGTTGCAATTTCCTTTTAATGGATTTCCTTGATTCCATCCTTACCGCTTTCAGGTCTGTTCTCAATTCAGCATCTAGAGTGCATGAAACCATCCAGTAGCTTCCCACTTCATTCAGAATAAGATCAAACGTCCTTCCAATGTCTGTTAATGTCTATATGGTCTGGCCCAGTTACTTACTATCTGAGTTTATTTTCTACCAATCTTCTTGCTCATTCTGCTTCGGCCCTACTGACCTTGTTATGATAGAAATGCACTACTTATGGTTATTTTTCAGAACCTTTGAACTTGCTATTCCCTCTATTGAAATGCTCTTCCCTGATGTAGCTAAGTGGCCAGCCTCCTGATCTCCTAAACATATTTCCGCAAAGGAGAACCAACTGGACATAGCTCCAAGTAAAATTGCAAAAACAATCAACTAACCAAAAAATAAATAATATCAACATTTTGAATTTGCCAGGTATATCTGCTTGGTTTTCTTAGTACTTATTACTATTTAACATACTGTTTAATTTATTTATGTATCCAGTTTATTTTTTGCCTCCTCTCTTAGAATGCAAATTCTGTGAAGAAAGGGACTTTTTCTTCCCTTCATTGCTATATGACAAATACTATGAACAGTACATGACACATACTAGGTAGTCAATCAACATTTTCTGAAAGAATACATTCATTAATTTCAAGAAGATTATTCACAAGGATGGTAAATATAAAGCTTTCACTGGTGCATTTTTTGGCACATAAGCAAAAATGTATTCAGGATGTTTGGGGAAATGGTAAAAATAACAGTTGTATAGATATTAGAAGGGAGTTTGGGCAAATGTAAAAACATTTTAACAACATCTATTTATTCTTCCTGCAGTACTTTAAATTCAAGTTATGTGTTTATCTAAATAACAAATGAAGAATAGCTTCCGGTTATTAAAAGCACATTTATATGGCTTACATAAATAAGTAAAAAAGCATGGAGAGAGAAGTATGTTGTTTGGAAATGTATATTATATAACAAAAATTCTGTATAGTTTGGCAAATTATTTACATTTTCTGAATCAAATTTTCCATATTTTCATGAGGATGTTGAAATAAATTACTTTTTAGACACTTACAGTGTCTGATTAATGTGTATGCAATATATATTTATTCTTATTTAAGATATATACATATACACAGAGACTGTACTAACACTTTTTCCACTATTTTGTAAAAACAACGGCTGTATTTCTCTTTTTTTAAAAAATAGTCATTATACTTTATTGTTTAGAGAATAATTACAGGAAAAAAATCTGTATATGTTCAATACAGATACAACATTTTCTTTTTTTTTTGGATGTCATTGATTTTTATTTTTAAAATTTTTTTATTTTTTTTATTATACTTTAGGTTCTAGGGTACATGTGCACAACGTGCAGGTTTGTTACATATGTATACATGCGCCATGTTGGTGTGCTGCACTCATTAACTCGTCATTTACATTAGGTATATCTCCTGATGCTATCCCTCCCCCTCCCCTCCCCACAATAGGACCTGGCGTGTGATGTTCCCCTTCCTGTGTCCAAGTGATCTCATTTTCTTTCTGTTGGTCATATTTCTATTGTGCATGAACTAAGAGTTGAGAAGAAAATTTATGTTATCTGACATCAATGAGTTTATGCTTTGACTATGAAAAGTGTTAGTAAACCTGATAAACGGTATGATGAGAGTATATACTGCCATCGGATTCTGAGGAGGAATAAAAAACTGTATGCAAAAGTCAATGAAGGCTTTCTGTAACAAAATTTTATTTAAATGATTGTAATTGTCCTTCATCTTGCCTACTGCCCAGTAAAGTCAATGCACTGAGAACAGCAGGTTTTTGCAGCAAAGAAAGCATTTAATAATTGCAGAGCCATTCAGTGGGAGGACAGGAGTAATTACTCAAATCAGCCTCCCCAAGAGCTTAGAGACTAGGGTTTTTACAAATAATTTTTTGGGCAGGAGACTAGGGAATGGATGCTGCTGGTCGGTTGTGGATAAAATCACAGTTGTGTGGAAAGTGGTCCTTATGTGCTAAGTCAGCCTCTGGATGGGGGCCACAAGACCAGTCGAGTCATGAGTCATGGGTTCCGGCAGAGTCAGTTGGTTGCCAGAATGCAAAAGTCTAAGAAACATCTCAAAAGACCAATTTTACCTTCTACAATACTGATAACTTATCCATAGGAGCAATTGGAGAAGTAACAAATCTTGTGACATTTGGCACAGTAAATGATTATAGAAAAGGAAACTGCAGGAGGGCGGAGCAAGATGGCCGAATAGGAACAGCTCCAGTCTCCAACTCCCAGCGCCAGCGACACAGAAGACCGGTGATTTCTGCATTTTCAACTGAGGTACTGGGTTCATCTCACTGGGGAGTGCCGGACGATCGGTGCTGGTCAGCTGCTGCAGCCCGACCAGCGAGAGCTGAAGCAGGGTGAGGCATCGCCTCACCTGGGAAGCGCAAGGGGGAAGGGAATCCCTTTTCCTAGCCAGGGGAACTGAGACACACAACACCTGGAAAATCGGGTAACTCCCACCCCAATATTGCGCTTTAAGCAAACAGGCACACCAGGAGATCATATCCCACACCTGGCCGGGAGGGTCCCACGCCCATGGAGCCTCCCTCATTGCTAGCACAGCAGTCTGTGATCTACCGGCAAGGCAGCAGCGAGGCTGGGGGAGGGGCGCCCGCCATTGCTGAGGCTTAAGTAGGTAAACAAAGCTGCTGGGAAGCTCCAACTGGGTGGAGCTCACAGCAGCTCAAGGAAACCTGCCTGTCTCTGTAGACTCCACCTCTGGGGACAGGGCACAGCTACACAACAACAACAACAACAACAACAAAGCAGCAGAAAACTCTGCAGACGCAAACGACTCTGTCTGACAGCTTTGAGGAGAGCAGTGGATCTCCCAACACGGAGGCTGAGATCTGAGAACGGACAGACTGTCTGCTCAAGTGGGTCCCTGACCCCTGAGTAGCCTAACTGGGAGACATCCCCCACTAGGGGCAGTCTGACACCCCACACCTCACAGGGTGGAGTATACCCCTGAGAGGAAGCTTCCAAAGCAAGAATCAGACAGGTACACTCGCTGTTCAGAAATATTCTATCTTCTGCAGCCTCTGCTGCTGATACCCAGGCAAACAGGGTCTGGAGTGGACCTCAAGCAATCTCCAACAGACCTACAGCTGAGGGTCCTGACTGTTAGAAGGAAAACTATCAAACAGGAAGGACACCTACACCAAAACCCCATCAGTACATCACCATCATCAAAGACCAGAGGCAGATAAAACCACAAAGATGGGGAAAAAGCAGGGCAGAAAAGCTGGAAATTCAAAAAATAAGAGCACATCTCCCCCGGCAAAGGAGCGCAGCTCATCGCCAGCAACGGATCAAAGCTGGACGGAGAATGACTTTGACGAGATGAGAGAAGAAGGCTTCAGTCCATCAAATTTCTCAGAGCTAAAGGAGGAATTACGTACCCAGCGCAAAGAAACTAAAAATCTTGAAAAAAAAGTGGAAGAATTGACGGCTAGACTAATTAATGCAGAGAAGGTCATAAACGAAATGAAAGAGATGAAAACCATGACACGAGAAATACGTGACAAATGCACAAGCTTCAGTAACCGACTCGATCAACTGGAAGAAAGAGTATCAGCGATTGAGGATCAAATGAATGAAATGAAGCGAGAAGAGAAACCAAAAGAAAAAAGAAGAAAAAGAAAGGAACAAAGCCTGCAAGAAGTATGGGATTATGTAAAAAGACCAAATCTCCGTCTGATTGGGGTGCCTGAAAGTGAGGGGGAAAATGGAACCAAGTTGGAAAACACTCTTCAGGATATCATCCAGGAGAACTTCCCCAACCTAGTAGGGCAGGCCAACATTCAAATCCAGGAAATACAGAGAACGCCACAAAGATACTCCTCGAGAAGAGCAACTCCAAGACACATAATTGCCAGATTCACCAAAGTTGAAATGAAGGAAAAAATCTTAAGGGCAGCCAGAGAGAAAGGTCGGGTTACCCACAAAGGGAAGCCCATCAGACTCACAGCAGATCTCTCGGCAGAAACTCTCCAAGCCAGAAGAGAGTGGGGGCCAATATTCAACATTCTTAAAGAAAAGAATTTTCAACCCAGAATTTCATATCCAGCCAAACTAAGTTTCATAAGTGAAGGAGAAATAAAATCCTTTACAGATAAGCAAATGCTTAGAGATTTTGTCACCACTAGGCCTGCCTTACAAGAGACCCTGAAGGAAGCACTCAACATGGAAAGGAACAACCGGTACCAGCCATTGCAAAAACATGCCAAAATGTAAAGACCATCGAGGCTAGGAAGAAACTGCATCAACTAACGAGCAAAATAACCAGTTAATATCATAATGGCAGGATCAAGTTCACACATAACAATCTTAACCTTAAATGTAAATGGACTAAATGCTCCAATTAAAAGACACAGACTGGCAAACTGGATAAAGAGTCAAGACCCATCAGTCTGCTGTATTCAGGAGACCCATCTCACACGCAGAGACATACATAGGCTCAAAATAAAGGGATGGAGGAAGATTTACCAAGCAAATGGAGAACAAAAAAAAAGCAGGGGTTGCAATCCTAGTCTCTGATAAAACAGACTTTAAACCATCAAAGATCAAAAGAGACAAAGAAGGCCATTACATAATGGTAAAGGGATCAATTCAACAGGAAGAGCTAACTATCCTAAATATATATGCACCCAATACAGGAGCACCCAGATTCATAAAGCAAGTCCTTAGAGACTTACAAAGAGACTTAGACTCCCATACAATAATAATGGGAGACTTCAACACTCCACTGTCAACATTAGACAGATCAACGAGACAGAAAGTGAACAAGGATATCCAGGAATTGAACTCATCTCTGCAGCAAGCAGACCTAATAGACATCTATAGAACTCTCCACCCCAAATCAACAGAATATACATTCTTCTCAGCACCACATCGTACTTACTCCAAAATTGACCATATAATTGGAAGTAAAGCACTCCTCAGCAAATGTACAAGAACAGAAATTATAACAAACTGTCTCTCAGACCACAGTGCAATCAAACTAGAACTCAGGACTAAGAAACTCAATCAAAACCGCTCAACTACATGGAAACTGAACAACCTGCTCCTGAATGACTACTGGGTACATAACGAAATGAAGGCAGAAATAAAGATGTTCTTTGAAACCAATGAGAACAAAGATACAACATACCAGAATCTCTGGGACACATTTAAAGCAGTGTGTAGAGGGAAATTTATAGCACTAAATGCCCACAAGAGAAAGCAGGAAAGATCAAAAATTGACACTCTAACATCGCAATTAAAAGAACTAGAGAAGCAAGAGCAAACACATTCCAAAGCTAGCAGAAGGCAAGAAATAACTAAGATCAGAGCAGAACTGAAGGAGATAGAGACACAAAAAACCCTCCAAAAAATCAATGAATCCAGGAGTTGGTTTTTTGAAAAGATCAACAAAATTGACAGACCACTAGCAAGACTAATAAAGAAGAAAAGAGAGAAGAATCAAATCGACGCAATTAAAAATGATAAAGGGGATATCACCACCGACCCCACAGAAATACAAACTACCATCAGAGAATACTATAAACACCTCTACGCAAATAAACTGGAAAACCTAGAAGAAATGGATAATTTCCTGGACACTTACACTCTTCCAAGACTAAACCAGGAAGAAGTTGAATCCCTGAATAGACCAATAGTAGGCTCTGAAATTGAGGCAATAATTAATAGCCTACCAACCAAAAAAAGTCCAGGACCAGATGGATTCACAGCTGAATTCTACCAGAGGTATAAGGAGTTGGTACCATTCCTTCTGAAACTATTCCAATCAATAGAAAAAGAGGGAATCCTCCCTAACTCATTCTATGAGGCCAACATCATCCTGATACCAAAGCCTGGCAGAGACACAACAAAAAAAGAGAATTTTAGACCAATATCCCTGATGAACATCGATGCAAAAATCCTCAATAAAATACTGGCAAACCGGATTCAACAACACATCAAAAAGCTTATCCACCATGATCAAGTGGGCTTCATCCCTGGGATGCAAGGCTGGCTCAACATTCGCAAATCAATAAACATAATCCAGCATATAAACAGAACCAAAGACAAGAACCACATGATTATCTCAATAGATGCAGAAAAGGCTTTTGACAAAATTCAACAGCCCTTCATGCTAAAAACGCTCAATAAATTCGGTATTGATGGAACGTACCTCAAAATAATAAGAGCTATTTATGACAAACCCACAGCCAATATCATACTGAATGGGCAAAAACTGGAAAAATTCCCTTTGAAAACTGGCACAAGACAGGGATGCCCTCTCTCACCACTCCTATTCAACATAGTGTTGGAAGTTCTGGCTAGGGCAATTAGGCAAGAGAAAGAAATCAGGGGTATTCAGTTAGGAAAAGAAGAAGTCAAATTGTCCCTGTTTGCAGATGACATGATTGTATATTTAGAAAACCCCATTGTCTCAGCCCAAAATCTCCTTAAGCTGATAAGCAACTTCAGCAAAGTCTCAGGATACAAAATTAATGTGCAAAAATCACAAGCATTCTTATACACCAATAACAGACAAACACAGAGCCAAATCATGAATGAACTTCCATTCACAATTGCTTCAAAGAGAATCAAATACCTAGGAATCCAACTTACAAGGGATGTAAAGGACCTCTTCAAGGAGAACTACAAACCACTGCTCACTGAAATAAAAGAGGACACAAACAAATGGAAGAACATACCATGCTCATGGATAGGAAGAATCAATATCGTGAAAATGGCCATACTGCCCAAGGTAATTTATAGATTCAATGCCATCCCCATCAAGCTACCAATGAGTTTCTTCACAGAATTGGAAAAAACTGCTTTAAAGTTCATATGGAACCAAAAAAGAGCCCGCATCTCCAAGACAATCCTAAGTCAAAAGAACAAAGCTGGAGGCATCACGCTACCTGACTTCAAACTATACTACAAGGCTACAGTAACCAAAACAGCATGGTACTGGTACCAAAACAGAGATATAGACCATTGGAACAGAACAGAGTCCTCAGAAATAATACCACACATCTACAGCCATCTGATCTTTGACAAACCTGAGAGAAACAAGAAATGGGGAAAGGATTCCCTATTTAATAAATGGTGCTGGGAAAATTGGCTAGCCATAAGTAGAAAGCTGAAACTGGATCCTTTCCTTACTCCTTATACGAAAATTAATTCAAGATGGATTAGAGACTTAAATGTTAGACCTAATACCATAAAAATCCTAGAGGAAAACCTAGGTAGTACCATTCAGGACATAGGCATGGGCAAAGACTTCATGTCTAAAACACCAAAAGCAACGGCAGCAAAAGCTAAAATTGACAAATGGGATCTAATTAAACTAAAGAGCTTCTGCACAGCAAAAGAAACTACCATCAGAGTGAACAGGCAACCTACAGAATGGGAGAAAATTTTTGCAATCTACTCATCTGACAAAGGGCTAATATCCAGAACCTACAAAGAACTCAAACAAATTTACAAGAAAAAAACAAACAACCCCATCAAAAAGTGGGCAAAGGATATGAACAGACATTTCTCAAAAGAGGACATTCATACAGCCAACAGACATATGAAAAAATGCTCATCATCACTGGCCATCAGAGAAATGCAAATCAAAACCACAATGAGATACCATCTCACACCAGTTAGAATGGCGATCATTAAAAAGTCAGGAAACAACAGGTGCTGGAGAGGATGTGGAGAAATAGGAACACTTTTACACTGTTGGTGGGATTGTAAACTAGTTCAACCATTATGGAAAACAGTATGGCGATTCCTCAAGGATCTAGAACTAGATGTACCATATGACCCAGCCATCCCATTTGGGGATATACCCAAAGGATTATAAATTATGCTGCTATAAAGACACATGCACACGTATGTTTATTGCAGCACTATTCACAATAGCAAAGACTTGGAATCAACCCAAATGTCCATCAGTGACAGATTGGATTAAGAAAATGTGGCACATATACACCATGGAATACTATGCAGCCATAAAAAAGGATGAGTTTGCGTCCTTTGTAGGGACATGGATGCAGCTGGAAACCATCATTCTTAGCAAACTATCACAAGAACAGAAAACCAAACACCGCATGTTCTCACTCATAGGTGGGAACTGAACAACGAGATCACTTGGACTCAGGAAGGGGAACATCACACACCGGGGCCTATCATGGGGAGGGGGGAGGGGGGAGGGATTGCATTGGGAGTTATACCTGATGTAAATGACGAGTTGATGGGTGCAGCAGACTAACATGGCACAAGTATACATATGTAACAAACCTGCATGTTATGCACATGTACCCTACAACTTAAAGTATAATAATAATAAATAAATTAAAAAAAAAAAAAAAGAAAAGGAAACTGCACCTACATCTTAGCAGTATTCACCCCCTTCCCGTAATCCTAATCTTGTGGACTTTCATTAGTCTTACAAAGGGGACTTCAGTTCCTGAGCAAGGAGGGGCTTAATTTTAGAGAGGGACCATTCTCATTCTTGCTTTAAAGTTAAACTATAAACTAAATTCCTCCTATGGTTAGCTAGGCCTATGCCCAGGTATTAGCAAGGACAGCCAGCCTGTGAGGCTAGAAACAACATGCAGTTAGCCATGCTAGAGACCTCTTGTTATAATTTTGCAAAGGTGGTTTCACAATGAGTGAAAAGTTGAGTAGAAGCTAACCAGGCCAAGAGGATGAGAAAGTTTTGAAGCAAGGGAAAGAGCATATTAAAGGAATCGGAAGAGGTGCATAAAATATAATAAGAGTTCAGTATATATGCAACATAGAGAGCAAGAGGAAGACTCCAAATGAAGTTGAAGAGATATAGGTGGGGCTGGATTTTGGAAGGTGTGGAATAGTATATGAATTTTAGATCTTACCTAAAATCATTGGGAAACCATTGCAGTGTTAAAAATACAAATGTAAAAATCAGTTTTCCAGTTTAGAAATATCACTATGGCAACAAAGAGAGGCAAGGATGAATGAATTAGAGGGCAGAAATACTAGGTGTAAGAAGGAGTTAGCAATTTCTATCAGTAGTAATCCAGATGAGAGGCATCAGTGGTTGTTTTGGGGTAGTGTATTAGTCTGTTCTTGTATTGCTATAAAGAACGACCTGAGACTAGGTAACTCACAAAGAAAAGAGGTTTTATTGACTCACAGTTCCATAGGCTGTACAGGAAACGTGGTTGGGGAGGCCTCAGGAAACTTGCAATCATGGCAGAAGGCAAAGGGGAAGCAGGCATGTTTTACATGGCTGGAGAAGGAGGAAAGAGACAAAAAGTGGAGATGCTACACACTTTTAAACAGCTAGATTTCGTGAGAACTCACTCACTATCATGAGATTAGCAATATGCTCCCATGGTAAAAATATGCTCCCATGATCCAATCACGTTCCACCAGCCACCTCCTCTAACATTGGGGATTACAATTTGACATGAGATTTGGGTGGAGACACAAATTCAAACCATATCAGGTAGTGTAGTGGGAATGCAGGGCCATGACCCAATTCAGGATTCCTTAGGACTAGATTATTACGATAAAATAAGTTTAATTTTGTACTTGTTGATTATAAGTAGAAAGTGGAGTTTTCTAACAGTTTCATATATTAATCAGATTAAATTAGAGATTAAATCAGAAACCTGAGAGGCATATGTGTAATTAATAAACAAATGCACGGTAATCAAAGGCACAAGATTATATGAAATCACTCAAGTGGAGAGTATGCAGAACAAAAATAGAAGAGGACCAAATAGAGCCTTAAAGAATACCATCAGTTAAGGGGTGAGTAGAGTAGAAGGAGTCAGCAAAGGGAAGGGAGAAGGAGCAGTCTGAGTGGTAAGAGTCAAAACTATGAGAATCTGAAACACAAGGGAAAACAGTGTTTACAGGAGAGACAGTTGTCAAGATATCTAACACAGCTGAACATTCAAGCAAATAAGGTCTGAGAAGGATCCACTTTGCTTATTAATGTAGATGTCTATAGTAACCATGGTGCAAGCAGTTTCAGGAGAGTGATAGAGGTAAGAATCAGTTGATGGTAGGTTCTTTATAGATAGAGGAAAAAGAAAATGAAAAAAAGCAACTTTGGAAGAGTTAAACTGCAAGGAATCTGTTAGGGCAAAACTGAAACACAACATGCGATTAGCGAGAGTATTGCTTGTTTTGTTTTGCTTCATTAAGAGGAGAGAATCTTGAGTATATTTAAAGCCTGATAGAAAAGGGCCAGTAGAAAGAGATTAAGTGTGGGGTAATGGTGATCATCAATCAATTCATATTCCTGAGAGAACACAGATGGAATCCAAAATGTTGGCTGGGAGGTCATTCTCATGTGGAAGGTACATTGTAGAAAGTAGGTTTGACAATGAAAAGTTGAGAGATTCCCATCTGATGGGTCCTATTTACTTTTTGTGTTGTGAGATGAAGCTAGATACTGAGTATAAAGTTCAGGAGGTGGAACGATTTGTGGAAATGGTTTGACAGTTTTCTGGTAGAGAATGGCTGTGTGAGCTGAGTAAGAAGACAAAATAGGATTTCTAGGGGCAGTGGTGAAAGATCTATTGACATTCAAAATGTATTTATATCGTAGCCCCTGTCAATATGTTGGAATGTGTTCTTAAACAGCACTAAGCCATGCATAGTTGGAGTCATGCCATGCAGGTATGACAAAAGGATGGCTGAGCAAGAAAGTTTAGTTCTGAGGTAAACCAATACTTATCTTTATGAGCATGAAATCTAATCTCATTCAGGACAGATAAGAAGACAGAGTTATAGTTAAGGAGAAAGTAGAAGGGTTCATTCTTTCATTCAATAAATATTTATTGAGCAACTATTATTTTTTAGGTTTATGTATAGGGTTCAGGGCTATTATAGTAAACTTAACAGACAAGGCCTCTTCCCCATTGATCTATAAGGCCCTGTTAATCTGGAAGAACTAGTGCACTGGAAATCACTAAGTGAGATTTCTAGAATAATAGAGTTTTGAAGTTAAAGATTTTATTACGTGAGATATGGAGTAGACCTGGTTTGTGGCCACAGTTCTAATGACTGGAGTGGAGTTGAGGAGGAGAAAAATAACTCATTGAGGGGATTACCGGGCATGACGTAGAAGCAGAAGGACAGAGTGATCCATGTGTTGCATGTGAACATGGAAGTACCTTAGATAATGACAGGACATCAGTGAAAAAATTAAGTAAGTTTTGCAAATTGTCAATTAATGAGAGTGAGTATAATTATGAAATTGAAAAACTAATGGTCACAAGCAAAGACCAAATATAATGAGCTTCAAAGGAGTTTATGAAAGTGAGTAGAAAACTAATGACCTAGAGACAAAGTAGAAAATCTATCAGAACAATGAAGGATGACATCTCCAAATACTGAGGCTCATTTAGTATAGGAGAAAAAAGTCACTTGAGAGAACTCCAAGAGGGTAGGGTGGAAGGAAACAGAGACCATCTGAGAGAGTCTAGTTTTAGTCAAGGTAGGAAGATGGAAAGAACCCAGAGAAGAGAATAAAGAAGTAGAGACATTTACTAATCTATGTTTTAAATAGGTAATCAAAAGGCTTACCTTTTCTGGGGGATGAAAGATGAGAGACACTTGGCCTTTTGTGGACTTAAGAAAAACACACATGAGCGCGCGCACACACACACACACACACACACACACACACATACATACAAGATATTGCTTATACAGAAAATACATAATCCAGCTCTTCTTTTTTCAATGGCAAGTATAAAATTCCTCAATTTGTATAAAGTAATAAATCTTTCTGATGCTTTTTTGATGTCCTTTTGTTTCATAATTGTCCCTATTTCAACAGTATCCATAATATGTTTAAAGCATGTTGGTACAGAAAAGAATTGTAATAAAATACAAAGTTCTGCATGCCCAAACTTTTTGTCTTATTTGTACAAAATCATGACCAAATGTGCCACTAGGATATATTGTTTTGTTTTTTAAAAACATGTTTTAGAGCTCTATAAGTTCCACTGTAAAGGGACTGTGGATTATGTAATTATTTCTTATCAATTAATATTTGATCAGTTTCTTATCCTAACAAAATTGTGCTTAGTAGAGGAATTCTATATCAGGACCTATAGATTAAAGCAATTTAGGCAGAGATTGATGATTTAAAGGAAAATAATGTAGATAATTATGACAATTGTGCACTGTTTAATGGTAGACACTAGCTTGAATACACTACCTGCTAGTTCCATGCAATGCAACTTTTAAATGATTTGTAAAAACTGTAGAATGTACCAGTATTCAAGCAGAAAATATTTTAATAGGGCAATAATGTGGCCTGTGACACATCTGATAATATTTTATCAGATTTAACACAAGAAATGAAATAACCATAGATCAAATTTTATGTATATGTATCAATGTAGACAGGCAATTTGGATGGGGGAACAAAATTTAAATGTACACAAATTTGTTTAGAGCTTCCCTTTATTTAAAAAAATGCCCTCAGATCGCATATAAAGTGTGCTTACACAAACAAGAGTTTTTTAGTTCTTTCATAAATTTTGCATTTGCTATGCTACATATCAAATAAAGTTAACATGCTCTCAAGAGAGGCTGCAGCATGCTCTCTACAAACTGGTGTTTAGGGTCTGGTCCAGAGAAACTACATTTCCTTTTATGCAAATTACTGCCATAATGATTGCAGATATATTTGTGATAACCTTTGACTATGCATAGAGAATAGTTTTGAGAAGGATCATTCTCTTGAATTTCAGGGGATGAAATTTTGGATTTTGGAAATTGCAGGCTAAGCAAAGATCCTAGAATGGAGTATCTAGAAGGTACTCTGAAAGCCCTTTATAAAAAATATCATAGAAACCATATCCCCATGAGAAGTATCTGGGATCATTGATATGAACGTGTTAGTTAAAGACATGGAAGTTTAGAGCAGGGAAAGGACCAAAAAATAATACTTCATATCTACTTCTTAGTTTTGGAACCAAATAAGAGACAAGAATCAAACAGGTAGGGGTAGAAGCAATTGTTTTGTGGATGAAGGGGAGTGCAGGCACAGTGGGCTCCCTCATACTTTGCTGTGGAATTAGACAGATACATTCTCCTAGTAGTGGATAGACGTCTCCACAGAGATAGGCCAGATGTCTCAGGACAAATCACAATCCTCCATCTTGCTGAAAGGTCAGTTCCAATAAAGAAAAAGAAAAAGGGGCATTTCTGGCATTGTACTGTTCCTTGTCTTAAATTTACTCCTTTCCCCATGGAAAACAGAAAATGGAGGGTGATGTGGGTGGTAGGAGTGGTGAGAAGGGGTAGGAATGTACTTCTAATGGAAGTCCCACCATGTAGAAACAGAAGACTAGAGAAACAAAATGTGCTGTCACAGGAGCACATGTGTGTTTTTCTCAAGAAGAGAAAAAGCAAAGATGGCTTAAGGGAGAATCCCAGTGCATGTGGCTATTCAAAGGATGGGCTAGAGTCTAGCCTCTGCAAGGAGGCCTTCTTTCACACACCCACCTCTGCTTGAGACTATCACCTTTATTGATTTCATAGGGTTCCTGCAGTCAGACCTTTGAAAGAGTCAAGTGTGGATCTCAGTACATCAAGTCAATTAGCACTATACTTGCAAATGATCAGTGTTTAATAAATGTTAGCTTTCTCTCTTGTCACATTTCGATGAAAAATAATTAGCAAAGGGAACTCGTGGGACAGTGAGCTGTTTTCTGAAGGAAGAGATTTGAGGATAGGAATAATAGAATGTAAGGTGAGAAAGGTGATTCTATTTCATAAAGGGTATTCATTACCACTTAGGATATTTTTGTGCTTTTGTTTTCTGGGTTCCGTGTTTATGTAATTGTCTTACGTTTGTATTATATACACTTTTTCTGTTTTTCTTAGTAGTAGTAGTATAAAAGCAATGTAATAAGATTTTTTCTTCAGAAAGACAAATATGACAGCCATATACATCAGGTGGATTGGAGTAAGGAGGAAATAGAGGAACAGGAACCAGTTTGGAGAGTGCCATAGGCACGCAGTGATGATATGAGATGAATGGCAATAAGAATTGAGTAATATGAGGCATATAAAGAGTTTAAAAAATACCTACTGAATTGCCTATTGGATTCTCCGATTATTGCACTGAAGAATTTGTGAGAACAGTTTTCCAAGGTCAGAGCTGGGTTCCAAGTCACCAAAGCTCAGAACCGAGAAACTGGAAAAATGAAGTAGGGAAGCAGGAATCTGTGGAACGTGGATGTCTGCAAGGACCACAGGGCAGGGTTACACAGGATGCCCATGACATTCTGTGTGTTCCCATCATCATCCCTGAATCCCTACTTTATAATTTCCTGTTTACCTATTAATTTCTGCTTCATTATTATCATCTGCTATGTGCTCACCAGAGATATGAATTAGACATGGCACTTGGGGACTAGAACAGTCACAGGGGCATTCAAGATGGATGAGAGAATTGGAGGAAGAATCTTCTAGGCAGAAGGAATGCCATGTGTAAATCCTGGTGTGTGGAAGCATGTGACATATTGTAAGACAGCCAGAATTTTAGGAAAAAAATTGGAAAAGGCAGGAGGTATGGCTAGAGAGAAAGGTAAGTAGTATTGATGTTAGCTTAGTGTGCTGATTGAGAGATCTGTCAGGAGTGTTCCTCTCTGCTCTCTCACTGACATCGTTATCAAGTCCTGATGGGTTCTCCTCTTTCTAGAATCTTAGTATTTCAACTTAGATCACTCTAAGGTATATGGGTTTCTCCAAGATTTTTATTTCCTACCTTAATGAAAATGTTGCTGTCTTTCTATGGTTGCAGAACAAAGAGAAATTTGATTTGCCTTTTGTTATTTACAAACTGACTTTCACATAATAAAGCATCCATCATTTACTATTTTTCATCCCTCTGGAAAGTTCAGGGATGAGGAGTAAGGAGATGAAATAGACCCTTGTGAATTTTTATGGCCAGTGAAATAAGGATGGGTGTCTGGGCTTCTGCAGAAATATTAAATTCAAATATCTCTAATTCAAATAACACTGTAGCTTAGGTAAGCAGCAAAAGTTAGACGTTTTTTGAACAAAAATAGAATTCCATTTTAAACAAGAGACTATATAAAATATATAATTCTCAAACCAAAATTCTATTGCTTTGAGAGACAGAAAGAAGGAAAGAAAAAGTCTTAACAGCAGGTTGTGTGCATATGAGTTATGTTTCATATGCATCTATTTCTAACTAGTTTAAACACTGTTAGCAGTTAATTAAATTGAGTAAAACCATGTAGAGAGTCGTTAAAATTATTTTTAAGCATTATTCATTTTTTCCTCCACATTTTAGAATTGCTATTGTACTATTTAATTCACAAATACTAAGGTTTGGAGTATCCTTGTGGAATAGTCTTCCATATATAAACTTGGAATCTCCATTTCTAAGGAGATCTTTGAATCTTCATTTCCTCACAAACGAAACTTCATTGTAATGTAATAATGTGTTTCTGAGCTTTCAGAGGAAAACAATATGATTTCTCTGCATAGAATTTAATTGGTAAAACTTCAGTATAATTATCTACTTCTTTCATACCTAGTTGTTCTTTTTGTTTGTTTGTTTCTTGAACAATGAGTATGTTCAATTCCTGATCCAACTTTTACTGACCTGGAAAAGTTGTTATTCAACACAAATAACCCTTCGCTATAAAGAAGGAGAGAACCATGGAAGCCACTTGGCCAAATATGTACAGCTCAGTGTTAGAGAAAATAAATACGTGTTCTCCTGTGCCTCCCTTTTTATTTAATTATTCCTGAATTTACTCAGCTAACCTTGATAAGCCTCTTCCAATGGCCACACTGAACCATATATTGTGGTTTGCAATCTTGGTATTTCTTAAATTTGGTAGAGAAGAGCCAAATGGGAAGAGAAACATCAATAGAATAAGGAGAAAGAGTATTTTGTGTAAGCTGTGTTTTCTGGAAAATTTAGCCAAATGCTTCTATTAACTGAAAATATTCCCATAGTTTGACTTTAATTTTGGAAAACTGCTTTTTTTCCTGTAGTACTTTTTAATTAAGAAGATGCTTTCTGTGTTTCCTTAAGAAAACAAGAGGTATAGGATGAGAAAGGTGGCTAATTCTAACACTACTATCTGTGTTCTAATAGATGAAGAGTCAGAATCATTTGTTCACTTATGAAATCATGCATTATTTTACACTAACTCAATCAAAATATTGTTACAAGAGCTCCTGAGAAATGTCTCAATAGCTCAATCTATACAAAATGGAAAGTAAAAATACATATCTCATAGGGTTAATGTGAAGATTAATTGACAAAATACATATGATTCATTATGACTGTTGACTGGCACAGAGCACACACTTTAAAATTTAAAACACAGAGTGTAAAATTTAAAAATACACATCTCATAGGGTTAGTGTGAGGACTAATTGATAAAATACATATAATTCATTATGAATATTGCCTGGCATGGAGCACATACTTTTAAACACTTGTATAGTAAAATAAAATTATTATACTATTATTTTATTAACACATTTAGAGGTTTAAATACTGCAAGATTATTATATAATTTACTACAAGTGCCTTGAAAACATCCTTTTCCACATCCTTTGACTGTGACCTTCATTAAGAAATACTTAAAATTGTGACCCAATGTACAGACACATATTTAATTTATATTTTCAACAAATAAAAGCATTATTATATATGACACACTCTGACTTTTTTCCTTTCTTTACCTTTCTGTTCTAATCTATTTGCTGTTATTTTTAAAGAACTGTCTTTGATTCACTTATTGGTTATTATTACCAATTGAAAAAAGACTGTATTACCAGTATTCTATTTAATAAAATATGAGTCATTTTAAGACTTCAGCACTCACTGATAGGAATTGCAGTTTAAGTAACAAGAGAACATTTAGCTTCTGTGTACCTGTTTATTTACAGAAGTTTACTAGAAGACTGAGACACATTGGGCTCTACAATCCAACTGTCATGATCATCTGAGCTCTTTAATAAAGACTGAGGTCTACTTCTTTCCTTAATCCTAAACAAAAGTTAGGATTCCACAGGACATCAGATACATATAAAATTGCTTCCTGATATATGCAATAAAGTTCAGACATTTACTCTGAATAGGACATTTCCTTGTATTCTGTATATACCTACTTATGCCTCCATGAGTAATCTGCTGACAGGGCAAGATGACAGTAAATTCAGTTCTCATTCTCAGAGCATGCGTGAGCAGGGAGTCTTATCTATGACAGAGAGATTAGGAGTCTATTTTTTTTTTGACTGATAGTAACCACTGTAACATGGCATAGCCTAACCAAGCTAAGAAAACCACTGGGAGAAGAAAAGATAATAAACATAAAACTTGTAAAGTGAAATTAGCTTTTATTTGTCTTTTTAACCTATTTATTCATTACTTCTAGTCCTTATCTTTTTTTGAGGAATGGAAGGGAAACACAAAATGCCACAGAAGTTGAGCTTTGCATCTCTTTATCTGGCTGCTAACTGGTTCAGCAGCAATGTGCTATGCAGAACTGTGCTAATTAATGAGCCATGGCTTTGGAGCTATAGATCAAGGCATCCTGTGTTTGAAAGAGTTGAGAAAATTATCTGTCCACTCAATCACTCTTTACATATGCATGGTCACATGAAGATGAAAAATTGATTGGAGTCATATAGAGATGTGATGCCATAGAAGTTAAAAAGATGGAGAAATTTGATGCTTATTCCTAGGCTTAGAATGTTTAATTGGAAGACACTTAAGTTCATCTAGGATCTAAATTATTTTCTGCTCTGGGAATGAATTATACCCTTTTATTTGACTTACATTTTAAGAAAACTTGTCAGAAAAAATTGATGATTTCTACATGGAGAACAGAACAGTTTCATTACTAAAACAATATACAATAAGCCACATATGTAATTTATCAACTGTTACTTGACAGTGAGATTTGATGTTAGGATTAAGTAGAAAACAATTCTAAGTAAAGAAATATAGAATCTAAGTTTGAGGCAACAAATCTGAGATTCTGTTCACATCAAGTTCATTTGCGTCAAGCATACCCAAGATGGTCAATAGCTGGCCTCATGAGAAATGAAACTTATTACTGATATTATTGATATTTGGGGGAAAATATTTAAAGTCTAGTGCTGAGGTTAGTGATAGTGTTTGTCCTACATCAAATTGTCGACCTTTTCCAGAGGTAAATGTTTTCCGTAAAGGTTAGGTGACTTCTGTATAATCTATAAACTCCAAAGCAAAATGGCATTTTCTGCGATAAGAGAGGAAAAGTTACATGTTCCTTTCCCTGCCGTATGATTACATATTTATTCCTTCAAGCCTAAACTCAAACCAATGATGAATAATCTCTACCTATAGTACCTGACTGTGGAATGTCATATTAGTGTTTAATACACAGGGGCAGCTCATCACCCAGAAAATAGAGTATAGTCAGTTGACCTGTAATTTTTCATGATGCTGTCATCATTCTCTTTGGGTAAATTTATGGTTTGTACTAGCCCAAGTAATCAGCTGGAGGATAACCTGGAAATACGTATGACAGACAGAAGTCTAGTTTTTTCCTATTCATATTTGCATAGTCTCTTGCATGAGGGCTTCTTTTGAACATTTCTTTTCACGTGATGACTTCTTAGCTGGGAGGAAGGTTTCCGCTGAGTGTTTTTGTTTCGTACCCCCCAGAGGACTATATACATAGGCTATTTTTGGTGACAAAATAGAGAAATTCAAATAGGAGAAATCCAAATTAAATAAGTGATCATGTAAAACATGCTTGTGAGGCTTTTATTTATATGGATACAAAGATGGTAAGTAGCAGTTCTTATCTCAACTGGGATATTTACAGACTAACTGACATTTGACCATACTTCTCTTGTGCAGCGTGGTTATCTGTAGATGAAACTGAAGTACAACTGAGGTGTGTGTTGTCTATGAAGTTATATACTTCTGCCAATTCTCACTGGGCAGTAACCAGTTGAATTTTTTTCCCCTAGAGAAAACATTGCCATGCTTAGTACCTATGCTATGCCAAACATCATCTCATGTAATCCCCATGACAATTTTATCTGATAGCTAATACGAATGCCAGTTTCCTGATGAGGAAATTGAGGATGTTAAAAACATAAAATTACAAGTGTGGATTTATACATAAAGGAAAATAAATGTAGGAATAGAGAGATAAATTTAATTCATCAGCAGATCAATATCAGATTCAGGTTAAAACAGCATTTCAGAAACTTCACTTGGGGGATAGAAATGCCCTGTTAACTTGGGGGCATTGACACAACAAGTAATCAGTAAAGCCTAGATTTTAACCTGGGCCTGTGTGATTCCAAGACAGGACATTTCCTGCTCTCCAACAAGCTCCTTCATTCATAGCACATGGAATATATAATAAAGGACAAAACCTATGTCTTGAAATGACAGTGGCGCAAAATTATCAAAAGTTCCTTGCCTATGTGTTTAACTAAATGTATAAAGCACATTTTCATTTCTGATTAATTTATATTACTTCAGCTTTCCCAGTACTTTTTAGTGGTCCTTGGAAAATAAAAAAAGACACTATCAGGAATATCCCTAAGCTATATCTACAAAGGAAATAATACGCATTTTCCTTCTTTGCTCACTCAAAACTATTTAATACACACATTATTTAATAGATGCATGTTAAAATCATTTAATGCATGTATTTTGTTAGCTCTCTTCAAACCTTTTATTGTATATATTATTTTATCAAATAAGGTAGCAAATACAATTATCATTTGAAAAGCAAACAAACAATTAGATCCTGGAACTGACTCAAATTCAACTCTATATTATCCGCTTCTTCCATTTTTGATGTAAGCTGCTGATGATCTAAAGTACATGATAGTCTGTAAATAGGGGTATGTAACAAACAGAATGTTAAACATTCAAAAATTTTTTTTGGTTTCTTGGATAAAATAATAAAGCACTTCTCTTCCTCAGAGCATTTTGCAAACCTTGATCAATCGTGCTTTCCTGAGAAGTAGGTCAGCATGCAGAATCCCTCTGCGTTAGAACTCAAGAAGTGCTTGTTAATTCTGCATGCAAGAATCCAGCAGAGGATATCTACCCTGGCTTTTATGGCTACTCTCAAATAATTCTGGCCTCTACTTCCTTGGGACTTTCAGGTTACAAAGTTTGCAGCACGTTTTTGCAAAGGAAGATTTATATTATCTCTTGCTACATTTTATTTCTGAGACTTAGCTTTGATGAGTGGATTGAACAAAATCAGAGTTATTGTGAATCTAACTCAGGTTCCCCAAAGGGTCTGAAAGAAATGTGAGCTACAGGAAGTACATGTGTTTGAAATTAGAGAAGTCACCGAGCAATAGCTCTAATTTTCTTTTCTTTTTTTTTTTTTTCTTGTAAAGTATGTTTAATTTACCCTTGATGCACTGATTCTCAATGTTTTTTTCCCTGGCCCACAAGCACCAGTACCATTTAAGAACTTGTTAAAAATGCAGATTCTTAGGCCTCACTATATACTTACTGAAACCACTGCTTTGATGCATATAACAGAGCCCTAATTTTTTTAAAATAGCATTTATTCTATCATTTGTGTTTCCAATAACATCAGATTGTAAAAATTAGTATTAAAAAGTCACACGATTCTTGAGATAATGACATTAAAGAAGTAGATAGTAGCCATATATTTGATCCACATTTTAAGAGTTAGCAGTCAGCAAGCCTGCCTACATGAAGTTGTGTGCCAGCCAGAATACTTGTTTGCATTGATCCCATTTGGAAGCCAGAGTACTTTCTGCTTTTATAAATGGAAAGATAGCAGGCTTCAACTAGCAGGAAATTCTACATTTCTTGATAAACAAACTAGCTGTATTCTCTATGGCTTCCTAGTCATGATTTACCTTCTAAATATAAGTATTTATTTTTCTGTTGATAAAGAAACCATTTTCTCTGATTTTCAAGCGCTGGCTTCCCCTAGGTGTTTCATATGCCAAATTCAAAGCTAAGTTAAATGACTACATATATGTCTGTTAAGGCCTTATTGTGTTTTTTAAAATAATATCAGGTACTGACTGAAATATAAACCAAAAGAGACAGCAGTTGGAGATGGATAGAGAAGGGACTCCTGGTTCCTTCCATTATCTCTATGAGTTATGGCCACAGAAGCAAACCTGATTCATAAGTGATTCAATTCACCATAACTCATTTACCAGGCCAAATTATGAGACTGGTAAGTCAGAAAGCATAGCAGCCCTGACACTCAGGTGGTGTGTAAATCGTGCCAGTAGATTTTTATTATCTCAGGCTGATCTGAGTATAGTAGGGTATTTCTTGGTATAAATTCATGTGCTTAAGAGAATTAATCATTTAAGGGATATCCATTGGGTACCTACTAGTTAGAAGGCACTAGGGGGAATATCAAGATAAATGTTGTATTGAATGTATACAGCATGAGCAGAGAGCTCATAACAAAGCCAGACCCTAAATACTCAGAAAAAATTAAGAAACTCGATAGCCTTGTCTTGTTCATAGCTTAGTTCGGATTATACTAGTGATTTCCAGAAGAGCAGGACTATATTTTATTCATTTCTATTTTTCAGCTTCTAGTGTGTCATGTTTCAAAATAAATTAAGGTTATTCAATGTCTCCCCTTTTCTAAGTTTTCCTTATAGTTATTTTCTAAACCACTTCTGTGGCATTGACCATATATTGCTTAGATGTGTATTATATTTCCTATATTGATATGCCTTATTTGCCCATATACAATGTCTAAACATTTGATAGTCACATTAAATTTTAATCTTTACACCTAAATTCTTTAAGGACTTAATGTTGGTCTATAATAACTATTTGATAATAATTGTGAAAAATAGCCTATTAGAATTTGGCATATTCGTTCATAATACAAGAAATGAGACTTAGCAGAGTATTGTCAGCTGAATGGTCCAAAACTTTTGAATTAAGAGAAGGCAGACATCCTTGAGCTAGAGTGAGTGGAGAAAATGTAACGTCACAGCAATTCAGAGCTAGGGTGGAATTTAAAGATAATCTACTCAAAAACTTCCATGTTACAGCAGAGAAAACCTAATTCCTGAAAGATTAAGTGATTTATTGTCAAGGTCATACAGTTTTATGTTGACTCGTACTTTGTTCTCTCAAGTTGCTAATTTTCTATTGATTTTATTAGAAGTTCTTTGTGCAGAGATGTTGTTCTTTTGGCAAATATATTAAAAAGCAAGCAATAAATATTTATGGCTTCTACTCACAGATGGTTATTTTGTTTTACAAACATATGGAAACTTTCTCAAACTTATGAAAAACATGAACAAAATCCATTTATATTCTTTAAAAACTAATTATATTTTAAAGTACCTATAATTATAAAGTTGTTACTGATTTATAACAAGTATTTCTACATGAATTAAAGGAATAATTATAAAAGTTTAACATTATTAAAATATAAACTTTATCTCTACATTTTATCTGCAATACATAAAATATTTGCTTAGCTAACTTTAACTCTAGGCTTTAAGCTGGGAATTTTGAAGATTAATAAGGCATGACTAGGGAGAGAAGTCAGGATACTCTTCAGGTTAGAGAAATTGAGTGAAAAAGACTATAAAGGGAGAAAATTGCAAGGAATATTTGGTTTGACACATTAGTGTTCCTCAGCTGACTCGTTGGCATATTTTGTAAGGTTTAAGAAGTGGACAGCAAAGAGATAAGAGATGCATATTCAAACTTTTGACAGTGTGTTAACTGCCCCCCCCCCCAAAAAAAAAAGTAGAAAAGATAGAGATCCTTGAATAAAATTGTTGTTTGTGTAAGCTTCTTTCACTTTCCAGTGTTATTTTGGCTCCAGCCAAATGAATTTCAAAGGAATATCAAATAAGTGTTGAAGGATGCAGATATGGAAACCAGAGTGTACTGCATACTGCTGAAGGCTTTAGAAGAGATTCCTTTGGGTCTTGAAGCTGCTGGTTTGGATGTGCATTTTATATTAATTAAAAATAAAAATAAGTTTTCTCCCGTGTCTGGGGAGGATCTTAGTCTCTCTGATGGTTTTGCCTGCCAGGCACACACATCTGAGGTTTTGCAGAGATTATAAAGATAGAATGTATTGATTTTAGCTAACAAATGGCAAAACAAAAGTCAGTTGGGGCTCCCCTTAACAATAAATGTCCAGGGTTTTCCATGATTCCTAAATCCAACAGAGTTATATATACAGGTTCAGCAAGCAACCAACACACTTGGCATACCAGGCAGGATGCCGTGGTAAACAGAAGTTCTGTAAAAAATTAATAGCTCCATAACTGAGAGGCAGCAATCAAACCAGAAGGGCAAAAATCTCTTGCAAAGACGAATACTGTGATTACCTTCCCACTGTGACTGCTGTGATTTACAGCTACTTGGGATTAAATTTAAAGGAAAGCAATGGAAGGAATGAGAGATATTACTGGTATTATGGCTAAAGAAGAGAATTCAGAGGCCTACTTGAAAGTGGTGGCTTTGCACTCAGGGACAGAAAGAAATATCTCATTTTCTAAGTTCAATATGACTCCTTAGTTTAATGGTTAAATCATTTTGGAAATTCATTCCTTTTTATAGTTAAGCCAGTTGAATGTTTTGTGGAAAAAATTTTCTCTAGACTCCTCCTTAGTTTACCTCTTCAGTTCATGTTTTTAAAAAGAAAGAAGGAAAAATTACATCAATGATAATACAAATAACAAACTGAAAAAGCCTGAATCAGAGCTGAGTGGATTGTTTTGTATCTGCGGAGTTCAGATAATGACAGGAAGATGACTAATGACCCATTTGCCAATAAGTCATTCATTCTTTAGACTCTGATAAATGTACTTTAATGATTTTCTGTTAAGCATGGGCTTAACCTTTGAAAGTGATTAGAACACGTTTCTTCTGTTTTCTATTAGTTCAACTGGTTTGTGGATATACCATGATTTAAGAAGCAAATGTGTTCTTGCTAAGCAGCTGATAATTTCTAAAAAAAAAAAAAAAAAAAAAAAAAGCACCTTGTTAAAATATTTAGTCTATTTTAAAAACCTAGGTAGTGGTAAATTATATAAAGAGTAATCTAGACTAACAGATTATAAGTATAGATGTTACTAGAGACCACAAACACATGTGTCTTGCCTTAATAGACTAGTCTTGTGAACAAAAGTAGATTGTGTAGCTGTCAAACCATAAATGGTATTTTTGAACATGAATATTTATTTTTCTTTACTTTCTGAGTTTCTTAAGACTCACTGTGTGTTTTTACCACTTGCAAATTCAATGTGTATTTCCTTGAAATAGTCATTTGCATGTGAATGAAAATAGTACTTAGTGTTATAAATGTGTAGTGTGCACTCACAGACAAGACCACAGCACTTGGATTGACATGGGACAATACATATGTGACTCTAGCTGTATCGATAAGACATATGTGTACAAACTACAAAATGGTGCCTTTGTAGCAGCACATGTTAATGTAAATATGATGTCTGACATTACAACATTGAGATATTATCTACACAGAATAGCAAACTTTCTTGAATGAATTTTCAAATGTAAAATTATTGTGATTCTGAAACATTGTATAAAAACCAGATAAATGTGGCTTCACAGTATATTAGCAAAAGTATAATCCAAATGATTTGTGTAGCATAGAGACTATAATAGAAATGTTATTATTGATAATTATGTGAATTTATTATTGTTGTAACATATTATATGCTCACTGATTTTATTCAAACAACCTATATTAAGGGCTAACTAGAAGCCTTCTTTGTGATAGGTGTTGAGACACTGAATAACATCAATATTGGAACAATGTGGAAAATGGAATTTTTGAAACATGAGAGATTTTGGCAATCTCTAATACACCTATGAGCTAATTTACAAACATTGATTTGTAATGGGTTGTGATATTCTAAAAAAATGTTTCCCTGCTAAAGAATCATTTGCCCACTAAACCAAGTTAGGTGAGGTATAGCTAAAATATAGTACAAATTATATTATAACACCTAAAAACTGCTCTTCGGTAAAAATAATCCTACATCCCTCCACCTCCAACTTGAGAACGTATCTCCCCCTGTCCTTTCGTGTGGCAGGTATGAAATGAGGTATAGGCTGCCATTGGCTGACAGAAAGGAGAATGAAGAGCAAATAGAAGACACAGAGAAATATGATTCCCAGAATCACTCTGACACCCAGTGAAAGTGGCTATCACTGAGTCAACTTCCAGAAGTAGAAGATGCAACTAGGCCTTGCTTATTTAAATGGGAGAATGCATTTACATTAAATTATTGCAATTTATAATAGGCATGTTTTGAGTTTTGAGTTTTGTATCTTATATTTCCTTACCTAGGTAACTTATGCATGCTTTTAAGTTATTTAATTGTTTCTGGGACTCTCTTTAAGTAAATACAATTATAATGAGGCTTTTACATTAAATTTAGTGCATTATATCTGTAGGTTTAAAGATCAAATTCCTGATATTTGAAATGATGTTCTCAAATTGTTAGTTTAACAATGACAGGTACTCTTAAATTATATGCCATAATCCAACAGCACTTTTATTCATCCCCTCTCTATATAAGACATCGATCACTTCCTAATATCAGTCACAGAATTTGGAGTATATATTTTTAAAAGGCACTTAGTTCTGACATGTCAACTAATGATTATCTCTTCAAATATGGTGCAGCCATTAAACATGGATTAGGTGAAGCAACCACTGATGGTACACTTTTTCTTTGGAGACCTAATTTAAATTATGTATGTTAAATTATTTGATTTTTTATGGTGCCACATCGTAATTCTCAAACCACCACACAACTTGGCAAACTATGCCCTAAAATGTCTCAGAGGCTATAGACGAATAGTTTCTTAACTTTTTCTTTGTCACAATCTATAAATAGACTGTAAGCTATGGGCAGTTTTGAGGGAGAAGCAGCAAATCTATACATTCACATGGAATTCATGGACCCCAGGTTAGCCTCAGGTTACGAACTTCACTCTAGTGAGTGAGATGAATAAGATCAATAGAAATATTCTCAAAAGGTCCCTTGATAAAAATGCTCCTTTATGAAGCCCTTCTACAGCTACTGCCTAGCACTGAACACTATTCACACTGAGACTCCAAAGAGTCTCTGGCTGTTTCCTGCTGCTTCTCCTTGCCCACCAGAGGAATTCAATAGGAGAGATATTGTTTTAAGACAGTATTCCACCTGTTTCCCTTTTCCCCACAGGGTTATGTCACTTAAATTATATCTTGTACAGGACTCAGGAAGAAAACATTGTAATTCCATCAACAGTAAGAAATATTTAAGTATATATACCAAAGTATGTTATTATCTATTACGTTTTATCAGTATTTTAATTCTTTTCCATCTCCCTATTCAATATGAAAATGCTGATGATTTTGGATTTTAGGCAGCCTTGTAAAATGGTGCTTGTAGGTTTGCTTTAAAGTTTGATTGAAAGTTCAAATAACTTGTTGTAGGTAGAAACTATCTTTTTCCCACTTGCGTTAAAGAGCTCTAATGACCATTTTCACAATATTGATTCTTCCTATCCATGAGCATGGTATGTTCTTCCATTTGTTTGTGTCCTCTTTTATTTCACTGAGCAGTGGTTTGTAGTTCTCCTTGAAGAGGTCCTTTACATCCCTTGTAAGTTGGATTCCTAAGTATTTTATTCTCTTTGAAGCAATTGTGAATGGAAGTTCACTCATGATTTGGCTCTCTGTTTGTCTATTACTGGTGTATAAGAATGCTTGTGATTTTTGCACATTAATTCCTCAAGGATCTAGAACTAGATGTACCATATGACCCAGCCATCCCATTACTGGGTATATACCCAGATTATAAATCATGCTGCTATAAAGACACATGCACACGTATGTTTATTGTGGCACTATTCACAATAGCAAAGACTTGGAATCAACCCAAATGCATCCATCAGTGACAGACTGGATTAAAGAAGATGTGGCACATATACACCATGGGTACTATGCAACCATAAAAAGGATGAGTTTGTGTCCTTTGTAGGGACATGGATTGCAGCTGGAAACCATCATTCTTAGCAAACTATCACAAGAATAGAAACCAGCACATGTTCTACTCATGGAGGTGGAAACTGAACAATGAGATCACTTGGACTTCGAGGGAAGGACATCACACACGGGGCCTATCATGGGGAGGAGGGGAGGGATTGCATTGGGAGTTATACCTGATGTAAATGACGAGTTGATGAGTGCTGACGAGTTGATGGGTGCAGCACAACAACTTGTAACAGAGTATACATATGTAACAAACCTACGCGTTATGCATGGCATGCCTAGAACTTAAGAATTATAATAATAAAAAATTTTAAAAGACCAAGAATAAAGACACTTTATGACAATGAAAAAAAAAAAACTCCTAATAGGAGCCAGTGGCTTTGTTCATGCTCCAATTAAATACTTACTCTGTGTATAGCATTAGTATAAAGATTGGTGTATGCTTCAAAGATACCACTAATTAAGTGATAATCTAATTGATTCTGAAGCCTGTTTTGTTTTCAACTCAGGACTGTGTCTGTTGCCAGTTATACCCCAATTAATTCCAGTTTCAGTGTGAGAAATTATTTTTCCTTCTTCACTGTACGAGATAGAGGGGATGTCTTTGACTGGAAGCTTCTCTGATCTTCTAGCTTTGCTCCTCTTTCAAAAATGATAAGCTATATGAAGCATGTTAATTTGCTCAGTGAATTTCAATAGGTTCTATTGTCCATCCAAGTCTATTTGATCAGGGCATTAGAAATATATAATGGGTTTATGTTAAATCAAAAGGAAAGAGAAGGTCAAAGTACAGTCAGACACCACATTGTACATTTTAATTTTAATATTCTCTCAGCAAAAATGTGTTAAATGCCAGCTACATTAAGATATTGTGCCAGGCATTACACTACAATATAGCTGTAGATTTTGTAAAAGTTTAAGAAATGCAAATATCTTAAGATAAAGACAAATATTAATTCCAAAAGAAGAAAGAGCAGTTTCTGAATTGTGATTAATGAGAGAGGAAATACAATGACAAAGCTATGACATTGGATCTACACTGACTCAAGTTTTAATTTTGATGCTGCCACTTATTGGGTATAGAACTCTGAAATAAAATCTCTGATCCTCAGATTCCCAAACTGCAAAGCAGAAATGATAAATAACAGGCACAGTTTGTGTATATGTGTTCATTTGAGGTCATTTCTGATACTTTGCAGTTGTGCTCCCATGGCTGGTATTAGGCAAATTAAGACAGTTTGGGAAAAAAAATATTTTCTAGGCTCTTCAACACCAGAGTTTGAACACTGCCAGGAAGTTTGAATGGTTGTGTGCAACAACACACATGCTGGCTCACTCGGGAAGGCTGAAACTGAAGCAAGAGCCCTTTAGAGAATTTGATCTTGCCTAGAGAAAATGACCAGCTGAGTGCTTATTTTCCCAAGAAGAGCTGCTTAGCTTTGAGCATGTTGCCTCAGAGAGTTTTTTACAAGAGTTTCTTCTTCAGAGAGTTTCCAGAAGACTGAGCAAAGACATGATTATAAGTTTCCGTCTTAAAAAGCTAAAATAATTTTACTAAGCTAGCCTAGCACAAGAAGCAGGAAGAAGTCTGAGGAACTAAGTGATGTCAACAACCATAATATTACTACTAAGAATCATAACTAATATCTACTGAGTACTTAGCAGGAGTCAGGTAGTGTTCTAAATACTTTACATACAACACTTTGATTCTCACCAAGATTGGTACTCATATTATCCTCATTTACAGATGACAGAACTGACACACAAATAATTATTTAATTTGCTCAGGTAGAATTCTAAAATGACTCCTCAAGATTCCCAGCTCTCATTCAACCAAACAGTAATGTAGCTGCTGCTGTGAGTGGATTTTTGTAGAAACAATTAAAATTTCAATTCAACTGACTTAAGATCTGAAGATTACCCAGGTCGGCCTGCCCAAAAACCTCATATGAGCTCTTTAAAGCAAGAAACTTTTCTCAGAATGGTGGCAGAAAAGGATGTCAGAAATTTAAACCATGAGAAGGATTTGAGGTGCCATTCCTGGCTTGACATGGAAGAAATCACTGGAAACGACCAGAGAGTTACCCCCTACTGACAAATGGCAAGAATACAGAAACCACAGTCATGCTACAACAAGGACCTTGATGCTGTCCAACAGTCTGACTGAGCTTGGTCGTGGATTTTTCCCCAGACCCTTCAGACAACTACTCAATCCAACCAATGCTTTGATTTCAACCCTGTGACACCCTGAGCAGAGAACCCAGCCACATCATACCAGACTTCTGGTTTTAGAACTGTGAACTAATAAATGGGTGCTGTTTTAACCCTTTTTGTGGTAATTTGTTAAACAGCAATAGAAAACTAAATATAGTCATAAACTTACTGAGTGCATGTGCTCCTAACTGCTAAGCTCTATGGAAGTAGAAGATAGGCTAAAACACTGGGAACAGACTTCACACCCACAAAATTCACTGGGACTGTGGTCAGAGTTGAGTGCACCTGGTGTACCTGGCAACAAGGTACACCCAATTGCTTGACATGAGAAATCATCTACAGGGGAAAAAGTGTTCTCAGTCATACTCCTGTCCTAGGAAAGAGGGGAGGAAAGAGAGTTAGAGAGGTAGAGAGACTGATTGAGAAGTTGGATTTCGTGATAGCCCATATTTCATCACATGAGTCAACTTTAGGGAAGGTTTACAATCATTTGAGAAGTAGATGAAAAATTATATAAACATGTCAGCTAGAGCTTTGTAACTCAAAATGTGGCTTAAGGATGAACATCTACATCAGCTGGGCACTTGTTAGACATGCTGACTGTCAGTTCCTATCCTAGACTTTATAAATTAGAATCTGTATTTTAATAAGACCCCAGGTTATTTATTTGAACATTAAGTTTTGAAAAGCATTAAGCTAGAAAAAAAACACAATATTTGCATAATGATCAGTTTCCAAGCAGAATGTAGCTAAGGCAAAAAGATCTCAGAATTTTAAATATATTTATTTATTTTCTATTTTTGAATATTCTTTTAATAAATTATAGTGAAATATATGGCTTAGAAAAGGTACACAAAAATTCAAGGATGGCACAAGTGGATTGCTGAACTAAGAAGGAAACTAATATTTACGAAGAGCTTCAATCTTCAAATGGTTTTCACAGCATTAAAGAAAGATCTACATATTGAAACTGTGTGTTGTTTCAAATGAATTGTATATGAAAGCTCTGATAATGTATTTGCTATATGCTGCATAGTCTGATCTGCCTTGGTGTGCAACATCCCTCATAAAACACACACACAGACACACTTGTGTTTTTTAGTTGTTTGAATATGCTGCACATCTTGAAAGATGCATCTAGAGCTCTCAAAAAATTATATTACATGTTGAAATTTTAAAGCAAATATCAGTATTTTAAATCATGCAAACTTATTTTTTAAAGTAGTCCGAATTACAAATAGAATTTTCTTTTAAACTAGTGTACAAAGAAGGAGGATAGTTTTTGTTTTCTTGTAAAATAAAATTGATAAAATTAAATATCTCATTGCTTTAAAGAGGACTTTCCAAATGACCTATTCAAATATATACATTTAAATACAGATAGCTCTTTAAAATTAGCAATTTTTTCTGATATGAAGCAGGAATTACATGGAGGTGAAATCTATTATTTTTCCTTGGGCCGTGGAGCAATCATGAATACAGGAGTAATTTATTAGATAGATAAGGCAATAAGAGCAAGAGCAATAAATTCCAGAACTCAACAATCCCAACATATGATTTTAATTAAGATCAAAATAAATTGTTTCAATTTTTAGACATGATTGTGAGGGATGATTTATTCTTCATCTTACTTTCAGAAGGGACTATATGTAAATAAACACAACATGAAAACATTCCAACTACAATTTTAGCCGTAAGATAATTTTCAGTGAAGATTTGCATATGAAGATCCTGTCATTTTGTTATATGTTAAGTATTTTTTCACTGAAGTCAATATACATATTAATTGTTAATTTGAGTTAATAATCTTTGCATTAGACTTGAATATCTTTTTTCTTATTAAGTGGATATTTTTAGTAGGGAAAAATAGAATTACGTAAAAGTCAACAACTTTTCAAAAGTTATAACCTTTCAAGTATGATATGGTCATATGTATTTGTGATGAGTGCTTTTAACTATGTTATTGTACTATTATTGTAGAATAAGAGTGTACATTATTTAGTTGATTTTCTTCCTTTTATCCCCTGAGTTGGAAGCCTGCTAGGAATTTATCTAACAAGAGGTATCTATTTAACCTGATCTTCAGTCATAAGAGTCCACCTGCAAATAAAGTCCCATAGCTTTAGCATGTTGTATGCTTTATACATGCTTTAGCATGTATACGTTTTCAGAGAGTAATCACTTTATGAAAATAGTAAATCTTTAATAATTACAAGCAATGAAAATAAATATAACTGTATATACAATTTTAAACTAATACTCTTACCAAATAACTTTAAGAATATTCTTCTTACCCACTATTCTGATTCTAACTCTGCTTTTAAATAAGTGAAAAGATTTCATTTTAGATTTTGTCCAGAGTAAGACAAGACATATTCGGACAGAGCAACCATCTATGTGTACACTTGCAGTTCCTTGCCCTGACATTTCCATCAATGCAAATTATAGTCGCTTTATAGAGCACTCTACTTACATGAGATTCAAGAAGTCAGATATGTGATAACTGTCACACTTCAGTTATGTAGGTGGAAAGCTGAGGATTTCACCCTGGAGAAGTGCTGCTATTAAATAGCAAAACTGGCATGTTCTATAATTTTGTAAGTTTGAAGACAACTTAAAAAATGTATATGCAACATTTATTTATTTATTTAGGACACATTTTCATCACCATAATTAACTTTTAGGGTAATTCTTGCTCAATTTTAAAGAATGATTTCTGCATTATGCTTGTTTAACTTATGACTTATGTTATACTTTAAGTATATAGAACTAAGCATTTAGTAGTCATAAAATCAAAAAAACCTCAAACAAACTGATAAGATCATTAATAATCAATGCTAACAAATAGCTGGATACCCTGAAAGATACAAAGCTTAAATTAGTACTTTTTACTATAAAGGCATTTTCTAGTGGGATTTTCCTAGTTTTATGAAGGAGAAGAAATAAAAAGTATCACATAAATTGTAGCAATTCTAGGACAATAGGGGCTTAAATTTTACTTTAAAATATATTTATATACTTAATTTTCTCTTCTTTGTGGCCCTGGGTCATAATTTTTTAAAAAAATGAAGAAAAGCCACTGCTTTTCAAAGAATGAGTCTGTAGTATTTAAATTGAATCTGGAATTCCGTGCCTCAAGGTCAACATCTAACTAAACTGAACACAGTCACGCTGTCTTATTTGTATGGGTGTGGTTCATTTATTTTCTTACAAAAAAGTGCTGTATTTGGACTTTTCTGGCTCTTAATTAGTTATCTGCCTCTCGGCAATGTTAAGGTACCTTGGCATTGTGAATGCAAAAAAAAAAAAAAATCAGTGATATTTCAAGGCACCTACATACAAATATGCTTATATTTTAAATCATTTTTATAAAGAATAAGAAATAAAGTTGTGCTACACAGCTGATCCAAAACCTGATCTGATTCTCCACTTCTACATAACTATTTAAAATGATGAGAACTGTTAGTTTCTATAATTAACATTGCTCTCTCTTCACATTACCATTTCTGAAATCAGCAAATTCCCTAATCTCTGTACTTCCTTTCAATGTTGGATAATTTCCAATTTGAAGTGTTGTTTTTAACCTAAATAGAATCAGCCCAGAACAGCTCTGTGATACGTTGAGGAATAAAGGTGTCTTTGGAGAGAGAACTTCAAGTGCAAATTAACTTGAAATAATTTAACCTGAGTGTGGAATAATTTGCAGTCTTTCTTCTGTGCAGCTGTGGGAATTGGTTCTGTAGGCCCAGTTGGGGAAGTTGCCTGGCTACTTGCAATTTTGTCACATCTGTCAGCTGTAGCTAAATGGAAAATATAGTAAGAGGTAACATTACATAGATTTGGGACATTCCCTAGAGGGTCTTGTCTCCTTGCAGCAGTGAATAAATTATATGAAAGCTGAAATGAAATACCATATTGTATTTGCCAACTCATGCAATTTGAAAGAACAAAAAAAAAAAAACTTCACTGCTTAGATTCACTATTTAAATTCTCTACAACCAAGAAGCGCCTATCTACCACAATCACATTTTCTGATCCAAAAATCAGACCTGTGTTATCTGTGGCAGGTTGTATTCTTTTCTGATTTGTAAATTTTTGTGAAACTATTTTACAAAGAATCCTATCACATTTAGATACATATATTCAACAAATTGTCATTTTTGAAAAGAATGAAATTGTACAGAATCAGGCATGCCAGCAGATCCACAATATTAAGTGTCAGAGTCTATAGAAGGCTAATATAATGATTATAATTATACAGTAAAAACAGTCAACAGCTTCCAGATCAACTGGGGCAGTTGTATAATTAAAATATAGTTGAAGAACCAAGTATCAGACACTTGAGCAGTTTATTAAAAGATGGCAATGTACAGTGCCTGTTTACATGCATTTAATTGGTATTGTTTGTAATGGAGGAATTTTGTTATTTCAGTTTCTAGGAAGGTGCCTAAGAATGGAAACTGGGTGACATTCAATATGGACAGGTTCTTCTTATTGGACAGGTTCTTGCATTTTCTGCACATAGATCTTTAACTAGGTAGGAGGTTAATAACAACACTTGCTTCTCTCATCATGAAGAGTTTTTCTGAGGATAAGTGAGAAGACATTTGAAAGCAATTTATAAACTATAAAATATCAATGATGATTATTATCTTTTGAGGTCTAATAAACAGCTCAAGAACAAGAATTCTACATGCCTCCTGCTTGGGTCTTGATATAAAATGTTTATCAATATAATCTCTCCTATTTGTCTTGATACTCATTCAAGAAATATTTACTCTATATTAAATATTATACAAAATACTATGTAGCACATAAAATTGTGTATGTAAGTCATCAGTAGCCTGAAGAAGTTTTAGTTGTAAACTATGAAACCATTTAAAAGCATGAAAAATCATTGCGGAGTTAAAAATAAATGAGAATTATTTTGTGAAGACGCCTGGTCATGAGCTAAGCCGTGAAGAGTTAATGTGTAGTTGACAGTCTGAGTAAAGTGGAGAGGTTATTCCAGGTATAGAAAATGTAATGCAATGAGGTTTTGGAAGATTTTAGGCCAAAGACAGGTTGGCTGATGGCAAATAATACAATTAAATTTAAACATGGGAAAACACTAAGTTGTATATTAAAATAATTAGAATTGTAATATTTACTTGGAGCTCATATGTTGAAAGAACCATAAATCTTACATTAGGGAAAGTCACTAAAATCCATTATTAAATTCAAGGAAATAGCAATCAATTTGGCCTGGCCAAATTCAAAGATGTTGAATCCATTGCCACTATTTAACGGTTTGATATTTCCTACAAAATTCCTATTTTCAGTTTTCTTGAGCTTCTAATTGAAACTGTAATAGCGGATCCATATTCTCTCATGGCCATAATCAGTTGGAACTGAACTCATGTTCCATTATAGATATGTTATTTCTATATTATATTACTACTTACTTTATTCAGTCATTTATGCTGCATGCCTATAAGTATACGGGTTTGAAAACCTTGCTCTGTATGATACAGGAACACCCTGGTTTAACATCCATAAACTAAAAATTTGCTTTCCCAGGTAGCCCCATCATGTTTTAAAACATATTTTACATCCCTTTTAAGTTGTATTTCTAGGTATTTTATTCTCTCTGTAGCAATTGTGAATGGGATTTCACTCATGATTTGGTGGGGCCTGTCGGGGGTGTGGGGTAAGGCGAGGGAGAGCATTATGACACACACCTAGTCCATGCAGGGCTTAAAACCTAGATGATGGGTTGATAGGTGCAGCAAACCACCATGGTACATGTATACCTATGCAACAAACCTGCACGTTCTGCACATGTATCCCAGAACTTAAAGTAAAACTGAAAAACAAACAAACAAACAAACAAAAATTTTAAGAGTTCTTTATAATGAATTAGAATTGACTTCCTTATATCTTCCGGCTATATTTTTGTCCTAAATATGTTTAATGAAGTCACATGAGAAGTGTACTGTTTTTTTCTATAGTAAACCTTTAAAACCACACATGGGCAATTTTACTCTCATTTATGGATTTAATTTCCAACCATGTTGCCAATTCATTATTTCCAATTGCCTACAGAACATCTATAGAGCTTTGTCCTATACAGTAATCCAAATACAATGTATCTATTTTGTGGCTAGACTCAACATCCTCCCCACCAAACCAGGTTTTACTTCTGTGTTTCTTAGCCTAGAATCTCACCTCAGTATTCATCAAATAACTCAGTGTAGAAATCTAGAAGTCCCCCTAAACTCCTCACATTATGTCACACTCTTTACCCATTTAGCAAATACCAAACTATACTTAAACTTATTTCAGTTCTTCATTATCATTTACCATGGGCCACTGCAATAGCCTCCTATCTCCCTAGGCCCCCCTAAGTCACGTCCACTTCAATCTTTTATTTATATTGCTTGCAGTGGTTTTCTCTAAAATGTAGATTTCTTCATGTTACCTCGCCAAATTAAAAAATGTCATTGGCTTATCACCATATTCCAGATGAAGTCCAAACTATTTAGCTTGTCTTTCAGAATCTGTTTCCACCTACTTTTCAGTATCACTTACCACAATGTCCTAACCTACTATATTTGGACCAATTACTCCGTTTAGTTTTCCATATTATCTATCAATAAATTACTCTCCCTTCATCTTTTCTCATTTGAGTTTAATTTCCTCAGGTCCTGCAATATGAGTTCAATTAATACCTCATTGGTCAGGTCATTCTGTTTCACCCACATCAAGACAGATTAGATACTCAATTTTGTCTTTTCACAGCACCTTAATGCATAAAATTGCCACTATATGGAAGTCAGTATTTGCTTGTTTTTCTTTCTCAATACTAAGTAGGCTATTGAGGATGCAGATTATATCTTGATAATTGTTTGAAGCCTAGTGTCTGGCATAGAGACCAGTGCATGTTTGGTGCTCATTAAATGAAAATTGGATAAATGAATCAATAACCAGTTTCACGTTAAACACTCTCAGATTTTAATACATTCTAGACTCTTGTTATCCTGACTAATCTTGATATACTATCTGTTTTGGCCAATACTTCCCCTTAGTTAAAGTATATTATGGTCAGCAAGAGATGAACAGGAGACATAATTCTGTGATGAAAGATCTATGAACCTTAAAGTCAGATATAGCTGGTTTAGTATCTCATTTCATTCGAATGTTGCTTATGAGATTATGAGAAATTTACTCACTTTTACTAGGTCTTGGTTTTCTCATTGTAAAAAATGAAGAATAATATCTGGCTGCAGGATTATTGTTGAGATTAAATGAGACAGTCTAGGTAAAAATTCTGCCATAGCAAGTTAATATTCAATTCTTTACCTTAGGCTTCTATTCTGGACTCATCACATAATTACAATATATGAAAGAGATATGCTACATTTTTGTGGAATTGTCTTCCAAATTTATTTTGAACTCCTGCTCTCTTGATAGACATATAAATGAATTTATATTTGTAAGAGATGGAGTATAATATGCTATTACATTTAGGTTAAAAATGTTGGAATAGGAAGCATATTGCATATTTTAATCAAGTGTCATGGCTATATTCAGAATTACATTGTTCATCCAAGAGGTGAACCAGAAACCCAGCTGCCTTTTCTGATTGCTATGAATTGTATTTAACAAAGCTTGTGATCAGTGTGATGAACAGTCCTTCAAAATTATAAGAGCCTCACCACTACCTTATATTGATTTGGTGAGATCATACTCAGCTACTCTCTCTGCAAGGTAGCATCACTTGTTTAAGCACTTTCATTGGTATTCTAACCTGTGTCTGAATAATCTCGGTCATCTGTTTAAATTGGAAGCTCTACAGTGGAGATAGAATAGCACTTGAATTTTAGTGGCTGACATGTAACAGGAATAAAAATGAATGGTACTATATCTGAACGTGTTCATTTCTCATAGAAAACGGTGGTCCCACAGGCCCAACTGTGGATTCTGGTGGCCTGGGAAAAGCATACAGTTGGGCTACTTTTCACCCTTGCTTCTAATGTATGGAGGCAAACACCAATTATCGGAAATGACATTCCAGAGGAGTAACATTGTGTAAAAATAAATAAATAAATGAAAGTCCAAAAGGAAATCACTGATAAACTGGAGTCAAGCTTAGAAACTAGCCAAGAGATGTAACAAAATGAGACTCTGGGAAACAGTAGGTAATAGAGGATAGTTAAGAGTGACCAAACTCCTTCGTTCATACTTTTATATAGTTGTACATTTTTAAATTTCAAACTGAAAACTTTTCTGACTACCATTAAAAACCTAATTATTGAGTTGTTGGGAAAACAGACCAGGAAACAAAATCATTCCTGTGAGTTTTATGAAATAATTGCTACAAAAATATTTATGAATTGTCATGGACTAAGTAAAATAGAGACATCCTAATTAGTTGTAAGTCTCATATATTATAAAACTTTTTTAAAAATGTGTATGTAATGATAATAATGCTCTAGATCATAGGAACAGCTACCATATGTCATGGTACATGAACCTGCTGTATGCCAAGTCCTGTGCACAAATATTTTCTCGTTTGTTCTAGCAGTGACACTGTGATTATTGCTAACCTTGATTTCTGGACTAGGAAAACAGAGACTAAAGCTAGTCAGTGGCAAAGGAAGAATTCTAACCTAGAATTATCTGACACCAAACCCACTACTCTTCTATTATAGTAACAAAACAAGATGGTGTCTATTTATGGTTAACCCTAACTTGACTATTCTGACTGGATACCTCAACAACTAATCTAAAACAAAGACTAGATGGTTGATCTCACCTCTACCATTTTCTGGCTGACTAACTGAGCAAGTCACTTAAACTTCCTGAACTTTATTTTAAAATTATAATTTGTAGGAAGTATATGTTATTACTAGCTTTACTAGATTATAAGAATTAATGTAGTTAGTAATAGATGTAGTCTGTGAAGTATTAAATGATATACTTGGTTTTAGAGTAACTTAGATGTGTAAATTTACTAGATTATAACATTCACATATCTTGAAGTTGACAGCATTTCACAGTAATGTGTATGTCCTTTGTTAGAAATGTTTCTTATATGGTAAATTTAAATATACATCTATATAATCAAAATGCACTTCTACTATTTTTTCCTACTTTGAATTATCTTTAAGGTGTTTCCTAGGAAGTTTAAGGACAGTTTATGTTCTTGAAAAGTTCATTCATTTAAGTTTAAGCAGAGGTCAAGAACACTGAGAAATGTATTTATTATTTCAACAGCATATTCTCAAAAAAAAGAAAATCTTATAGCATGAGGTACCCTTTAGTTGCAAGATACAAGTTAGTATCCAGATAAGTGACTCAAATAAAGGCTTAAGGGTCATCTGTGAAGCCACAGCCTTGATCATAGAATCTTCTCCTGAAGAACTTCAGCTATTTGGCTCAAATTATTGTATAAGGGGAATTATTACTTTTAGTGAGGTTTTAGACATCTCACAGGATCCTTTACACAGATCAGTGTTTATATCTAGAATTTTATATTGAAAAATTAATTCCAGAGTTTATAGTTAGCATTAGGAAATCTTGTTGTCTTTTAAACTGATTCACAGCAATTATTTTTAAACTAATTTGGAAAGAATGCTTGAGGTTACTTGGTGGAAGATTTAGGAAGAAGATAACTGTGAAGGAACAAGCTGAACTCAAGAGTCCTAACTTCTTCAGACCAGAGTAGCTTTGTTTTATTTGTTGTGTACAATTTGTTGTATACATTATGTATCTGCTTCATATTTTATCTTAGTTCTCTTTTACTTTTTAATATTCGGTTGCTAAGACCAAACAACAGTATTTTAAAATCACCAGCCTAAAATAAAGCTGTCCTATTTTTCGGTGGTAAATGACAGAGAATTGCTCTTGAAGTAATGCACCCTTCCTTTAACCATAGAGACTGATGTATCTCTTTTATTTACATAAATTATTAGCTTTTTATTTATTGAATCAGAATACTGTAAATGCATGCTTCCATAGGAAGTATGTGAAGCCGTTCTGTTAGGACTGCAATTAAGCCCAATCAAATACTTGAATGTTTTCAGGCTGCAAATTTTGTAGACAATATTTCTACTCCCGCCTTCTATATTGCTCTCACAGATTTTGATTGTTATTCTGGACCCCATCCACTTGTATTGAGCTGGAACCTTTGGATCCATCTCACCCTACACAAGTAGCCTCTCTTACAGTAACATGATATTTGCCTTGACACTTTTGGTTTTATAACTCACATAGTCTTTATGATAGGAGTTTGTTACTATAGAATTTACTTTTGTATCTCTGCTTACTAACAGATAGGATGTGATTTTTAAATGTTATTTTTGAATTATTATTTGGTATCTGAATGTTATGTATTATTTCTTGAGAATGATATCTCCTATAATTTATGATATGTCTCTAAGCGTAGGAGAAACATAAATATTTCTATTTTGTATCATTTTTACTCATAGATGGAGTTTAATAGCTACTAAAGTTGTCTAAATCATCCATGTAATTAAATAATATGATTGAGTAAACATATTTACTCATCCAGAATACATTACTAACTCTGAATTTTACATAGAATTTTATAGATAGAAAATCATAACATTGTAGATGTTATTATGTATAGATATAGATGTTATGGATGATATATAGATATTATAAGATAGAGAATTATAATTTTTATGTATGACTCTTGTAAAAGGGTTTATAGAATATCAAATTTGGAAGAATTTCCAAAGCAAGTGTTACCTGATTGGAAGGTAGCCCTCTTTATTCCAGGTTAACCTCAACTCAGCCTTTCTATTAGCTTATACTCTTATTTCATCAAGAAGTCTCCACTAACACCCTGAACCAGGTTAAATACCTCTATTGTACTCTGTTTTGATATCATATACTACTCTTTGATAATACTTACTACAATTGCAATTTCCCATGTACTTTTTTATGAACATTTGATTAATGTCTGTCTCCCTAGTTGACTGTGAGTTCTTGAATGACAAGAGAATCTTTTTGTTCATCACTGTATCCTTAGTATCCTAACACTAGACCTACCAGGTTCAAGAAATAAATGTTTAATAAATTTTAAAAATGCATGAATGTGAGGTATTTTCCTCATTTGGAGTTACCTTAACCACATGTTTTAAAAGATGCAAAAAACTAACATTTTATGGACATTTTCATTCATACGTAAATCATGTTCCTTCCTATATATCTTCCAAAAATATGATGAAAATGTCAGCTCCCTTTTTTATAAACAGTGAGGAATTGCTTAAAAATTCTGTGACTTTATCACCTCAACGTTTTTCTTTGAATTTACCATTAACACCTATGTACTTTGGTGAACATTTTAACATTTAGAAAATATCACTTCAAAGAAAACTAAAAATTGTTGAAGGAAGCATGATCCAAATTTCCTACCACTTGAACACAATCATATTATTAGCATAAATATATGTTTAATTTTAGTCTATATAAAGAAGATTCTTGTACGGAAATTGACTCAGTTTCCTCAAGGAGGAAATGTGAGAAATTAGGAATTGTTTTGAGAGTGGCATAATTGCCTTCATGGTGCTAATTTCCCTACCAAAGAGCTCAAGGTGAATCAAGATAGCTTCGATGGAGCAAGAGTCCTCAACAAAGCAAGTTTGTCTTACCTTCCAAAATACCGAGACAACTTTCTTCAATAGAAGAGCTGAGGAGGAAAACATACACACAAGCCTCAGCACAGGTTTCAAGACAGGAAATAAAATAGCAGAGAACCAGTGGAGTAAAATGTCACTGCTAGTCAGACTTAGGTTTCAGGAAATAGAGTTTAAGAAAAAGAGAGATAACTGAGCAGCCTTTGTCAAATTGAGAACCTACTTTATGCCTTAATCCTAATTTATACTTATATTAATGTTTGTATTATACTTCCCCTGTAATATCAATCTACCATACAAATTTAATTTTGAGAAAAACACTTCCAAAATACATGACTAGCTGACGCCCTCTGAACCAAGGTGAATATGTGTTTGCTTCTTATATTTACTAAGTCTGGTTACTTTTTGGACCCTGAAAAGTCAGGTAGAATGACATATAGTAGTCTATTACAATAGACAAACAATTTATCGTTTAAATCAATGAATAAAAATATACTTAGCAGAGGAATTTGAGTGTTGTTTTCTCCATTCTAAGATTATATGGTCGTATAGGGTACTTAGGTTCATATTTACTATTTAATATGAATTCTTTGTTGGAAGCTGAAGTCTCATAATATTCTCCTTGAACTAAAATGAAATTTATAATTTGGCAGCCTTTTGGTAACAACTAAAGGTTTGAATTTAACGTGGGCATATACAAATCTCTGGAGCCTGGCTTGGCAGAAATGCTTTGTTATCTTCGTCCAAAGCTTCCCTTTTTTTTTTTTTTTTTTTTTTCTTTACTAATTCCAAATGGGTGAGAGTTTTCTTAATTGGAGCAGGCACCATACATAAAAAACTATATTCACCCCATTTACTATGGATAGCTAAAGATCTGACCTCTTATATTTTTTGAAATCATAGGTTAACTTTCTTGCCTGAAGGAGAATTTCACCTGGGAATGGCATTTCCATTTTCTAAAGTAATATGACCAAAGAAGTAGGGCGAAAATGGCACCTGACATTAACCTGTGGCTCTCAAGGGGATAACATCATTTACTTGGTTTGATAAAAGAAAAAAAACATGGGTTTCTTTTCAACTGACAAAAAAAGGAAAAGTGAGGAGTATGAACTCTTTCTTTCAAACAGCTCCTCAAAACCTTTCCTCTGTAGAATATGACAAGGCCAAGGTCACAGAAGTCGTTTCTACTCTCTACTGTCAATTGTTCAAAGTCAAAAATCTGTTCTAGTAAAAACTACTTCTCTATTTCAATCAAATTAGAGGAAATGACAGTTAAGAAAAAAGCATTTTATTGCACACTGTGATGTCTAAGGCAGTCGATGAACCAGCAAGTGCTTTGACCTTACATAATAGTTACCATTTTAGCAGCTTTAACCAATTTGGTCATAATTGCGGGGCAGATGCTTTTTCAAATAAAGAATTCCGTGGCTCAGACTCTGAGCCTTTTATGACTTAGGTCTATCCTGTCTAAAGCTTGCATTGCCATTGTCAAATCTTAAATATTTCTTTCTATATTGTATAGAAATTCTTATCCATATTTTAACTCTAAAAAAAGGAAAGCTTGCAAAAGTTCGTTCCCATTTGAGAAAACAAATAGAGAAGAGAAACAGAAACATTTTTTTCTGTTTTTCTTTACATTCTATTTGTACAAATCCCAATGAAGTCTATTTTTAATTATATACTTCTTTATAGCTTAAACTTTTAAATTTTACTTACTTTACTGCAAATCCCAAATGGTTGCTATGTGAATTAACTGAGATAATGCACGATGAGTGCAGAGTAGTGAACTTGATGAAATGCAGCCCAACAATTTCCTTGTCACCTTCCTCCTCCACTACCTTTCATTTCAGATCTGCCTAACTACACCACTTGTTACTCTCTCCTTGCTCCACACACCTGTACACGCATTTCCTTCTCCTACTCAGAAAATTTGCTCATATTATCTCTTTATCTGAAATCTTCTCTTCTTGACCCTTACAAAACTGCTGGCTCTTCATTTCAGTCTCTATTTAAATCTTTCTCTCAAAAAGGTCACTCTGTGTATTCTGTTAGGGAAGTCTCACTTCTTTTCTAAAACAACCTCCTTTTGTTCTCCCATGGCATCATCTCATTTTGAATGTGTGGATGAATGATTGTATACACTGTTGGTGTTCTCTCCGTTAGACTATAAGCAAGTGAGCTTTAATCCAGACTCCTCTTTACAATATCTGAGGAGCTTTAAAATAGTACTAATTGTTGGGCCCCATTAGCTAGAAATTCCCAGTAGCTGGTCTTGGGTGGGGCCCAGGCATTAGTACTGTTTAGAAACACCCCAGATGGTTTTGACTCACGGCAGGGTTGAGAATTTCCCCCACTGAGCTACATAATGGATCTAGTTGGCTTCATTAGCCACTGTGTGTGATCAGTGACTGGCACACAGCTTGGCCTGCATGACCGTCTATAGGATATGAATGTTTGTCATTGGCATGCTAGTTTTCTTTGCTTGTCAAATACTACTTGGAAATGACAGAAATATTCTCAATATTCTTTTAGAAATAATAAATATTCTTTTAGAGTGTTGAAATATTCATTTCAACACTCCAAAAGTTGAAATGAAAAAAGTGCTTGCAAGCCTAATAACTCTTCTGAGCCTAATAATAAAATATTATCCTGATGTCCCCTCCCTGTAATAGAAGCAAGATGTTTTTCTTCAGTCTTCTACTGAGAAGAATGTTTTGGTATTTTAAGCTTGTCTGAGCTCATATTCACAGAAGCCGTGTGTGACAATAAGCCAGGTGTTAGCACGTGTGTGTGTGTATGTTCCATTTTTCTTACCTATCAGAATCAATCCATAGATGACTAATGACAAAAACCAGTGTCTCTATCATAGGACAGTCATTCTGACTTGTTAAAACTAAAATGAATGATTTAAAATTGAACATATGAATTTCTTCTTCTTAGTGATTAGCAAAATACATTTTATTCATTTACTATTTATTTACTATTTTATTTTAGTGCACATTTTTATTTCTCAAGACGGGTGATTCTGTCATATATAAGGGCCTCACCAGAAGGTGAGGCAAGTGAGACATTCATCTCAGTGCAAATTTAATTGGGGACACCAAAAACTCAGTAGTCAAAACTATAATGTTTGATGGAATATTTTTAGAAATCAAAATTAAAGTAAAAAAATTATGAAAAAATATCAAAACTTCTTTTTCCCACATATTATTTTTTTCATTCTTGAAAGGTATTTGGGTTGGTTTATGTTCCCCCATTTTCATGTTAGATTCAGAGGGTACATGTGCAGGTTTGTTACCTGGATATATTGTGTAATGCTGAAGTTTTGACTATGAATGATGCTGTCACTCAGGTACTGAACATGGTACCCAATTGTTACATTTCCAACCCTTTCCCCCATCTAGTGGTCTTCAGTTTTTATTGTTGTCATCTTTATGTCTATAAGTACCCAACGTTTAGCTCCCACTTATAAGTGAGAACGTGCAGTATTTTGTTTTCTGTTCCTGCACTGATTTGCTTAGGATTATGGCCTCCAGCTGCATTCATGTTGCTGCAAAGAAGATGATTCACTCTTTTTATGGCTGTGTAGTATGCTACAGTGTGTATGTACCACATTTTCTTTAAGCATTCCACCACTGATGGACACCTAGGTTGATTTCACGTCTTTACTATTGTGAATTGTGCTGTTATTAACATGAAAGTGCATGTGTCTTAAAGACCATTGGCGGATTGAGCCATATGAAAGTCTGAAGCAAAAAGTAAGATATGCACCCTATGTACATGTTGTTATATATCTTTTCATGAGGAATTTTCTCCAGAACATCATAGTTGGTGAAAAGAATGCTAAACAGCATTAGTTTATGTTAAAATTTTTAATAGCTCCTTTTATTAAAACTTTAGATTCAGGGGCACATGTGTGGGTTTTTTACAGCGGTATATTATGTGGTGCAGAGATCTGGGCTTCTATTGATCCTGTCACCCAAATAATGAATATAGTACTTAAGTTAATTTTTCAACCCTTAGCCCTTTCTCTTTCTCCCCACCTTTGGGAATCCCCAGTGTCTATTGTTCCCATCTTTATGTCCAAATGTACCCAATTTTTAGCTCCCACTTTTATAAATAGAACATACGGCATTTGGATTTCTGTTTCTGTGTTACTTTGCTATCACAGAAAGGATGATGGCATCCAACTGTATCCATGTTGCTGCAAAGGACATGATTCCATTTTTATGGTTGTATAGTATTCCATGGTGTGTAACTACATTTTCTTTATCCAATCCACCATTAATGGGCAACAAGTTTGGTTCCATCTATTTGATATTGTGAATATTTCTGTGGTAAACATGCAATAAACAAGTGTCTTTTTGGAAGAACAATTTATTTTCCTTTGTGTAATACCCAGTAATGGGATGGCTGGGTCAAATGGTAATTCTATTTTTAGTTCTTTGAGAAATCTTCAAATAGCTTTCCATAGGGGATAATTTAGTTTACATTCCCACCAACAGTGTAAGCATTCCCTTTTCTCTATAACCTCATCAACATCAGTTATTTTGACTTCCTAATAATAACCATCCTGACTGATATGAGATGGTATATCATTGTGGTTTTGATTTGCATCTCTCAGATGATTAGTGATGATGAGCTCTTTTATACATGTTTATTGGCTGCTTGTATATATTCTTTTGGGAAGTGTCCATTTACGGTTTTTGCCTACTTTATAATGGGGTTGTTTATTTCCTCTTGATTTGTTTAAGTTCCTTGCAGACCCTGGATATTAGGCCTTTGTCAGATGCATAGTTTGCAATTCTTGTCACTCTTTCTATATGTTGTCTGTTTTCTCTGTTGATAGTTTATTTTGCTGTGCAGGAACTCCTTAGTTTAAGTAGGTCTCAATTGTAAATTTGAGTTTTTGCTGCATTTCCTTTTGAGGACTTAGTCATAAATTTTTTACCTAGGCCAAATTCCAGAAGAGTATTTCCTAGGTTTTCTTATAGGATTTTTATAGTTTGAGGTCTTACATTTGAGTCTTTAACCCATCTTAAATCAATTTTTATATATGATGAGTGGTATAGGTCAAGTTTCATTCTGCTGCATATAGTTAACCAGTTTTTCTAGCAACATTTATTAAATAGAATTGTTTACTTTTGCTGAGTTTGTCAAGGATTTGTTAATCGGAGGTGTGCAATTTTATTTCTAGGTTCTCTATTCTGTTCCAATGATCTATGTGTTTGTTTTTCTACCAGTACCATGCAGTTTTGGTTACTATAGCCTTGCAATGTAATTTTAAGTTAAATATCGTTATGCCTCCAGCTTTGTTCCTTTTGTTTAGGATTGCTTTGGTTGTTTTGGCTTTTTTATGGTTTCATATGAATTTTAGAGTAGCTTTTCTCATTCTGTGAAGAATGACATTGATAATTTTATAGGAATTGCATAGAATCTATAGATTGCTTTGAACAGTATAGACATTTTAACAATATTGATTCTTCCAATCCATGAGCATAGAATGTTTTTCTATTTGTGTCATCTATTTCTTTCAACAGTGTTTGATAATTCTCCTTGTAGAGATCTTTCACCTCCTTGGTTACATGTATTTTTAGGCATTTTTTGTGTGGACTAATGTAAATGGGATTGCATTCTTGATTTGGTTTCCAACTTGAATGTTATTGGTGTATAGAAATGCTACTAATTTTTCTACATTGATTTTGTATCCTGAAACTTTACTACAGCCATTTATCATGTCTAGGAGTCTTACAGTGGAATCTTTAGGGTTTTCTAATTATACAATCTTATTGTCAGCAAAGAGAGATGATTATACTTCTTTTTTTTTTTATTCTATTTCATGTCTTTTTTGTTTGTGTGCCTCATTGCTTTGGCTAGGATTTCTAGTACAACGTTGAATAGGAGTCATGAGAACAAATATCCTTGTCTTGTTCGATTTCTTAGGGGGAATGCTTCCAACTTTTGCCTGTTCAGTATGGTATTTGCTGTGGGTTTGTCATGGATGGGTCTTAACATTTTGAGATATATTTCTTTGCTGCCTGGTTTGTTGAGGATTTTTAACATGAAGGGTGGTTGGGTTTTATTGACTTTATTTTCTGTGTCTTTTGAGATTATCATGGAGGTTTTTGTTGTTGTTGTTTTGTTTTTAACTCTTTTTATGTGGAGAATCACATTTATCGATGTGTATGTTGGATAATCCTTGCATCCCAAGAATAAACCCACTTGGTTGTGCTGCATATTTTTTGTTGATGTGTTGTCAGATTTAGTTTGCTAATATTTTGTAGAGGATATTTTCATCTGTGTTGATCAGGAATATTGGCCTATAGTTTTTTTTGTTGTTGTTCTTATTGTGTCTTTGCTAGATTTTGTTATCAAGATGATATCAATTTGTACAATGAGTTAGGGAGGAATTCCTCCTCCTCAATTTTTTGGAATCATTACAGTAGGATTGGTACTGGCTCCTGTTTGTACATCTGGTAGAATTTACCTATGGATTCATCTGGTATAGGGCTTTTGGGGGTTAGTATTTTTTTATTACTCATTCAATTTCATAACTCATTATTGGCCTACTCAGGGTTCCTATTTCTTCCTGGTTCAATTTTGGGAGGCTGTGTGTATCCAGGAATTTATTCATTTCTTCTAGATTTTCTAGCTTGTGTGCATAGAGATGTTCATAGTAGCATCCGAGGATCTTTTATGTTTCTTTGGGATTGGTTGTAATGTCATTTTTGTTATTTCTGATTGTATTTATTTGTATCTTCTCTCTTTTTTTCTTTTGTTAATGTGTTAACATTCTATTGATCTTGTTTATCTTTTCAAAAAAGTAACTTTGTTTCATTGATTTTTGTATAGTTTTTTTGGTCTCAATTTTATTTAGTTCTGCCCTGATTGTAGTTATTTCTTTTCTGTTAGCTTTGGGTTTAGTTTGTTCTTGTTTTTTAGTCTCTTTAGGTATGACATTAGATTGTTAATTTGTGATTAATTATGTTTCATTGTTCACCTAAAAGTCATTCAGGAGCAACTTGTTTAGTTTCCATGTATTTGTGTGGTTTTAGGAACTCCTGCTGATATTGATTTCTATTCTTATTCCACTGTCTTCAAAGAAGATGCTTGGCATTATTTTGATTTTTGTTGTTGTTGTGGTTGTTGTTTTGTTTTGTTTTGTTTTAGATGGAGTCTCACTCTATCACTCAGACTGGAGTGCAATAGCACGATCTCGGCTCACTGCAACCTCCACCCCCTGGGTTCAAGCGATTGTCCTGCCTAAGCCTCCTGAGTAGCTGGGATTACAGGCGCCTGCCACTGTGCTGACTAGCATTTGTATTTTTAGTAGAGACGAGGTTTCACCATCTTGGCCAGGCTGGCCTTGAACTCCTGACCTCATGATCCACCGGCCTCAGTGATTTTTTTTTTTAAATTTGTTGAGACTACTTTATGACCAAACATGTGATCAATCATAGAGTATATTCTATGTGCAGATGAGAAAAACGTATATTCTGTGGTTGTTAGTGGAGTATTCTGTAGATGGATATTAGATCAAGTTGGTCAAGTGTCAAATTTAAGAACAGGATATCTTTGTCAGTTTTATACCTTGATGATATGTCTAATGCTCTCAATGGGATGTTGAAGTCCCCCAGTATTACTGTGTGACAGTCTATGTCTATTCTTAGGTTTAGTAAATCCTTTTATCATTATGTAATGTCTTTCTTTGTTTTGTTATTGTTGTTGCTGTTTGTTTGCTTTTTACTGTTGCTGGTTTAAGACTGTTTTGTCTGATACAAGAATAGTGACCTCTGCTCTTTTTTGTTTTCAATTTCCATGGTAGATCTTTCTCCATCCATTTACTTTGAGCCTATGGGCATCATTACATTTGAGATAGATCTCTTAAAGATAGCATAAGGTTAACTTTTTAAAAATACAATTTGCCTGTAATCCCAGCACTCTGGGAGGCTAAGGCGGGCAGATCACGAGGTCAGGAGATCGAGACCATCCTAGCTAATATGAAATCCTGTCTGTATCAAAAAATACAAAAAATTAGCTGGGCGCAGTGGTGGGCACCTGTAGTCCCAGCTACTCGGGAGGCTGAGGCAGGAGAATGGCATGAACCTAGGAGGCAGAGCTTGCAGTGAGCCGAGATCACACCTCTGCGCTCCAGCCTGCTTAGGTAACAAAGCGAGACTTCATCTTAAAAACAAAAACAAAAACAATACAATTTGCCATTCTACATCTTGTGAGTAGAGCATTGAGGCTATTTATATTCATAGTTAATATTGACATTAAAGGTGTTAGTTTTGTCATGGTGTTATTAGCTAATTTCTTTGTACTCTTGATTATGTAATTTCCTTACAGGATCTGTGGGATATGGACTTACATGTACTTTTGTGGCAGCAAGTATTATTCTTTTGTTTCCATGTTTAGAACTCCCTTAAACATCTCTTATAGGGCTGGTCTGATGGTGACAAACTCCCTGAGTTACTGCTTGTCGAGGAAAAACTTTATTTCTCCATATTTATGATGCTTACTTTGGTGGGTTATGAAATTCTTGATTGGAATTTCTTCTTTTTAAGACTGCTAAAAATAGGCCCCAATCTCTTCTGGCTTGTAAGGTTTCTGCTGAGAAGTCTGCTGTTATTCTGATGTGATTCCCTTTATAGGTAATATGAACCCTTTCTCTAGCTGCCTTTCAGATTTTTTTTTTTTTTTTTTTCATGTTGAAATTGGAAATTCTGATCACTGTGTGTCTGGGGAATGGTTGTCTTGCTTAGTATCTCACAGGACTTTGAATTTCTTATACTCGCATATCAACATCTCTAGTGAGGTTAGGAAATTTTTCATGGATTATATCCTGAACGATGTTTTCTAAATTGTATACTTTCTCTTCTTCTACCTTGGGAATGTCAGTGAGTTATAGGTTTGTTCTCTTTGCATCATCCCATAGTTCTCAGAAACTTTCATCTTTTTTAAAAAATTATTTTGTCTTCATTTTTCTTTGACTGGGATGATTCAAAAGACTGATCTTCAGGCTCTGAAATTCTTTCTTCTACTTGGCTTAGTTTATTATTAGGGCTTCCAACTGTATTCTGAAATCTTCATAGTAAATTTTTCACTTCCATAAGTTCTGTTTGGTTCTTTCTTTTTTTTTCTTTCTTTCTTTTTTTTTTTTTTAATTATACTTTAAGCTCTGGGATACATATGCAGAACATGCAGGTTTGTTACATAGGCATATATTGCCCATGTGTATGTCCTGAATGGTATTGCCTAGAATGTACATGGTAGTTTGCTGCACCCATCAACCCATCAGCTACATTAGGTATTTCTCCTAATGCTATCCCTCCACTTGCTCCCCCACCCTCTGACTGACCCCAGTGTGTGATGTTCCCCTCCCTGTGCCCATATGTTCTCATTGTTCAACTCCCACTTATAAGTGAGAAGATCTGTTGTTTGAGTTTCTCTTCCTGTGTTAGTTTGCTGAGAATGATGGTTTCCAGCTTCATACATGTCCCTGCAAAGGGCATGAACTCATTCTTTTTTTATGGCCACATAATATTCCATGGTGTATATGTGCCACATTTCCTTTATGCAGTCTATCATTCATGGGCATTTGGGTTGGTTCCAAGTCTTTACTATTGTGAATACGGCTGCAGTAAACATATGTGTGCATGTATCTTTATAGTAGAGTGATTTATAATTCTTTGAGTATACACCAGCAATGGGATTGCTGGATCAAATGGTATTTCTGGTTCTAGATCCTTGAGGAATCACCACACTGTCTTCCACAATGGTTGAGCTAATTTACACTCCCACTAACAGTGTAAAAGTGTTCCTACTTCTCCACATCCTCTCCAGCATCTGTTGTTTCCTGACTTTTTAATGATTGCCATTCTAATTGGTGTGAGATGGTATCTCATTGTGATTTTGTTTTGCATTTCTCTAATAACAGTGATGATGAACTTGTTGTCATATGTTTGTTGGCCACATAAATATGTTCTTTTGAGAAGTGTCTGTTCATATCATTTGCCCACTTTTTGATGGGGTTGTTTGTTTTTTCTTGTAAATTTGTTTAAATTCCTTGTAGATTATGGAAATTAGCCCTTTGTCAGATGAGTAGATTGCAAAAATTTTTCTCCCATTCTGTAGATTGACTGTTCACTCTGATGATAGTTTCTTTTGCTGTGCAGAAGCTCTTTAGTTTAATTAGATTCCTTTTGTCAATTTTGGCTTTTGTTGCCATTGCTTTTGGTGTTTTAGTCATGAAGTCTTTGCCCATGCCTATGTCCTGAATGGTATTGCCTAGATTTCTTCTAGGGACTTTATGGTTTTAGGTCTTATGTTTAAGTCCTTAATCCATCTTGAGTTAATTTTTGTGTAAGATGTAAGGAAGGGGTCCAGTTTCAGTTTTCTGCATATGGCTAGCCAGTTTTCCCAGTACCATTGATTAAATAGGGAATCCTTTCAGCATTACATTTTTTTGGTCAGGTTTGTCAAAGACCAGATAGTTGGAGATGTGTGATATTATTTGTAAGGCCCCTGTTATGTTCCATTTGTCTATATATCTGGTTTGGTACCAGTATCATGCTGTTTTGGTTACTGTAGCCTTGTAGTATGGTTTGAAGTCGGGTAGCGTAATGCCTCCAGCTTTCTTCTTTTTGCTTCTTATTGTCATGGCCATCCAGGCTCTTTTTTGGTTCCATGTGAAATTTAAAGCAGTTTTTTCCAATTATATGAAGAAAGTCAGTGGTAGCTTGATCAAGAGAGCATTAAATCTATAAATTACTTTGGGCAGTATGGCCATTTTCACAATATTGATTCTTCCTATCCATAAGCATGGAATGTTTTTCCATTTGTTTGTATCCTCTCTGATTTCCTTGAGCAGTGGGTTTGTAGTTCTCCTTGAAGAGGTCCTTCACATCCGTTGTAAGTTGTATTCCTGGGTATTTTATTCTCTTTGTAGCAATTGTGAATGGGAGTATGCTCGTGATTTGACTCTTTGTCTATTATTACTGTATAGGACTGCTTGTGATTTATTCATAATGATTTTGTATCCTGAGACTTTGCTGAAGTTACTTATCAGCTTTAAAAGATTTTAGGCTGAAACGATGGTGTTTTCTAAGTATACAATCAAGTCATCTACAAACAGAGATAATTTAACTTCTGATCTTCGTATTTGAATGCTTTTTATTCTTTCTCTTGCCAGGCTGCCCTGGCCAGAATTATCAATAATATGTTGGATAGGAGTGGTGAGCAAGACACTTGTCTTGTGCTGGTTTTCAAAGGGAATGCTTCTAGCTTTTGCTCATTCCGTATGATACTGGCTATGGGTTTGTCAAAAATAGCTCTTGTTATTTTGAGACATGTTACATCAACACCTAGTTTATTGAGTGTTTTTAGCATGAAGGGGTGTTGAATTTTATCAACAGCTTTTTCTGCGTTTATTAAGATAATCATGTGGTTTTTGTCATTGGTTCTATTTATGTGATGGATTATGTTATTGATTTGCATATGTTGAACCAGCCTTGTATCCCAGGGATGAAGCTGACTTGATAGTGGTGGATAAGCTTTTTAATGTGCTTCTGGATTTGGTTTGCCAGTATTTTATTGAGGATTTTTGCAAAGATGTTCGTCAGGGATATTGGCCTGAAATTTTCTTTTTCTGTTATGACTCTGCCAGGTTTTGGTATCAGGATGATGCTGGCCTTATAAAATGAGTTAGCAGGGAGTCCCTCTTTTCCTATTGTTTGGAATAGTTTCAGGAGGAATGGTACCAACTCCTCTTTGTGCTCCTGGTAGAATTCAGCTGTGAATCCATCTTGTCCTAGGCATTGTTTTTTATTGGTAGGCTATTAATTAGTGCCTCCATTTCAGAACTTGTTATTGGTCTATTCAATGATTAAACTTCTTCCTGGTTTAGTCTTGGGAGGATGTATGTGTCCAGGAATTTATCCATTTCTTCTAGATTTTCTAGTTTATTTGCATAGAGGTGTTAATAGTATTCTCTGATGGTAGTTTGTATTTCTGTGGGATCAGTGGTGATATCCCCTTTATCATTTTTTATTGTGTGTATTTGATTCTTCTTTCTTTTCTTCTTTATTCATCAGGCTGTGGTCTATCTATTTTGTTAATCTTTTCAAAAAACCAGTTCCTGTATTCATTGAGATTTTGAAGGGTTTTTCGTGTCTCTATCTCCTTCAGTTCTGCTCTGATCTTAGTTATTTCTTGTCTTCCACTACCTTTTGGATTTGTTTGCTCTTGCTTCTCTAGTTATTTTAATCGTGATGTTAGGGTGTCAATTTTAGATCTTTCCCGTTTTCTCCTGTGGGCATTTAGTGCTATAAATTTTCCTCTAAGACACTGCTTTAGCTGGGTCCCAGATATTCTGGTATACTGTGCCTTTGTTCTCATTGGTTTCAAATAACATATTTATTTCTGCCTTAGTCTTGTTATTTACCCAGTAGTCATTCAGGAGCAGATTGTTCAGTTTCCATGTAGTTGTGCGGTTTTGAATGAGTTTCTTAACCCTGAGTTCTGATTCGATTGTACTGTGGTCTGAGAGACTGTTTGTTAGGATTTCCATTCTTTTGCATTTGCTGAGGAGGGTTTTACTTCCAATTATGTGCTCGATTTTAGAATAAGTGCTATGTGGTGCCAAGAAGAATGTATATTCTGTTGATTTGGGGTGGCGAGTTCTGCAGATGTCTATTAGGTCTGCTTGGTCAGGAGCTGAGTTCAAGTCCTGGATATCTTTGTTAATTTTCTCTCTTGTTGATCTGTCTAATACTAACAGTGGGTGTTAAAGTCTCCCACTATTATTGTGTGGGAGCCTAAGCCTTCTTGTTGCATTGATCCCTTTACCATTATGTAATGCCCTTTGTCTTTTTTTATCTTTGTCAGTTTAAAGTCTGTTTTATTAGAGACTAGGATTGCAGCCCCTGCTTTTGTTTTGTTTTGTTTTGTTTTTGCTTTCCATTTGCTTGGTAAATCTTCTTCCATCCCTTTATTTTGAACCTATGTGTGTCTTTGCACGTGAGATGGATCTCCTGAATACAGCATACTGATGGGTCTTGACTCTTTACCCAATTTGCCTGTCATTTAGTTCATTTACATTTAAGGTTAATATTGTTGTGTGTGAATTTGATTCTGTCATTATGATGTTAGCTGGTTAGTTTGCCCATTAGTTGATGCAGTTTCTTCATAGTGTTGATGGTCTTTACATTTTTGTATGTTTTTGCAGTGGCTAGTACCAGTTTTTCCTTTCCATATTTAGTGTTTCCTTCAGGAACTCTTGTAAGGCAGGCCTGGTGGTGACAAAATACCTCACCATTTTCTTGTCTGTAATGGATTCTATTCCTCCTTCACTTATGAAGCTTAGTTTGATTGGATATAAAATTCTGGGTTGAAAATTCTTTTCTTTAAAAATGTCAAATGTTAGCCCCCACTCTCTTCTAGCTTGTAGGGTTTCTGCAGAGAGATCCACTGTTAGTCTGATGGGCTTCCTTTTGTGGGTAATCTGACCTTTTTCTCTCGCTGCCCTTAACATTTTTTCTTTCATTTCAACCTTGGTGAATCTGATGATTATATCTTGGAGTTGTTTTTCTCCAGGATTATCTTTGTGGTGTTCTTTGTATTTCCTGAATATGAATGTTGCTCTGTCTTGCTAGGTTGAAGAAGTTCTCCTGTATAATACACTGAAGTGCATTTTCCAACTTGGTTCCATTCTCCCTGTCACTTTCAGGTACACCAATCAAACGTAGGTTTGGTCTTTTCACATAGTCCAATATTTCTTGGAGGCTTTGTTTATTCCTTTTTATTCTTAGCTTCTTTGCATTGGGTTAGAACATGCTCCTTTAGCTCAGAGGAGTTTGTTATTACCCACCTTCTGAAGCCTACTTTTGTCAATTAGCCAAACTCATTCACCATCCAGTTTTGTTCCCTTGCTGGTGAGGAAATGTGATCCTTTGGAAGTGAAGAGGCATTCTGGTTATTGGCATTTTCAGCCTTTTTGTGCTGGTTTTCCTCATCTTCGTAGATTTATCTACCTTTCGTTTTTGCTGTTGGTGACCTTCAGATGGAGTTTTTGCTAGTTGTCCTTTTTTAGATGTTGATGCTACTGCTTTCTGTTTGTCAGTTTTCTTTCTAACAGGCCTCTCTTCTGCAGATTTGCTGGAGTTTGCTGGAGGTCCACTCCAGACCCTGTTTTCCTGGTTATCACCAGCAGAGGCTGCAGAACAGCAAAGATTGCTCCTTGCTCCTTCTTTTGGAAGCTTTGTCCTAGAGGGGCACCAGCCAGATACCTCCTGTATGAGGTGTCTGTCACCCCCTGTTGGGAGATGTCTCCCCATCAGGAGCCTCATGGGTCAGGAACCCACTTGAGGAATTAGTCTATCCCTTAGCAGAGCTCCAGCACTGTTCTGGGAGATCCACTGCTCTCTTCAGTCAGCACGCAGGGACGTTTAAGTCAGCTGAAGCTGCGCCCACAGCCGCCCCTTGCCTCAGGTACTGTGTCCCAGGGAGATGGGAGATTTATCTATAAGCTCCTTACTGGAGTTGTTGCCTTCCTTTCATAGATGCCCTGCCCAGAGAGGAGGATTCTAGAGAGGCAATCTGGCTACCATGACTTTGCAGCACTGAGGTGGGCTCTGCCCAGTCTGAACTTCTCGGCTGCTTTTTTTTACACTGTGAGGGGAACACTCTCTACTCAAGTTTCAGTAATGGTGGATGCCCTTTCCCCCAGCAAGCTGGAGTATCCCAGGTCAACTTCAGACTGCTGTGCTGGCAGCAAGAATGTCAAGCCAGTGGATCTTAGCTTGCTTGCTCTGTGGGTGTGGGATCCACTAAGGAAGACTGCTTGGCTTCCTGGCTTCAGCCCTCTTTCCAGGGGAGTGAATGGTTCTGTCTCTCTAGCATTCCAGGTGTCACTGGGGTACGAAAAAAGTCCGGCAACTAGCTCAGTGTCTACCCAAATGGCCCCCCAGTTTTGTGCTTGAAACCCAGGGCCCTTGTGGTATAGGCGCCCAAGAGAATCCCCTGGTCTGTGGGTTGTGAAGACCATGGTAAAAGCATAGTATCTGTGCCGAATAGCACCCTCCCTCACAGCAGAGTCCCACATGGCTTCCCTTGGCTAGGGGAGGGATTTCCCTGACCCCCTGCACTTCCTGGGTGAAGCGACACCCCACCCTGCTTCTGCTTGCCCTCCATGGACTGCACCCACTTTCTAACCAGGCCCAATAAAATGAATTGAGTGCCTCAGTTAGAAATGCAGAAATCACCCGCCTTCTGTGTTGGTCTCTCTGGGAGCTGCAGACCGCAACTGTTCCTATTCGGCCATCTTATCCGAGAATCTGGTTATTTCTTAACATAGCTATGTCATCTTTCAAATTTTGTATAAGTTTTATGGCTTCATTGGATTAGGTTTCAACTTTCTGTTAGACCTCACTGAGTTTCCTTGTTATCCATATTCTCAATTCTATATCTGTTATTTCAGACATTTCAATCTGGTTAGAATCCATTGCTAGGGATCTAGTGCAGTCCTTTGGAGGTGATTAAGCATTCTGGATTTTTGTATAGCTGGATTTCTTGCACTGATTTCTTCTCATTTGAGAGAGCTAATGCTTCTTTTTTTTTTTTTAAATTTGTCATTGCTTGGATGGGGCTTTTTGATTTTTTATTCTTGTCTCCCTTATGAGTGTGATTGTGGTGTATATTGTGTATAATCAATTTGCTTTGTGTCTTTGTGCCTTCAGAGGGCTAAGGCTCTGTACAGGTTCCTTTGTTGCAGATAGGCTCCTTTGGGGAGTTTCACAGTTGGTGCTTTTTGCAGCAATGTTTTTGTTACGTGGTGTAATTCAGGACGAATTTCAGTAGGTGGCGCTTAAGACTAAGAGCCAGCAGATAGACACTGCTGTGTTCACCCTCTGAGGCTCCAGAGATGGATAAAAAGTGCCCTCCCCCGGCTTATGCTTATCTTCCGCCAGGGTAGAGTGTCTGGAGAACTGCAAGAAGTGGCCACTTACAGTGCAGCTTACTTACTCCAACTAGTAGAACTGCTGCCTAACCATGACGTTGCACTGGGTAGGGGAGGCAGGGCATGAGAGATAACCCCCTTTCTAAATCCATTCCCAGGCTTTGGTGGTGCACTACAGCTGTATCCAGGTTTCCTTTGTCCCAAGGGGGAATTTAGTGGGGCTTGCTCTACCCTACCTTAGGGCCTCACTCTCAACCAGGGGACCTGCAACTCCTGAGTGACCCACCAGTGTCTTGTGCTTGTAGAGTCGGTGTGGGTTGGGTGTGTTTGCAGGTGGTCTGGTGATTCAGTGGCTCAGAGGTGGAAGATCCCTGTGCCCAGTGACTCCAAGCAGGCTGCCATGCTTCCTACCTCTTCAACCATAGTGTCTGTGTCACCCAACTATTAATCCTCTGTGTTTTCTCTCAAATGATCTGTTTGAATTGCAAAGGTTTTCTCAATATTTTGGTGCCTCTCTATGGAAGAGGCATCCTCCAGCTGCTGCTTGTTGGCCATCTTGCCCCCTGAAACCTTATGTTAAATATTTAATTTGTCACAAAACAGAATTTAATCATAATTTTCCTTCAGCTGAAGCTAATTAAAATTATTTCAGACTGTCTCTTGATCAAGAGCAATTGTTAAACATGTCTGTTTTCTCAATTCAAAATGAGAAAAGGATGGAAATAGATTTTGAGAAAAGATTGACGAATTTGTTTCTGTAAAAGCTAGAGTCCACATATTTCCTTACGCCTTCAGTTCCAATCTGGCTCCATAAGGCACTGTGAGGTATATAAGAACTTTTTTTATTAAGTGATTTAAATGCTCCCAAAAAGTAAGTGTGTGATACTATGAAATCAAATTAAAATTCTAGGCAAAATTTAAAAGTAATATCAAGATGATTGTATTATATTGATAATAATGATTTGACATTTATGTGCTTTTAAATGTCACACAATATACTACCAACATAAATATGCAAAACATGTTTAAAATGCAAGAATAATAGAATGAATAATAATTATAAGATTAACATATTTATATTAGTGTACGATAGAACATAATCCACTGAGATAGTTTTAATAATAGAGTGAAAGGTATAATTTAATGGCTAGATATCAAATTAGCCAATTTTTAATGCAGTAAATTTTAAATAAAGCAGTAATTGTACAAACTATGATAGCAAACAATAAAAACATAAATAATACATCAAGCAAAAAGTAAAATGAGAAATTACATCCTGAGTCAGCACAAACAATAAAAACTCTTATAAGGTGGTTAATGCTTCTCCATTAGAATATCTGAAAGAATGGAGTAAGAGTAGTAATTATCTAATTAGAAATGCCCACAGCCAGAAAATGAGCACAACTTCAAAGGTGTGATTTCAACTCCGCCAGAAGTTTTGGAATATTTTTTCAGCTATAACAAGAGTAAGTTTGTAAAAGTTAAGAATTAAATTATCCCAAATTGTACTGAATGCCATTCTTCATAAGAGTTAGCAATATTTTATTTTAAAAAGTGAGAGAAATGAAGAATGAAGCTAAGAGAGCAAAGAGAGAAAAAAATGTTCTTTCTTATCAAAATCTCAATATATTATTTATTGTGAGCTCACCTATTCCCTTTGGAAATCTACTAATTAGACAACCACAGAATGAAAAAATGTAAATTGCTGTGGAAAATTTTAAGCATCCTAGTTTGGATTACATGTTTCCATTTGTAAGAGGAAATGTATATATTGTGTTTCATTGCCCTAGAAAGATTTCATGATAACCCAAAATATGTTCTTAATTTAACCTTCTGTACATGTTTTTAATACATTATATTTTATATCTTTTAGCTATCTACCTATAAATAAACCTAACATCTCAAATTAGAAAACAAAAACAACAACAAAGATGATTTTATGTAACCGTCTTCTAAAGGGGATATAAAACTTTAAATGGGCTTCATGACAATTCAGCAAACTGCAAATTACAATGAATAATAAATGAACACAAGGCCAGATCAACAGAATGTTTCTCAGCAAGAGGAATATCTTACAGATTTCAAAATACACATGCCTATAAAATCATTTAACTGCTATGCCTACCATTTAAATAATGAGGTGTTTGATTATTACTAATAAGCAGTTTATAGTTCTGAATTGTGCCTGGGACTGAAAAATAAACTGTTTTATACTAGGAGTTTGTAATGTTTTAAAAAAACAAAACCACACAGAGCCAGAGGCAAAACCAGAAGCTATCAAAGGAGCTGGCCATTAGGTTTCCGTCTCACTTTGAAGATTGATTTCACTAGCGCTAAGAGCATCAGAAAAGCAACTAAAAGCATTTTCTGCTTTCCATTTCCACTGTTTACCCTTGAAAGTCTATTAATGTTCTCTTGTAGCCTTCAGGTATTCCATGGACATGACAGGAGAGCTCTTCATTATCTGCTATTAGACTCCAGAACTGCTCACAATAAAACTTCTCATCAAACTTGAAATATCAGCAAATTTGTAAAATCTTAGGGAAAATAGTATTCCTTTAGAGAAGTCAAGGAGACTCGCCATTTAAGACCAGTTGTTGTGCTCATTGCTGATCTGTCAAGAAAATGTAAGCATTTAGCCAAAGATGTTAGCTTAACATCATATCAGTAAAGAGGCAGAAATATTTGGGGATAATTTCACTATTGAAACCTGTTTTTTTATTAGATTAATTTACTCTGAAAGCATCCTCAAAAAATGGGGTGAAATATCTTTGAATAGATTTATAATAGAGACTTTGAAATATGTGCTTGTGCAGAATAAGTTAATACCATCTACAGTGGTGTGATCCTAATTGATCGCTTTATTAAGGCATCAGAATTCTGGAAATGTGCACATAACCCATCATGTCTTTGGTAAAAGTCTGTTTGTTTCCAGCAGGATTAAGTTAATACAGTAGCAGACAGAGTGAAATATCAACTTATTATTACTCATCAACATTGGATTGCATTTGTTTTTCAGTTTATTTAGCCACCTAGCCGAGCCCTAAGGCAAACTGTTGAATACAAATATTCTACTGCTTTATGTATATGAAAATTCAGAACTCAGGCTCCAATCAGATTGTGTGATGCCAAACGCCTGGGTCATTCTTCCATTACACAGCCACAGGCCCTTAAACCTTTGGTCTTTGACTGGACATAGAAGATTCCTCTGAGGTAATGGATCTCCGTTGACTACACCACAGAACCTAAAGATTAAACTCCTTAGCCCAGCCTTCCAGGCTTTCCAGAATCTGGTGTAAAGCTAGGTTTCCAATCTTATATCCCACTTTCTATACCCTCCATTATAGCCAAATTGAACTCTTCAGTCATATGTTGACACAAAGATCTGCTTTTTGCCTGTCTTTGTGCTATTTGCTTTGTTTAAGGTCCTTTCTTCTGAAATTTTTTGCATGCCTGTTAAGTGTCACACATTGCAACTTATATTGTTTTTATTTGTAGCACACACATATTTACGAGCACAAGCATGTGCATAAACACACACACACACATACATCCAATGGTACTTAGACATGAAAACTTTGGGAGAGTTGTTATTGGGGATGAAATTGGTTCATATGGCTTCAGTGAGGCAACAAAGCTCTGGAAGCCGAAGATGAAACTCCATCTCAAGAGTTCGTACTCTTAGATGAAGGATTATATATGTAGGCTGGGAGCATGTCTTTTTCCTAATTTCTGTGGAATTATATTGATAAGAAATAAATTTAGAAATATTGTCTTTGAAGCAAGATCATTAGATTCTAGTTATGACTCATTTATGTAAATTATTAATTAACTTATTAATAATTTATATTCATATAATCTCCAGATGTAACTTTTTAAAGCAAAAATTTGATGTTTTTAAAAACCAATAAAAAAAATTTAAATTACAAGGAAACCATAACCAAAAAATAGAGTGGTCTGAGTTTTCTCTAATTCCCCAAATAATGTTGGTTATTCCTTTATTGGAATTCTCTTTACACTTTATACACTCTTAAATAATAGCAATCTTCACCCTGCAGAGTATCTGTAACAGCTCTTACACCCACTGGTTGGTGAATTACTTAAAAAAAGAGGCCAAGCATCTTATTCTTTGTTTCTCTAGAACATGGTGTAATGCAAGAAAGAAAAATATATATATTAAATTAATGATTTAAATATTGATATCTGAAAAAAGGTATTTTTAAATACAATATGTCTCTATCACACTAAGAAACATTTCCTTTTGGGAGTGGCTAGAGATAAAGATCTTTTTCTCCCTCTGGTGAGGTGAGTTTTCTGTGATATTACCTGCAGAAATAATGATTTCCATTATAAATGAATGAATTCATATTTTTATTGTGCTCTTTCACATTCCTTGTGGGGCATTTCTGTAGCAGAGACCCTCTACATATATAATGGTATATGGGTTAAGAAAATAGAAATACTAAGTAATAAATAGTTTGAACTGAGAAACCGACTCTGTAGGCAAAAATGCTGAGAGCCATACCATGTAATAGCCAACAGCACACTCAACTAGAAACACTGTTCTCATCTGCTGGTTTGAAACTGATAGTCTCGTGTTAGTTAGGTAGAGAATTCAGTAGAGTGTGGAAAGACTACATATCTACACCCTATTTGTAGTAACCAGTAGTGCCCAGCCTCATTCTTTGGCTTTAAAGGAATCAGTTGTTCTTAATGAAATAACTTCACAGCTTTCAGGACAGAAGGCTGGATTACATGAGATTTACTCTGTGCTCTCGCCATTCTTTATTCATACTTCTATTTTAGGATTTACATTTACTGTCATCAAAAAATTATGAGTCTCTCTAAGGCAGGCCCATTTACCCCTAGTTGTGTCTTATACATGTTCACTGTTTGATTCATTTATTTTTGTTTAATTGTGCTGATTTATTGTGAAGCTTAAAAAAACATACGGCTTTCTTTCCCCCTCCCCTCCCCTCCCCTCTCCTCTCCTCTCCTCTTCTTTTTTTTTTTTTGATGGAGTTTCACTCTTATTGCCCAGGCCAGAGTGAAGTGACACGATCTTGGCTCACTGCAACCTCCGCCTCCCAGTTTCAAGTGATTGTCCTGCCCCAGCCTCCCGAGTAGCTGCGGATTACAGGCTTCCGCCACTAGACCAGGCTAATTTTTTGTATTTTTAGTGGAGACGGGGTTTCATCACCTTGGCCAGGAAGGTCCCGGCGTGACCCAGCCTCAGGTGACCCACCCTCCTAGGCCTCCCAATTACAGTTAGCCACCACGGCCAGCCTTCCATTTCTTTTGAGGAAAAAAATAATAGATTTCACATCCAGAGTAAAAAGAGCACTCCACTAGGCTTAAAAGACAGGTACTTCCTGGCATGGTTTGTTATCAGGACTCGCAGCCTAACCTTAGAAATACAACTTCAGCTTTCTGGTTCCTGTGTACACAAAATGATGCATTGAGTTCAATGGTCTCTAAAGCCTTTTCTTATTCTAAAACAGTACACTTTGCTGTTATATTAACGTTAATATGCGTGTTGTTTTATGCTAATTCATATAATTTCATGGCTTGAGAACTTTTTTCCAAATTGTTTGAATAAAGCAGATGAGCAATTCCTTTCAGATTTTTTTCAAGTTTCCTTTATACAACTTTGTTAAAAATAAATTTACAGGGGATTCTGAAAAAATCATGATAATCATATGTAACTCTCAATTTCATACATTTATATATAGATGTGTTACTAATTTGTCTAGCCATTAACATGTATTGGCATTTTAACTGTGGGACCAAAAAGAACTTCTCCTTCATCAGAAGTCTATTTTTGTAATGTGGCCATAGTCTATAAGCGCTGCAATTGCTTTACAGAGCACAGATCGTTTTCTTCTTTCCACCTTGCCCTACTTTTTAATAGTAATTTACTATGTATTATAATCACCAGTATTTCAAGGCTGAATTTTTGCTAGAAAAGAGTATGTGATTAAAAATGACTGTGAAATAAATGGGGAGTTTATAAAAGATAAAGTACAAACGCTTGTGTTGTAGGTTGAGACAATACTGATTTCACAAGAAAATCTAAAAGAATTGTGAACAGATGCGAAGTGGTATAGTTGTAAACAATGGAATGGAAAATCAAATATCACATGTTCTCACTTATAAGTGGGAGCTAAGCTATAAGGATACAAAGGCTTAAGGGTAATGTAATGGACTTTGAGGACTCTGGAGGAAGCTTGGGTGAGGGCTGAGGGATAAAAGACTACATATTGGGTGTAGTGTACCCTGCTCAGGTGAGGGGGGCATTAAATGTCAGAAATCACCACCACTAAAGAACTTATCCATGTAATCAAAAACCACCTGTGCCCCCAAAACTACTGAAATAAAAAAAAATTGTGAACAAAGCTAAGGATGTTTTAAGTTCAGTGAATAAACCTAAACAGATTAATATCTGTTTAAAAAAAAACTAAAGAGTGCTATTCAGATTCCATTGGATGACAGTATACGTTTTAGTTTTTTTGACTTATTTTAATATGCTTGCATTAAATCAGAAAAATATTTTTAAATGTAGCAATTGGTAATAAAATTTCAAATGCTTTAATGTCTCCTTTAGCTAAATTATGATCTGATTACTGCTCTAAAATGGAATATCAGCCTCCATGTTTAAAAAAGTCTTTATATGCTTTTAGATATGTTTTATAACATATATAAATATATTTTAAATAAAATTTATACGATTTATTAGCATCATTTCTTAAGGAATCAAAAGCAGTTTTATCATCACTGAACAAATATACTGTATATTATATGATCAAGATAATTATAATTTATTATTCTGATAAATTCATAGTAAATTTTTATTAAATAAAATGTTGGTGGTCTCCAATACCCATCACTGTATTAGGCAGTAAAACAAAAATAAACAAGTGCAAGTTAACAACAAGGTAAATTATAATACAGGTGGAGTATCCCTAATCCAAAATGCTCCAAAATCCAAAACATTTTGAATGCTGACATAATGCCACAAGTGGAGAATTCCACATCTAACACCTTTGCTTTCTGATGCGTCAATGTCCACAAATGCAATTTTATGCACAAAATTATTCAAACTGTTGTTTAAAATTACTTTCAGTCTACGTGTATAAGGTGTATATGAAACACAAATGTATTTCATGTTTAGACATGGGTTCCACCACCAAGATATCTCTCACTATACATGTGCAAATTTGCCAAAATCCAACAATATCTGAAATTCAAAACACCTCCGGCTCCAAGCATTTTGGATAAGGAATACTCAGTCTCTAATATTAATACCTGACACTTATTGAACACCTACAGGCACTGCCCAGGACAATTTCTAAATATATTCTTTTATTATTTATTTCTTACAAAATTTTGAGGTACAAACAATTAATTGGGAATCAGTGTGGTAAAATTACTTGTCACCCTATCCAGCTAATTAGAGGAGAGTTTACCTTAAAGAGAATAAAGCCTCTCATTTCCACAGACACCTTCTAAAGCCTTGAGTAGGGGAGGACTCTGTATTGCATACATTACCATATGTTGTCTTTTTAAAAACTTATAATTTGTGTCTATTTTTTATCATTCTATATACAAATTCATTCTTGTTCTATATTTTGTATTAGTAACTTACTATTCTTTTCTCTTAGAGGGGGCCCCCAAATTGTACGAGCTTTCCGTTGTACACACACCTGGATCTCTTTTTGCAGCTAAAAGGTGACCGAGCCAGACTCCAATCTTTGTCAAAGACTGCTTTTATCCACTGTGCCTCACAATTTTAGAGAGCTCACACTGGTAAAGGGTATTTTATGTGTAAACAACTAAAGATTACAAAAGGAGATAAGTGTTCCAAACCCCTTATTTCACAATATTGTGGAAGGGTAGTAATTGTCACACTATAGAAACCTTCTTTGAAAATGGATGAGAACAGCTTTTGAGTGTGGAATGTATGTGGCAGGCAGATGGAGTGAGGTTCAATTAAGGACACAATAAAAACCCAACTCACATTTGCCTTATTTTCCTCTGGGGTTTTAGGTCCCAACCTTACCACTTATTAGTTCTACTCGTACCATATTTATTGAATTTATATGCCTGAAAAGCTGTTCTACAGCTGGCAGGGTCTGAAAATTATTGGCAATTAACATTAATGGGCAGGAACATTTTCAGTGGAAATTAAAAAATCCTTTGGCGTCATAGCATAATAACTAGATCAGAGAGTTGGCTCTTCCAACATTCACATTTTCTCCTTGGAAATATGCTTTGTCCCATGATCTTATTTATGCAGAAAGAACTGATAATTGTTTTCTTTCTTTATTTGGATGTAAACATGCCTATGCCATCAAGAAGCAGCCAAGGAAACCCTGCTTGACATCACAGACAAAGCCTTTGATGCTCTGTTACCTGTGAATTGGTATTGATAGCTCCTGTATTGTGAAATTCTGCAACAAGTAACAGGCTAGTCAATTTAATACCTAAGTCACCCTTTACCTTTTCTTTGATTTGCATCCATCTTATTAGAAAGTGACACTGTCGTATTGATTCCATTCAACCTTTGAAAGAGAAGATAAGGAAAAACGAAAATGTGACAGAGATAAGAGGCTCTCAAGGTTATCCATGGATGGTGTTTAAAGGAAAGGATTGTCTGGAGTCTCAGTAAATGGTGTTAAGGGACAGTATCCAGAGGTTAGAAAAAACATCTTAAGCTTACCATCATGTACTTGAGAGTCTATTCTGCTACTCTTTTCTTGGTAGTAATTTAAGTACTTTGGAAAGCATGTATCTCTCATCTTTTATGTTCCTATGTACAAAGCTGATTACAATGATATTATAGTTGACGGTCATATACAAGCTTGTGTCAGTTTCAACGGCTATTTGCTGCTCTTTACTGAACAACTAAAATGTCAAGTGGGATTTCTTATCTCTAGAATTTTCCCTTTTAGTAATAATTTTACTGATCATGTGATGTATTTATTATAATACACACAACATCCCTATGAGGTATGTTCTCTTTTCTTCTTCATAAAATTAAGGAAATTGGTGCTTACAGGAGATAAGTAAGCAAACCAAAGTATAGTAAGTAAAACACAAACCCAAATCTAGTACCGAGTCTACTCCCATCCCTCTATTATTTGCACTGCTGTAGATTTTATTTTGTTATATGTGGGGACAACATACATATGCTTTGAGGTACTTCAAGAACCCTATTTATTCTTCTAACACCTAATTTCTTGGCCTTCCTGAAATATTTTCTATTAGAAAAACTTGAATCCTTCATAAAAGGTGGTGGGTGGCAGGGACTGAGGAATATCAATATAATAAAAGGAGTAGATAAAAAGGCAAAGAAGGGGAGATATTCCGATTCTAGACATAATGTTACTCAGAAGTAATAGATCCCAGCAAGTTGGGGCACTTCTATTTTCACTCTAACATGCTACATGTATTTTTTTTAAATAAATTGATCTTTCTTTATTATTTTAAATTAAGGGAAAAATATCAAAATTGAAAATAAAATTAAAATCCACTATCAGGCTTGGTGTGGTGGCTCAGGCCTGTAATCCTAGCACTTTGGGAGGCCAAGGTGAGCGGATCACGAGGTCAGGAGATCGAAACCATCCTGGCTAACACGGGGAAACCTCGTCTCTACTAAAAATACAAAAAATTAGCCAGCCCTGGTGGCAGGCGCCTGTAGTCCCAGTTACTTGGGAGGCTGAGGCAGGAGAATGGCTTGAACCCGGGAGGCGGAACTTGCAGTGAGCCGAGATCCACTGCACTCCAGCCTGGGTGACAGAACGAGATTGTGTCTCGGGGGAAAAAAAAAAATCCGCTATCTTACGAGGCCAAAAAACGTACCATTATAACTTTTCAAAATGTCATTCCAGTTATGTTTTTGACCAACAAAATTGAGATTCTTGTATATATAGTCTTATATCCTGTTGAGGAGTTCTTATTTTATTACATCAATTGACTTTTTAAACATTAAAACCAACCTTGCATGCTTTGAGAAAGCTCCAGTTGATTGTGATGTTTTATCCTTTTGATGTATTGTTGTATTGGCTTTATGACTGCATTTTAAAAATTTGCATCCATGTTTGTCGGGGAGACTGGCCTCTAATTTTCCTCTCCTTGTAAAGTGTTCTCAGATATTGAGACAAGGTTATGTCTGACTCTACAACACAAGCTCATAATGATTCTCTTTTTCTCTATGTTCTGGAATATTTTTGAAGTTAAATTATCACGATGGGTTTCTTTTGTTTTTGTTTTTGTTTTTTGCTTTTTTCACCCTTTGGATGTTTGGATGAATTAACCAATTAAGTTATCAGGGCCAAACATTTACCTTGCAGACATGTTTTCATTATAGATTGAATAGACAGAGGAACATTTAAATGTTCTACATTTCCTAATGTCATTTTTGATAGGTCATATTTTTCTAGAAGTTTATTCCATTTATTTTTCAAACTTATTTGGCATAAGATTTGCCATAATACCCTCTTTTTTTTATGTCTGAAGAATAAAGAAGAATCTCCTTTTTTGTTTCTAATATTAGTCATTTATATTAGTAGGTTATCAATTAGATTTATCAATATCAGTCTTTTAAAATAGCAACTTTGTTGTATATTTGATTTCTATTTCATTAATTAAGCTTTTACTCTTATTATTTGTCTCCATTTTCTCTGGCTTCATTTTATTTTTCTCTTCTAATTTCTTTATTTGAATACTTAGATTGTAGTTTGTATAGCCTTCTTTCTTACTTACAACTTCAGCATTTAAAATTATAAATTTTCTTTTTCTAGCTTAATATCACAAATTTTAATGTGGTACATTTTTATTTTCATATGCCATAAATATTTTTTATATCAATTGTGATTCCTACTTTGATCCATGTGTATTTAGATGTGTGCTGTGAATTTTAATCACTCAAAACATTTCCACTTGTCTCTTTGTTATTGATTTATAGCTTGATTCCAATGTGGTCAGAGATTATACTCTTTCTAATTTCAATCCTTTAAGATTTGTTGAGATTTACTTTAAAGCCAGCAGATGGCCAATCTTGGTCAATGTTTTATGCACATTCAAAAGAAATGATATTCATTATGCAGTACTGAATGTAGTTTTGTATTTATATGTGTGTGTGTGTGTGTGTGCCAATTATGTCATTTTGTTAACCATGTTGTTCTAATCTTCTAAATTGCTACCGATATTTCTTTACCTCTATTAATGAAAGAGGTCTTACAGTATCTTTTCATAATTACTGTATACCTCTCTGTATTTCTCCTAAATCTCTCCATTCTAAAATACATTTGAGATCAGATGTTATTAGGCAAATGTACATTTAGAAGTGTTTCATCCTTCTGGTGAACTGATACTTTTATCAATTGTATTAAAACTTAACAATTTGTATTAAATGTCTGTCTTTTGACATTTGATATTAACATATCTGCACAAGCTTCTTTATTGTTATAAGCAATATAGATTTAGGTTTTGGTTTTATATCCAGTCTGATCACCTTTATCTGACCACCTGGGATATTCATTCAACTTACATTTGATGTAAATTCGTGTGTTTTGGTTTCAATATACATACTATTATTTATTTTTTATTTCTTCCGACTCTTCTATATATCTTTTTCTCTCCTATCTTTCTCTGGTAATTTTTATTAGCCACTATTTCTCCTGTAATAGTTCATCCTTTGGTTATTCTTTTAATGACTTGTATTTAGCTTTCCTTCTTACAGTCAACTCTAAATTAATAATTCTATCACATCCCAGAAAATGCAGGGACCTTAAAACTCTGCCTCTATTTGTCTCCCATTGATAGCACTCGTAGTGTTGTGGTTTTTAATTCTGTACACATTTAAACCTCATGAGTCATACTATCATTGCTTTATGCATTCAATATTCACTGGGATTTACCTGTTCAGTTTTTATTTCTTTCTGAATACCATCTTCTTGGACATTTTTCTCTGTTTTCTCTCGTTAATTCAATTGTATCTAAAAGATTTTTACTGTGTCCTATATGTTCTTTTTTTCAATCTTTGTATCATTCTGGATATTTTTGAATTGGATTTTCTCCTAGTCCTCCAATTCTCTTGGTGCTTAACCTATTAAGTTTTTAATTCAGTTACAGTGTTTTACAGTCCTAGATTTTGCATTTTTCTATTTTTAAAATCAATTACTCTTCTCTGCTTAAATTCTCCATCATGTTTACCATTTTTCTGGAGAACAATAGTCACAGTTACTTTAAAGTACAGATTTGATAGCTGCTGATATCTAGGTCTCCTATATCTTTGCATTCTTAGAAGTTTTGCCTGAATTTGAGCCGTTGTGATAAATAAAAGTGAGTTCTGTATAATTTATATAATCTTCCAGATAAAATTAATATTTGTGTTTGGTGTTTAGCTAGGTTAGAGATCACCTTAACCTAATCTGAAATTCAGTTGATTATAAGCTGAATTTTAGTCTTTATTAAAGATGATTTCTTTTCTTTATCCACAGGTATAGCCTTTTGAAACCTGTAACTGATAGCCTAGGTTAATTACCATGGTTACTTCTTCCTGAAACAATTACATCGTATTTCCTTTCAAGGTCCATTCTCCTGCTAAAAGTTTTGCTCATCTTCTTTACTTCTTGGCCATAGTTTAATAATTGGGGAATACCTCCAGGGTAAAAGTTGAGACAAATCACTATTCTACACTTCATTTTTGTCTGAAATCTTGGCTCTTCAAGTCCTTGATGTATTAATATGTCTCTGGTGTTTTAAAATAGATTTTTAAAAATTTCTCCAGCTTTTCTAATTGTTCTCCTTGGGAGGGTTGGACTCACACAAGATAGTATGCCACAGTTAGAAGTAAAAGACTTCTTTGTTTTAAAAACACATTTGCTCATATTCTAATGTCTCCTGATTATGACAAGTTTGCATTTTTATATTTACCTACTTAATCCATATGTATTTTTTTGTGGTACATGGGACCAGGTAGGGACTTAACTTCTTTGAAACAAAAATTAATCAGGAATTTCAGTATTTTTATTTAATTTCTATTTAGTTTCATTTCATTGTTAATGAAATGTATCACTTTTATTGTATATACATATATATGTGTTTCTGTATATTTTATTATGTCTCTTGAATTGTCTTTCTATTTTTTCTTGGGTGTTACACTTTTATTTCACACAACATCAAAATATGGCATAACATAAAATCATGCAAGGCCCTATATTATTGCTTTGTTTGTAATGTTTATCTTAGATATTCCAGAATTGTTTTATTAACATTTTTATTTAATTTATATCAACCTGAATTTTCTGCAAGTCTTTGCTTTGTTATTGCATAATAACTTTTGTATTCTTCACTCAGGCTAATTTTCCAAATAGGTGGAATGCTGCCCAAGGGCAGTAACCATATCTCTTTTGAACATCATAGCATATCCAGTGCCTAGCACAGTACTTGACATAGTTGTCACTCTCTATCTGTTGAAAGCAGAAATGAATTTGTAAATTTTTCTAGGAGAAATTGACTTTCTTGCTATATTAATTCTTTAGAAGCATATGTGTTTCCATTAATCTTGTCAGAAATATCTTTTTTTATAAATCAGTATATATTAATTATCTGTGCTTTTTAAATTTTAATATACATGTAAATTACCTAGGAGGCCTGTAAAAAATATAGATTCTTAATCATTAGGTCTGAGGTCAGACCTAAGATTCTGCATTTTTAAATACATTCCTGGGCATTGCCAATGTCCTGGTCACTGGAACACACTTTGAATAGAAAGGTCTAGATTCTTAGATAGAACATCTAGCAAAATTTATATTATAATTGAATTAAGGTAATGTGCTCATTGGAAGAGATTTCACCTCACTCATGTATTAACAGTGACACATTTTTCTAATTAAGCAGCTGGACATTTTATTCATTTAACTCATTCATTAATAGTATTTATGGAATACCAATTAATATGTCCTCTGTACTATCCTAATCACTGGAAATAGAAAAATAACAAGAATGTACCCACCTTCAAGGTGCTAATAATCTAATGAATAAGAGACATAAACACGTAATGGCAACACACTAAGTGCTACAATAAAATAACCTATATTATTATAAATAATAATAGGGAGGATAGCTATTTGAGAGAAAATGGTATAGAAGGCAATTGTGCGAAAACACAATATCAAGAGAGAATGAAATACAATATAAGTTCAGAGAGTGAAGTACAGGTCAGCACATGGTGGAATTTATAGGTCATGCTAACAAGATTTCCTTTAACCTAAGAGCAATGAGAAGGCATCAGAGTTCTAAGCAAGAAAGTGACATGAACAAATTTGCATGTTGAAAAGATTTCTCTGACTGCTCAGTGCAGATAACAGATTAGAAGTGGACAAAAATGAATAGGTGGTTTGCAATTTTAGAAGTCTAGATGTGAGTATAGTTTGCTCCAGTGCCTTTTAGCACATTCATAAACTGCTATAACCAAATGTATAACTGGGATCTAAGCCACTCATGGCTAAACATTTACATAATAAGGATATGAGTGATAAATGAGTAATAACTGAAAGAGTTGGAGATTAATGAAAGATAGGAGTGTCTGTGTGCCTGTGTGTGTGTTTAAGTGAGTTCAAAACCTAAAATGTGTCATGTATTTTTCTTTCAGAAATACCTCTAAAAGTGCAGTTTAAGTCAAAGAAATATACCCACAGTTGATAATTTCCTCCTTTCTTTTCACTCATCCTTTTAGGCATATACTATATTTATTTTGAGTTCTGCTCTGAATCTTAAGATACAATCCATCTTACGTGTGCTCATTTTCTTTTCAAGAGAAACAAAACTTACCATGTATTCCAGAAACTACAGGTATGTCAGAGACAAAGGAATTCCCACACTAGTAGCCTCTGCTTTAGAATTTCTTATGTCATGAAAACCGCAAGAAATCAAATATGTAAGACTGGAATTTTTAGGGTATAAAATTCCGAAACTCTGCTTATCTACAGATAAAAATTCAGCCTTTGGAAATATAAGTAAAGAACCCCTAAGAGACAGAGATTTCTTGTGAGAGCTGTAAATTTCAAATCTTAGAGGCAGTGTTTATCACATGGAGCAAACAGGATACTTTACAAGGATAGAAACTATGAAAATGTAACACACCCTCAGAGAGACATTGTGACACTGAAGAAAATGCCATTGAAATAATGAGTCAACCATTAACAACATCTGAGTGAGAAAAAGGCCTATCTGGAGGAAATCATTTGTATTCCATCACTTCTTGCAGCAATCTTTTCACCTGTATTAGCAAGTGAAAAACACATCTAAAATAAAATACACGTGGTAGACACACATCCTTCTGATGACAATCTCTGGAAAAAGAAAATAAAGCAGTAGGAAAATCATGTTAAAGTTTCCTGTTGGGTCTTCATTTTTCAACAATAATAGGTGACTCTCTCTTCAAAAGAAATAGTCACACATTATATTTGAATTGTCTAATGTCTTTCAGCAGCTGCTTGAGTCTTGAGTTAGTTTTCAGGCACAAATTTCTTTAACCTATGTGTTCATTTTTCTCACTAATTAGCCCTGTGATGGATGCATTTTTGATGTTCGCCTCACTGACTGCTGGTCCCTTGTTGAAGCTAGCAGGGTGGCATGCCATCTAGTACTTGACTTTCATTACTGTCACTTTCTGAGTGTTCTATAACCTTGACCTCTATAGCTCAGGTACTCTATTTCCTAGACTCTTGATAATTTGTACGGGAATGTAAAAATATTATTTTTAATTCAGAATTTTTTCCTTTGAATATTTCTAGAAACAGCCATCTTCTGCTCATTCTTGCAGTTGACCAAGTATTTATTAAAGAACAATACCAATTATATCTTAAATATGCTTTTAAAAGTGCTTTCATAACTATATTTATTGTCAGTCTAGCACTATAGTGGAAACTACAAAAGGAATATGATAAAGTTCTTGTCTGTGAATGGTTTAAACTCGTAGAGAAATAGATTTGCGTATGTTAAACACTTGGTGAACAATAGAGGACACAATGTAGCGATGTATCAAAACATTTGGGACAGATAATGTGAGAAATCCTCTTGAACCTACATAACGTAAGAGTATAGGTGAGCACAATTAAAGCAGGTTATCGAAGGAGAGCAGGATATACCTATAGTCAGGCATTGAAGAGTATATTAGTCAAGGATTTACCCATAGTAATGGTTCCACATCTTCTACAACCTGATTCCAGGTCCCTGTTTCTTTCCCATATCTATGCTCCACTGCCTATTTACACCACCCATACTTCCTGTTTTTGTTTATATCCTTCCCTATTCCTAGAATTCTCTACCTTCACAATTGTACGTAAACAACCTCAAGTCTCATGATTTTCATTCCTACCTATCCAACTCAAATCTCATGATTTCCACCAACTTGTGAGTTCCACTAAGGATTTAATGTCTTACTTCTTTACGGTCTCAATGTACTTATTTTCCCCCACTCTGACTGGAATCACAAAGCTCACACTACTATGTATAAGTGTTCAATATTAATAGGGTATATGGCAAAGAGCTATAATTTAAAGCACATTTTTAAGGTTATATTGCTAAGGCATATGTCTTCTTGTCCTCACTCTTCAAAATCATGACTGCAGAACACAATGTAAAATTTAATACATGGCAGTCTTAACAATTGCGTAACATGGAATTTACTTCAGAATTTGCTGTGAACAATCAAAGTTAATCTGTTTCTCATCATATTTTTTAAAAAAGGAAAATAACAAATGTTTGTCCTTTGTTTTTCTATATTAAAAACAATTTGATTTTTCTTACAATGATAACATACATGAAAGAAAATTCCTCTACAATCACACCTTCCAACTTCAGGTATTTCTCAACTCAGGAAGTTATGAACAGAGAAGTAATTCTGACTGATTTGCTGGATGGGCAATGATATCTTGATGTTTAAAATTCTAGACACGCATAATATTTTTTAAATCAAATGGAATAGAGTGGTTCAGTTAACCAGATATTGTTATGAACAGTCCATAGGTACTAATTCTTTTTATTTAAAGCCTGGTTTTTTAAAATACACATGATCTAAACTATCGCCTAGAGTCAAGGTATATTTATCCAAAAGATAATCATTAAAAATAAATTCCGGTAGAGAACAAGATCTAGATAATCCAAATGCAAGCTTTCTTTGTCCCTCTGATGTGTCCTAGTTAGCCTGGAGACCATCTGTGAACTGTGAGCCCCTATGACCTTTGTACCTTAGCAGACAATGAGCATTTGGTACTGAATGCCCACAACATTTTTAGCACTGGAATTGATTCCTATAAAAATAATTTAATTTGTTGTGAGTGCAATTTTGATTTAAATAATTTTCATTTGTTTCCACCAAGAGAATGCTGAATGGTGCAAATCAATATGTAAAGCATTTGTCATGCATTCACTCTTAATTCCCTCATAACATTGCACACAACACCTTGTCTAAGCATAAAAGCATATAATGGGCATTTATCTTCAAATGCAACCCAAATGCTGTCAATTTTGAACTGTAAAATGGAATATTATAGCCTTCTCAGGGGAAAATTTTGTGGGTGTGATAACTGAATAACTGACATCTCAAGAACCTGTATCAATGAAGGCTGCTGATTAAAAAATCTGGAAGAATTCAGAGGTGAAATGAAGATGAAGTTCCTCAAGTCAGCCTCTTGATAGGATTTGTTGAAGGAATAGGCACTCAGGCACAGGGTTTTTCAATATGTGTCTTTGTCCTTAGGCGGCTGAGTTGCCCAAGCAATTATGAAAAGAATGACCATGGCAAGTAAATTTACTACACAGCACAGTGTAAATAAAGGAATTGTGAACCTCAATAGAATGTGTGTGAGATGACTTAGCAGAGTATTTAGAAATGTTTGGAGTGAGGCTTACCATATTGATATGGATATGAGGTCATTTGTCTTTTTTATTTCAAAAAGAATAAAAGATATATGGAGGTGGTCAGGTATTTTATGTATTTACTGTTTGTCTACTCTGTTTTATTTTCTTTACTGGTTTTCAGATTGTTCTATGACATTATTATAAAATCTAGCAGTGCCCCAGAAAAGTTACATGTCCAATGATTAGACAAGAAGTCTTATTAGGAATAAGAAACGAAAAGAAGAGTATTTAGTTTGGAGGTTTTTAAGAGTTGAAAAGGTGTTAGGAATGGGTTTAGATTAGAATTCTTAGAGAAGCAGATTTTATAGGCATATGAGGAAGAAATCTCTAGTAGGTATAACTGTCTAACAACAGAATCAGCAACTTTGCTAAACAATGAGCTCTGTCACCGGAAGTGTTCCAGCCTGAAAGAACATCTTTCAGTGATACACAGAAAGACTGTGCTACAGCATACTTGTGGATCCTTATAAATCACAGATTCTAAAATAAATAATATTTTTTGTCATAATTTACTTAATTCTTTATGGGACCCAGAAACACTTTGATATTTTACAAAATACAGTTTAAGAAATACAATCCCATGTGAGCTATTCATCTGAATTATAGGCTCCTAATGTTGAATGAAAGACTGTTAAGCTGGGAAGTCAGGACACCAGGGTTCTGACACTGGCCTAGATAATGACTGTATTGCCTGTATTTAACTTCTGATGGTCGGAAGATCTTGGCTACAAAATGTTGCATTATTCATCATCAAGACATCCTTCAGGTTTAAATTTTACAATTTCCATGAATATGCAACTGTCAGCTTTCATATTCCTTATCTGAACATTTGCCTTAGTTTATTCTCTATTATATTCTTGGAACCAACTACTCAGTAAACCATGTGTATTAATGGCTGAGTTAAATTTCAGTTGATATATATTACATTTTAAAATGCATCCTTACTGTGATTTTTCAATCAAGCAAAAGACATGTATTATTCATCTGCATGTGTCTTCAAAAAGACTAATGATGTGTCTTGAAATATAGATTGGCCACATAAACCAATATTAATATGATCTTTAAATTATGGCTATTTAATACTTGTGGAATTTGTCAGCCTACACATAGTTTCTACACATACAAATTTAACATCGAAGGAGACATTTATATCCATACACAAACAAGTATGTGTAGAAACGAAAATAAGAAAATGAACATTAATTACTGGCTCCCTAATTTTGAATAAGATCTATTGCTTCAGGCTAAAAGAAGATTTTTCCAGTTAAAGATAAAATGTAGTGTTCACAGTTATTAAAGAACAACTAACACAATTATATGCATCTTCAACACTGCTTTATTGGGTGACATTCCTTTGAAGTTGAAACTGATTATCTGATTTCATCAGAATTAGAAATACTCAACATTGATCAAATCTAGTTATGGCTTTGTATTTAAAACTTAATGTAGGACTTTTAAAAATCTTTGCCATAGTTTCTAAGCTAAAATTGTGTGAAAAACACTGATCAAAGAATCTAATTCTTAAGAAACTTGAAAGTTTGTAGATTATATTTAATTATCAAGGTCCCAGAAACTATTTATACAATCCTCAACCCTAGAATTCGGATTATAAATTATCAGAGATTCTTCTTTTAGAAAAAATAGCTCTCAACCTTGAGTTCCTACACAGTATATCTTGGACTGTGCTTCTACCTCTCCTCAATGTTCAGTGATTTAGTAAGAAAATAGAAGACAATCTAACTATAATATTATGTATTTGTGAATATTCTTACTCAATAATAACCAATAGACTATTAATTCAAGTGAATGCAGAAAAAAAATCAGTGTCACTGTATTTTTACAGTAACATTCTGAGAAGCAAACAGTAAGGTAAATGCATTGAGAATTTTTGATACTTATTTTAGTTCACATGACTACGACGGGTTTTCTTGGCAAAATACTGGTATAAACTAGACTTCAGCCAATCCTGCTATTGTGCTTGTTGAAGAGGTTACTTTTCTCTGCGTGTACAAACTGATTGCTGGCTGCTTTATTCAAAAACATAACTGAAGCTAGGTGCAATGACACGTGCCTGTAGTTCCAGCTACTCAGGAGACTGAGGCAGGAGGACTGATTGAGCCTAAGACATCCAGGCTGTAATGTGCTATGATTGCACCTGTGAATACTCATTGCACTGCAGTCTGGGCAACATAGCAAGACTCTGTCTCTGGAGAAAACACACACACACATACACACACACACACACACAAACATCTGGGAGTGGAGTGGATCTCGGTGTTCCTCTCTGGGCTTGGAAGCTTTAGATGAGTGTTTCATAGAGGAAATGGTTATGAGCAAATTAGCTTAGGGACAAAACCCTGAAGTCAAACAACTTGAGCTAGAAAAATCTCCCTCTACTACTAAATAGTGGTGTAACAAGGGGGCTATTTATGTGTTCACAATAAGCAGGGCCTCTTAAATTCTCAAATTTTGAATCAGCAAAATAATAAAAAATAAAATAACTAAACAAAAATACAACAACTATAAAATAGTAAAATAACTATTGAAATAATGGTAGTTCAAACCTGTATGGCAGGGTTGTTGAAAGACAGATGGTGAAAATTTGCAAAAACACTCAATACAGTGTCTTCTATAGAATAAGTATACAATAAATGCCATATAAATCTCTTGCTTATAGTAAGTTGAGAAGATGTTACTAAAAAATTAAGATATTCCTCAATTCACTTTTTTTGGAAATTAAACATTTACATTTAGATTGTTAACTGATCATCTACTGATTATTTCTCCTAGAATCCTATAGCTTTGAGTTCATGTTTAACCTAACAAAATTCAGTTGACTTTTACCAGTTATAGGAATAATCAATCTAAGTTCTAATAAACATTTCCAAGTCACTAATGATGCAAATTATTACCCTAAACCACATATTCACTTTCTTCAGACACATGGAGTTTGCCTCACCTCATATGATGCATTTTGGAAGCAAAAACCATTTACATTTTAAAAGTATATTTATAATTTCAACTTCATAAAAAATTTTACATTAATATGGTATATTTGTTAAATGAACCAATTTTGATACATTAAAGAATAAATATGTAGAAGTATATTTACAGACATATACATACCAATTCACATGTTGGAAATTTAGTTTCAGGTGCCTGAATTACTCTTCTAATCCTTTATAATGGTGATGGCACTTAGTAGGACAGAAATTATTATGGAAATTATAATATACATAGCAATGCATAATCAATGCCATTGCATTAAGGCAGGCTTTACAGTGTCTATAGTGTCTTGTAAATAAGTCATATGTTTTAGTGCTCTAAGTTTATCACAATAGTCTTTTCAAAAACCAAATTTATTCTTATCCTAAATAATTATTTGTAGTAATGCCAGTCCTGTTCCAGTGCCAGAAAGGAAACAATTGACATTTTTTCCTCTCTTTTTTTTTCTTTAGCCTGATTAATTGCTGTACAACTTTAGGATAAAGATTTACTTTGGCCCTGGTTTACTGGAGTGGTTTATTATATGCATGGGGAATACTAAAATTTAATATACATCTATAAATAATTTTCATAAAAAAGGAAAAACAACAGCCATGGAGACATTTTTAACCAGAGTATGGGCAAAATTGTCCTAAAGAATTAAGGAATAAAATGTGCTTCTAGATGTGTAATAAAATCATTCTAGAAATCAAAATATTAACTTCACTTTATGTTTCATTCTGAGAAGATCATTTTTACAATTTATTATTTATTGGCTAAAACTATATTGCAGTTCTTGAGGTATACAATTGATAATATAATGTCATCAGAAGATGAACTTAGAATATGTTATTTCTAGTAACAACCACCAATTTAATATACTAGGCATTAAAACTAAGATGATAATGGGCATTTCTGAGCTATGATTTCCTTTTTTCAGTGTTTAATAAGACAAAGAAAAGTTATCAGATCTATAATTGGCCCTTCACTTTTTGCTTGACTGTCTCAAATAAATTGCCTTTAGGTCTAAGGAATTTAAAAGTTCCCCAAGGCTTTGAACTTGGCATTAATTCCTTGGAACCTTGAGGTAATGTTGCTATATTTAGAAGTATTCTCTAAGTTTCAGAATATTATAGACATAACTAAAAAAGGGTAGGCTACAGTTCATGGTAGTGCCAGATAGGTGATAGATAGATAGATGATAGATAGATAGATAGATAGATAGATAGATAGATAGATAGATAGACAGACAGACAGACAGATAGATATAGTGGTAGAGAAAACATAAAATTTACTATTTTGACCATTTCTAAGTGAACAATTCAGTGGCACTAAACACATTCACATTGTTGCACAACCATCACCACTATCGATTTCTAGAATTCTTTATTATCTGAAACTGAAACTCTGCACTCATCAACCAATACTTTCCCATATCCTTCTTCACCTATCCCCTCATGACCACCATTCTGTCTTCTGTCTCTATGAATTTGACCATTCTAGGTATTTCATATAAGTGGGATCATACAGTATTTGTCCTTGTGTGTCTTGCTTATGTCACTTAGTATAATCTTTCCAGGCTCATCCATGTAGTAGCATCAGAATTTCATTTTAAGGCTAAATAATATCCCATCGTATGTATATCATGTTTTGTTTATTATTAGACATTTGGATTGTTTCCACTTTTGGTAGTGTTTTCTTATCTTAATACATGTCAATGTTGCTTGCCTATCACAGCAGCTAGCACATTGTAGGCCCTCACTATCTTTTGAGTAATTAAATAAATGTGATAAAAATACAGACATCTTTAGCCTTTTGCAATTTTGTCCCTAATATTTATTAGTTCATAGAAAACAAATGCCTTTCAGAAGAAAGCATTTTTAGAAAACAAACAAATAAACAAAAACATCTACCACAAGTTCATTGTGTGATACTACTTCTGCGCTATTTTACATCCTCTTGGCTCTATCTCCACCTCCGCTCACTCTTGTGTCTTCCAGTTTTGCACAGATTTCACCAGATTCACACAGGTACAAACTGACTGCCACTTATCACAGGCCAAGCAACCGACTTTTCCAGGGCTTCTCTGATATGGAAGTGCAAGACACCTGCAGAAACCCACTCAGCACTCACTCATGCACTACTTGAAATTGTGAGGGAATTAATGTTTATGATCCTGGGCTCATTATTGATCAATGGGTAATAGAAGCAAGTGGATCAATGTTTTGCTCTCTCATCTGCTGGGTAGAATATTGAACTGGCCATAATATTGAGGGAGAGAGTCTGTGATTCATTGGACTTAATGGTACAATGGTAGAATAAGAGGATCTGAGTGGTGCAAGTGAGAAACTTTCTGTTTATAGTTACTAAGACTCTCATTTTTTGGTAGCTTTGTAGATGGGAAATGAAGCACATTGTATTGTGCTCTACCATAACATCTTTCCAGAAATTAATATTGCATCAAAGTTTCAGAAGATGCAGGAGAGGTAGTCCACATTATATTCCTGTTCAAGCAACTTGTATTTTCCCTGAAAAAGTAGAACAAAACTGCATGAGTCATGGAAGATGACAGCAAGCTACTATAAATTTAACCGTATGTTGGCCCCAATTGCAGCTATTATGAATGAGTTGTATCGAAACTAGAAGAAATCAACATAGCCTTTGACACTTGATATGCAGACACGTATCTAGCAAATATGTTTTTTCTCAATTCTCATTAGTAAGAAACATCAAAAGATGTTTGCTTTGAATAGAGAATATACAGCAGTACACATTTACTCCCTCACCCCAGGGCCAAATTGACACTTCTGCCATTTGTCAAAATACAGTTGGCAGAGATCTTGATTGTCTTCACATTCCTCAGAACATGACCCTTGTCCACTATATGAATGACATTATGCTAGTTGGATTTGGTGACTAGAAAGTGGCAAGTATTAGAGATACCCTAATAAGAAAGGTGGCATCCTTAACAGTTTGTATGGAAATCTTAGCTAGATCACCCAGTTAATTGGACATAATTTCGACTTCCACATTATTATAGGTGACAATATTGCTAAACTTCCTGCTGTGATAGAAAAAAAGTCCCCATTCCTCAAGTTTCCAATAACATCCTCCTCATTTATTTTAAGTCTTTACTGGCAGCCACTTTTAGGGCCATCAGGCAGCTTCAAGCAGCCTCTCAAAATACCTTTGGCTTTTACTAACACACTCATCATTGTCCTTCCAGCTGCTGGCCCCTGCGTACTTTCAATATGCCATTCCCATGTTTTAGATTTTGGGGTATGGCAACATACCTATTCTAGGCACTATAATCGGTATTAGTTATCTATTGCTGCATAAAATATTACCTCAAAATTTAGCAGCTTATAACCAATAAATATTTATTATCCCATAGTTGCTTTGCATCAGAAATTCAGTAACAGCTTAGCCAGGTGGTTCTGACTCAGAGTCTATCATGAGTTTATGGCCAAAATATTGGCCAGACCTGCAGTCCTCTTAAGACTTAACTGGTCCAAAGGATCTGCTTCCAAGAGGATCATGGGTCACTCACATGGTTGCTGGCAGGAGGTCTCAGTTCCTTTTCAAAACACGCTTGAGTATTTCCATGACATAATAGATGGCTTCCCCTAGAGTGAATGAACCAAAAGAGGGCAAGTCAGAAGCCACATATCCTTCATAATCTAGACTTGTAAGTTATACAGAAATATTTTTGCAATATCTCAGTGGTTACACAGGTCATCTCCATGCAATATCAGAGAGCACTGTAAAAAGGCATGAACAGCAGAAAGCAGGGACCATTGAGATCATCTTGGAGACTGGCTACATACCACAGCCTCTCTGCATCCTGACAGCATCATACATGGCACTTGGAAATATTGCCACAGTCTATTTATTGGTTGAAGCAAGGTGCTCAGTCACTGAGATCATAGTGGCCCAGAAGATTTGATGTCAGGAGATATATTTCAGATAGATAAAATGGCTATGAGGAATCTCTGGCTACCCCTAATAGAAAAGTGGCAGCACAGACACTTAGGATTTGGGAGTAAGGCCATGGTTTTTGCAAAAGAGAATTACTCACATCTAGGGGAAGAAAATAAAAGCATGATACACACAAACACACACACACACACACACACACACATACATGCCACAAAATAGATCCTGACAAACCACTGGGTCCTAGTAGATATTGCATGTCGGACACCAACTAACTTTTTGGCTGGAGTTGTCTATTCTAAGCTAGATATTATGAAGCCCACCAAATAAAATGTTGGGTAAGACATAGCTAAAATCCAGTGTACAACAGAAACAGAGCATTGGGGATCAGGCCCACACAGAACAAGAACAACAAAAAAGTAAATTACGTAAACACATTGCCCAGACTCCCATGGCACCTACTTCTTTTACATAGAGGACCTTCCTTCAACTCATGGCTCATAAGGGATTTCTTAATACCAGCTAAGAAAATAAAAACTTCAGGCTTGATAGGCTTAGCATGATATTTCGGCGCTACTTGTAAATGGGCAGCTGCAACACAGCGGCCCCACTTGTTATGGCTCTAAAGGATAACAGTGGAGGGGAATCCTCCCACAGTACAGAACTGTGAGCTTATATTTAGCTTTTCATTCTTTACTAAGGGACAAGTAGCCTAAAATACAGACTTACATGGACTTCTAAGCAATGGCGAATGGCTTATCTAGTTGATTAGAAACATAGAAGTCTAGATAAATTGCATATGAGTGTTCAATGAAAGTGGATCCAAAGGGCAGATCTTTGTGGACTGTGTTAATGCCCATCCGGGAGCATCTGCATTAGAGGCAGAACTGAGTATGTAAGTAGACAAGAAATTTTGACCTGTGGATATCAGCCAACCTCTTGCTTCAGATTGGCCATTGTATCAGGGATGGGTGCTATATATGAACCCAGTAGTTAGTATAGGCTTCTTCTCGCCAAGGCTGATCAAACTACTACAATTGCTAAGGACCAACCTGTAAGAAGCAGCCAGCCAATTGATTATATCACACACTTCCTAACACAAATAGAACAGCAATTCAATTCTTAGCAAAATTGACACTTACCCTAGGTATGCATTTGTCTTCTATGGCTACAGTGACTTCACCAGCACCATAATCAGAAGACTTGCAGATGCCCAGTTTCTTGGTCTTATATTCTATGTATGAATAATATTGCTTCATTCAAAAGAATATATCTTATAGTAAATGGACATGACAAGCAGCAATGACAATGAAATCCACTGGACTTTCTATATACCTCATTACCCAAAAGCAGCTCTTCTAATTTGAGTAGTAGTATTGCCTATTAAAGGCTTAAGTTGAAAAATAACAGATTGCATGATTGGAGAAATGTCTTCTAGGATGAGCCAAGCCCATAAACAAAATATGGTGTTGTGCCATAAGAGCCAAGACATATGGGTTAAAACTCTCAGGCAAAGTAGGATTGGCCCTCTCTCCATTGTTGCCCTGAGTCACTTCAGGAATTTGCGCTGTCCATACCTAAAATCTTAAACTCACTGAATTGGAGGATGTAGTTCTAGAGGGAAAAAACTATACTTGCAGACATTGAACTGGCCATAATATTGAGGGAGAGAGTCTGTGATTCATTTAATGGTACAATGGTAGAATAAGAGGATCTGAGTGGTGCAAGGGTGAAACTATATCAGGAACGGCCTCTGTGCTACTTCAAGCAATTTTATGCAGTGAGGAACAGGAGTCAAAGAAGAAATGTTTAATTATTCTTTTCTCTGGACTGACAGTTCTGAGATGCATTTCATGAATCTCCTCAGAAGGTCCCACAAAGTCATAAACAGGCAACTATAGCAGTGGACAGTTTTATTACATATGCTTATACTGGCTTTTCCTTGGTCTCTCCTTCTCTTCCTCTTTTTTGCCTTAACCCTGCTTCATGGAATCACTTCTAAAATAAACTACTTGCATATAAACCTTTGTCTCAAGTTCTACTTTTGGGGTAATCCAGGACAAGATAGCATGCTTTCAAATTTATTAAGATGTCACTTACTATTTTTATCAAAGCTCCCTGAGATAGAGAGAGTTGTGATAAGACTCCTTTACCTCCAATACCTTGTTTATTTGACTCCCTTAGCATCAAGTTGGACTGTTGAATATGTATTCTCCAAAGGTAGCCCACTTTTGGACAATTGTAATGGAAGATCGGTAGCTTGATATGGGTAAAAAGTTTTGTGCATTTTACATTTTTGAGTGAAATGTTATGCAGTTCTTAGTGCTATTCTTTGACACCAATTTTAAGACAACCTATTTTAAACACTCACAAACATATGCATTTACTAGATTTGCTAGTTGCTACCTTCAATCCATTCTCTAAAGCAGCCTCTGAAGAATTGTCATGTCTTCAAATCCATTAAGATTATATGTTTGTTATGATCAACAATTTCTATTCTTATTTCATAAATACTCTGCTGCCAATCACACTTATACTGAAATCCTATATAACTCTCAAGTTTGCTTTCTGTTTTTTGGTTGTTGTAATTATTTGGGAAGTGGGGTAAGGAGGAAGTTTGTGTTGTTTTGTGGATTGGCAGTGCAACTGTTCAAATAGATCATTTCAAAATTTTAATAGGTATTAAGGCTATTAGTATCACGTTTTGTTATTTTGAAATCAAGATTCTAACAATATCAAATTTTTCTGAGTTTATGAGCTTGAAAGGAAAACATTGACTTAGCAATCTGTTAACTTGAAGAAGAATTTTCTCTAAGAAATTGTTTTTGTATCCCCTTATTTGCATGAGACTTTATTCAAAAATTGGAAACTTTTCCTTATGGCACCATAAGCTCTCTACCTGAATTGCTCGAATACAGTTTATATAACTACTTTTTGGGGGTGTTTAACTGCATCCAAGGAAACCACAGAACTATTTGAGTGGTTGATGGTTTTATATTTTCTTCAGATTTACAGAGATTGAACTACTGGACAGAATAACAAAATGAATCTTGTTTATTTTTTATATCTACTGCTTGATGCAAAGATCAAATGAGATCATATATGTGAAAACACACAGTACTATACAAATATGAAATAAAACGTAGCAATAAAATATAATAATGTAATCTAGGGATGTGGTATTTAATACACCTCTTATTGACATATTTTGAGGCGGTTTGAAAGGTACCTTTAAATCATAGGTATGTGTGTTCCAGGTAAAATTGCCTAACTCTAAAGAAAATAAAATAGTCAGAATTTTGCCTTATAACAAACTTGAAATAAACTTCTGATGCATTTAACATACTTAAATAAAATAAATCTGTAAAGAAGATTAAACTTTTAATGTATGTGTATTTATTAACCTCTGTATTATTAATCTCTGTATTTAAAAATATAATTCAGCCTTAAAAATCTTTCATTAAAAATCAATGAAAGAAATATACTATTGTGTTAGTGAAAGTCTGCATATGAAAAGCAGAAAATATTATACACAAAATAACACAAAACACCGATGGGAAATACATCTTAATGATCAGAGAAAATGTTAGTATCTCAAAGAGATTGGGAAAAGAAATCCATGAGAATGCTGGAAAATATAGAAATCAATGAAACAAATAATTTACAGGGAGGAAATTATTATGTTAAAATTCATATGTAATGAAGATTTAACTAAAACAACAGTGGATTTGGGCATATTCATCAAATTAACAAAAGAAAATATTATAATAACCAATGCTGATCAAGGTGTAGTGATAGAATGTAGATTTGTACATGTTTCTTTGAAAAATCAATTGGGCAACATGTATTTTAAAACCTTAAAATTGTCAAATGCTTTGACTCAGGCTTTCACTTTAATGGAGCATAACCTAAGGAAGTTGTCATTGATACATGAAGACTTTAAAATACTGTCACATGAAAATGTGAATCTTTTTGTGTAAAAGAAAGGGACTTCACAACTTTCTCACAAACATTCCTCATAATATTGGTACTTAGCTTACGGGTCAGGTAGGGTTATGAGATGATGGGAGCTAATGACAGGGTTGATATAGTATTTTTTAAATCAGGAAACCAGAACACAAAGAGGTTAAGTAATTTTAAAGGAATATTTAGTATAACAGATCCTAAAAAGAGATTATTGTGTTTAGCATTGTAAAATCAGCTATACTAGTCTCTGATTCCTCATTCATTTTCTCATCAGATTTAAACAGCCTGTTCTAATTTTGTACATGTAATTTGACATTCTTATATAATTTCTTATTAAAGTTTAATTACTTATTGAAGATGAAAGCTCAGCTTGACATCCACAGTGATCTCTCCTTATCCACCAAACTGATTTGTCATTTGAGAGTTATGTTTTAAATTAAAATTAAGTTAAAACTCAAGTTAAAGAAGTTACAAGCTCTCCTCTTATTTTTCCTTTGAAAGAAATTTAAATCTAGTTTAGATAAACACATTCAAAATTTATTTTTGTATTTTCACAAATCTATACAAAGGGATCTACCAGGCAGAGCATATATTTATAATTAAACAAATTCAATTAGTATAATTTTGAATGGGGCAGTATGCTAAGCATTCAGATACCAGTCTATGGGACTATTTTAAGATGGACATTTAAGACCACATGTTTGCTTCTACCTACGGCAATAAAATCCTTTGAAATGACCAAACAAGTACAAAATAAGCAAAAAGATGTTTTGATGCTGAAAACAGGGAAGGATATTATGAATTCTTCACAAGCTTTGATGTCTTTATGGAAACCATAACACAAAAAAGAATGAAGGTAAAGGAATTAAGACTATGATTTTAGTCAAAGGATGAACTTTCCAAGAAAATAAGCTCACAGGATTTCTCCAGTAGGAGCTCAGACTTGGAGGACCAGCAATCTGCAAATATTAGAGGTTGAGGGAAATGTGCTCAAAATTGCTGGTGGAAGGCCAAACTGGCACATTTTGGTGGGCACTTTTGTAATACTACACGTGTCAAAAGCTTGAAAGTGTGCAAAAGCCTTTCACCAAATTATCTGACTGATGTACAGCAATGGAGGTTCATTATAGCACTGTTCATAATATTGGAAATAATCAGGAAAGACCTAAACATCCACCGATAGAACATCAGTTAGAAAAATCATGGTAAATTGGTAGAACAAAACACTATGCAAACATAGTATAGATCTAAATGTGAAAATGTGAAGAGCAAAGGAGATTAATGGTCTGGAAGTTTCAATCTGTGTGTGTGTGTGTGTGTGTGTGTATGTGGTGTATCTGTTGAAATGGAATTTTTTATAGCGTATTGTGAAGTAAAAATGCAAACTATAAAACAATTAATTGATAGCACAATCCTAAGTTTAGTTTTATATTTTAATTGGCTTTAGAAGGACAGCAAAGTATGATGACTAGGATTAGTTATCTTTAGTTTGTGGAATTTATAAGGAATTTTTCTTTCCTATTATTTAACAGTAATTTCTAATCTTTTTACAGGGATTTGATTGGGTAAAAACAAATAGAAATTTTGTTTTAGTTTTGTAAATTATAAATTTTAAAGTAAGATGTTCTGTAGCATTCAAGAGACAGAATTCAGTATATTACTAAGCTGTTTATGTACTCCTTGATCTTAGTAAAGTAGGACATGCTGTTCCATAACCAAATCCAGGAGGGGAAAACACACTATCTCATCTGAAGGATGCAAACATGTTTAGTCAAACCAGAAACTGGCACATGTGAGAGTTTTATAGCAAACAAGAACAAAAAGTAGTTTGCATAATTTCTCATGCTCCTTTTATGGTGTTTATCTTTTATAAGGCTCTTTGGAACAGTTGCTGGCCACCTGTCAATAATGTGGCCTTTTATAGACTCAACCTTTTATTGTTCTCATGCCCTTGACATATAAAAAGCATTCTTAGAGAAGTCAGTGTTGAATATGGTGGGGAAATAGTAATTTTAAATTTAGACGGCTGTCTTTTGTAGACTGAAATAAAGAGACAGTTTTGAACGACATCAAGAGAATAGGCACATTATAAAATCCTCTTTAGCAGGAATAAAAATAAATTCATTATTTTATCAACATCTTGGTAAAGTTAGTGCAGAATTTTACTTAAAGCACTAGCCTAAGGAAAACTAAGCCAAGTAGCATTCATTTAAAGTTTTTATCACAATTTTGCATAATTTTACATTGATTCCAAGTGAAAATATTTGTATTGTGAGCCCATCAATTACACACAAGTTTTGGGCATATAAAACAGTTGCTTTAATTTCCTTTTAGTGAAATAAGACATCCAGTGTTTCTGGATTTACATAAAATCTGTCAAGCTAAGTGTTCTACACATATTTATTGACCCACATTGTAGAAGTGCTTTGTATGATACTGAGTAAACACCATCCTACAAATCTGTATGCAGGAATACATTTCCATTCACAGGGGGATATTATCCATAGCCTTAAATAGAAAGCTGCCCATCCTTTATTTTGCTCAATTAGATTCCAAATTCCTTCTAAATAATCATGAACAGAACAATAAAAGAGAGAAGTTTTGAACCAATGATAATTCTTACTGTTCTTTTCAAAAACCAAACACCACTCCCCCAGATTTTCTACTACCACTACCTCCCACTCTTAGTAATGTAGGATGCAGAACTGAATTTTAACATTTATGCAGAGACATTTGCCACACACTGTCACATTGTAATTGGCAGAGGATTTCATGTTTTCCTTGATAGAGTTTGCATATTGTTTTCAAATTGTACTTTAAAACATTTGCACCCCCTTAAACATGGTATCTAATTGGGTTAACAATTCCAGTTGTCAAGAGGAGTTTTAGATGCAGTCCCTTTTCTATTCAATGTGGTCCTTTTTCTATTCAATTTGGTCCCTTTCAATGTGTACTTGTGTCAAGACTGCTTGGAGGGAAGAGGTAGACAGCCCTTCATCGTGTGTATTGTGGGGAAGATCTGATCTTACAAGAGGTTGGTTAACTGGACACACATGTGATACTCAAGGTGCAATGAAAAGATAAGTATAGTTAAAGCCTACAAGGGGGATAAAGGGTATTTTTATTTTTTAGGTTCAGTCGTGATTATACTTCCACCTCTGTTTTCGCTGGTGCCTTCATGCATTTTATTGTTTTCCTTTAGCCTCAGTAGGTATTTTTATATATCTCCATGAAGTTTTCTCAGGATATGTTATCTGCTGGTTCTCAATGTAAATATATGTGGAATGCAATAAATCCCACAGTGTTATCTGTGAGTAGCTGATTAATAAAAATCTGTGATAATATTATTGAAATGGGAATTGGAATATATTTATATTTATAACATATGTTATTCTTAGTTATCTAAGCAAACTTTAGAAATTCTTGTGCCTTATCTATATATAATAATATTGTTGAATTCAATCTCTTTATTCCTGCTGGCATTGACATCAAAAATATAATGCCTTGGATATTAAGATATATAAATTAACTTCTCTCCTTTCTAAACAAAATTATTGAGGCAATTTATCCAAAAGTAAGCCATGGAAATTAAAAGACATGTTCAAACCATGGAATGTAACAGGTTATTCCATTAAATTAGCAGAAGTGCAAAGCTTTTACAAATATAATTAGCTAATTAAGCATATGTAAAATGTATACACACACGTAGGTGATGTTCCTGGTATTCTATGAGGAACATCAAAGTGAGAGCTATCTTTTATAATGAATTCTGAATTTGAAACAACACTTGTCAATATTTCTATATGTCAAATGGTAATTTTTAAAGTAAGTGATCAAAGAGCTATTTCATTGACTCACCAGCCTCTGTAGTGGGATCAACATTGTGAAAAATCAGTAAAGAACTAGGTGATTAGAAATGTTCTTGGTTGAGAAAATTTAGTTTCTCAAAACTAAAGATGAAAATATACTTCTCAACCCCTTTTGGGAGTGCATTTTTATTTTTGTAAAGTGGGAAAGGAACATTTGATTCACAATGTTATAAATAAGATGCCAATATTATTAAACTTTTATATGGGCTGTTTCTTTTATTTCTTAAGGCATTTATACATCTTGAGTAGAAATAAAATATTATATTTTTCTATGTAGCTGAAAATCATTGCAGAAATATGTGCTTTTAACTAGCTCTGAACACAAGAGAATATTCTAGTAAGAAATCCTGTCGTTGACACCCGTGATAATCTGAAATCTGCCTCCAAGACAATGCTAATTTCAGAAAAACATTGTGCATATTTAGTTATCCAAAATACATGTAATATTACTACAACAGGTAACATGGAAAAATTAGACATTCTCAAGATTACACTGTGGTTCTGGTTGTAATTAAATATAGATCTATATTTTTAAGTTATGTCACTAGTATCTTCTTGTGTTTTCAATAATTAGATAAAAATAAAAAATCTCAAGATAATTCATAATATATTGGAATGGCTTAAAGGAAAAGCACATTTTGTCTTTATCCACAATTAGTTGTCCAAATGGCATCTGTTGAATCATAAATTGATTAGAATTATTTTATTGATTTGGTTTCTGATTTTATTCATTCATTCAATAAATATTATTGAACTTGTTCTGTGTGTACTGTCTGCAGCTGTTGCAGATGACAGACAAGGGCCTGTCCTCATGGGGCTATAGAGTGAGTCTAATGTAATAAACAGGTATTAAATGTTTGATAAAAATTACTGATTCTACTAACCGAAAGTGTGACTAACATTTAAACATTATGTGAGAAACATACATGGTGCTCTGGAACGTGTGTGAAAAGGGAGCTCTCCATAATTTGATGTCAGTAAATGATGAATCATTTTCAAAGCAACCATCACTTTAAGCCAAGATTTTTTGCTAAAATTTGGTTTGTAAGAGTTTAATATCTTCACCAGTCCTTATCCTGTTTAAGGTAATTTTCAGACTTAAGAGTTGACTAGTGTAGCATAGTTCTGTTTCATAGTTGTTTTAGGGAAAAAAAGTTATTTTCAGTATGTATGTTTTCCTTAGCAATAACATATAGACTTGAAGTCAATTCACATTTTGTATACTCAGATTTCTGTAATAAAACATTAATTTACATTAATTAGTAAATCACATCTATTTTATTTTATTTTATTTATTTATTTATTTTTGAGATGGAGTGTCTCTCTGTTGCCCAGGCTGGAGTGCAGTGGCGCAATCTCGACTCACTGCAACCTCCGCCTCCCGGGTCCACGCCATTCTCCTGCCTCAGCCTCCCGAGTAGCTGGGACTACAGGCGCCCGCCACCACGCCTGGCTAATATTTTGTATTTTTAGTAGAGATGAGATTTCACCATGTTAGCCGGATGGTCTTGATCTCCTGACCTTGTGATCCGCCTGCCTCGGCTTCCCAAAGTGCTGGGATTACAGGCGTGAGCCACTGCGCCCGGCCCAATCACATCTATTAGTAATAGTGCTGCCTACCTAAAAATGTACTGTTACGTTTTTTAAGTGACACCCTTATAAGTTTGCTATAAAAAATCATTTGTTTACACTTTGAAGATAAAGGACTAGTAGCCTCAATCTGATTAGTCAGTCTAATTTCATAATTAATTTTAAAAATTGGAAAAAAATAATACATCAGGAAGTTCAACTAAATTACATCTGGGATTTAGAGTCTGAGTTAGTATAAGACACTTATATTTTCAAATTCAGACTTAATGGCATATAGCTTACTCCTAATTTGAGAGTCTGATATAACTATGTCTTTATATGTTGTGTTCAGATGTTAAATAAGGACCACTGTTTTGTTCAAGCACAGTGGGGATGGGGAATAAATGCCAAGGGTGTGTGGAATTAATTAGAAAATTTCATACATATTACTAGGTTCTAATTTTGAGAAGTATCCTAGATTCTGTGGTTCCCAAAGTGAGTATTTAGAAAATCTTTAAGAAAATATCACCAGATTTGTGAACTTATATTTTTTCTTTGGCAAATTAAAAATAAGATTAAAATATTATTAGGTGAATTGCATTTGGACAAACGCAACAAACCCACTGGCTTTCTAAGTCCGTAAAGTTTCATTATTAATACTTCAAGGAGACTGTTTCCCAGTCTCCTTGAGTATTTTATATCCCTTATAAGAATGTTACATCCCTAATAAGCATTTACATCCCTTATAATTTCTTACATGCAAACTTCATAAAGGAATGATATGGGTATGCCAACTATCCAATATTTACTTTCATGCAATAATGATTAGTTAGCACAATATTTACAGCAAGTCTCTATTCTAGTTACAACTCCATAATGCCATTTGTAAGAAAATTTTTGACAAACTTTAAACATCTTTCTCATTAGGCAAAATTAAATGTTTAGATTAAATATGATTAGCACATTCTTTATATTTCTTTATTTGTATATTAACAATTGGTATGTACAGAAGAAACTAACTGAGGCTAAAGATTTAAAGAGAAATCGTACAACTAAAAGTTAGAACTGGAACCTAAATTCCAGATTCGTTTTGTTATTCATTAAATATTTGAACTCAGCAAATCACTTTCCCTTCTTGTTTCCTGTTTTTCTCATCCATAGAGCGAATCCATTGACCTACTTTAGCAGGTTTCACATTTCCACAGTAGAAACCTCTTGCAGACATAATCTTATGCCTAATCCCCATGTGAATAAAACTAATAATACAAATAGAGTTTTTCTTATAAAAGCATCAATCAGGGAGGATGGCAGCAGTGTAAGAGTATGAGGGGCACTAGAACCCACCCCACATGTTGGCCCTCACCTTCCCACACAACAGATGGAAAATGGCTTTAAGGCACATCAAACAATTCCTCAAATTCTTGGAATACTTTTTGAAAATCATGTAATTATATGATCTTTAAGTTTCTTTATAATTTATATGATCTTTAAGTTTCTTTATAATTCCAAAATTTCACAATTCTCAATTTCATAAATTGGGATCTGTCTGTTAAAGCACTGAAAATCATATCATCTACCTTAGAAAAAAATAATATATGCAAATATAAGGTTTAAATCTATTCTAAGAAGTATTTCACAGAAAAAAAAAACCCACATTTCATATTAAAGCCACTGATTTAAGTATCACATAAAACAGCTCTGTAATACCAAATATTTCGTGTTTAAGAAATGAATAAATAAATAAGACCCCAACTAACCTCTCAATGATTAGAAAATTGCAAAAATCTTTTAGTTAAATTTAAATTCCCTTACCCAGCTCTATACTTCACTTGGGAAATGGAGGGGGGGAAGTTCGTAAATTTAAAGGCAGAATGTGTGTAAATGAAGATTTTTGCTTCCTAGCTTTGGTAGCCAGAGAGTGAACACTTTAAGCTCTATTGACACACATAATATACAACTATTAGACCCTTGCAGTCGTAGTCTATGAAAATAAAAAATGATGAAGAAGACAGCAAGTTCCACAAAGTACTCAATTGTCCAGGAAGAGAAATGCCTGCAGGAGAAGTTCTTCACACGGGGCCATTTTCTTTGCCAGTTACTGAAATGGATTTGATGATTGTGAGGCAGGAGTAATGAGTTTTCACTGAGACTAATTTCTGATGTCCTTTATCAGCAAGGATTTCCAACTACATAAAACAAAGGAAATGAACAAAACCAAACTTTTAGTAATCCCTAAAGGACCCAAAGTGAAATTGTCCCAGAAGTTACCCTATATAGACTCTGTGACACAGTTCCCCTTTTGCAAAACTACTTAGTGTGGATCATTACTTTCCAACAATCCTGTCCAGAGACCTACTTTATAACACCTCAGGGAAGTTAACGTACTAGGTCTTGAAAAGTCTTTCTGGAATGTGCAATAACTTGTAGTTTTCTTCTAGTAGCACTGCTAATTTTTGTGTTGCAATTTTTGTAGGTCCATGGGGCCGATGCATGGGAGATGAATGTGGTCCAGGAGGCATCCAAACGAGGGCTGTGTGGTGTGCTCATGTGGAGGGATGGACTACACTGCATACTAACTGTAAGCAGGCCGAGAGACCCAATAACCAGCAGAATTGTTTCAAAGTTTGCGACTGGCACAAAGAGTTGTACGACTGGAGACTGGGACCTTGGAATCAGTGTCAGCCTGTGATTTCAAAAAGCCTAGAGAAACCTCTTGAATGCATTAAGGGGGAAGAAGGTATTCAGGTGAGGGAGATAGTGTGCATCCAGAAAGACAAAGATATTCCTGCGGAGGATACCATCTGTGAGTACTTTGAGCCCAAGCCTCTCCTGGAGCAGGCTTGCCTCATTCCTTGCCAGCAAGATTGCATTGTGTCTGAGTTTTCTGCCTGGTCCGAATGCTCCAAGACCTGCGGCAGCGGGCTTCAGCACCGGACGCGTCATGTGGTGGCGCCCCCGCAGTTCGGAGGCTCTGGCTGTCCAAACCTGACGGAGTTCCAGGTGTGCCAATCCAGCCCATGCGAGGCCGAGGAGCTCATGTATAGCCTACATGTGGGGCCCTGGAGCACCTGCTCAATGCCCCACTCCCGACAAGTGAGACAAGCAAGGAGACGCGGGAAGAATAAAGAACGGGAAAAGGACCGCAGCAAAGGAGTAAAGGATCCAGAAGCCCGCGAACTTATTAAGAAAAAGAGAAACAGAAACAGACAGAACAGACAAGAGAATAAATATTGGGACATCCAGATTGGATATCAGACCAGAGAGGTTATGTGTATTAACAAGACGGGGAAAGCTGCTGATTTAAGGTAACATTTTAATTACTGTTAACTACACGGGCCTGTCTGTCAAGATCATGAGTACCTAAGACACCCCCTATTGTGTAATAACTTCTAGATTACATAGGGGCACAACCTAGGATAAGCTACCCCCAAATTTAAGGTTTCTGAGCTTGTGTGAGTTTCTCAGTGTTGTTTATATTGTGCCCACGTTTAGGCCCTGTATTACTTGAGTTATTTTGATTTTCCTTTCAAAGTCTGAAGCATGAGCGATTCTTCATGAAAAGATGCTGCTTCTTCTCTATGTGTAGACACTGTCATTTCCCTATAATAGAAAACAAAATTGCTTAGAGGCTGAAGTATTGGGATTTTAAATTCAGATACTTATTTTAGTGAGTTAATAGAAAAAGGCATACTTGTAATCTCTCCAAGTTTAGAGCATTTTCAGAATTACCCTATAAACAAAATCTGCTCTAAACAACAACCCAGGGAGCTATACCTAAGAATAATTTTCTTGCATATTGTGTATAATGGAATAACTCCCTCCAGAGAAGGAAACAGCAACCAGCCGAAAATAAGGTAAGTAGAGGGTATTGAATCATGAGTAGCCTCATTCAGGAAACATGTAACTAATTAGCTTCATTTTCTAGACAGAAATTATTTGACAAATTATCTTTGGGTACATAATGACTATATTATGAAAAAAACTGTCTCATGTATGATTTAGTTGTTGTGGAAATAATTTTCATTGAGGATTATCTGAAAGACATGATGTTCTCTGGGTATTTTAAATTTTGCTCTTGGATAAACCAGACCATCTGGGAGTGGCTTATCTGGATATTTGCATAATTGCTTTTTCAGAAATATTTATGCAGTTATGATTTGGATTGAACTGAAAAAACAATAGTAACATCAGTAAGAATCGTATATCAGATTTACTGTAGAAATGGCATTGAAAGCTTCATCAACTCTATTACACAGTCTATTCTCTTGATTAAAAACATATAAGATAAATTTCCCTGAAGTTTCGACCTCTGTGCTTCTGGTGAACAGCTGGATTGTTTTTCTATGGCCTCTGGAAATCATGTAACAGACCACATTTGCATGTTAACTTCTTCTCTTAAGAACCTAAATAGGACTGTATGGCATGCATGTTGTTTATTAACATATCTTTAGCTTTATTTAGCTTTAATTTTTTCTCACCCAATTATTATTTTTTTCAATCTATTCTTGTCTACTGATTTTGCTATGTATAGATTTTGAAATCTGGTTTAAAGTGCTTTTGGAAAAAGATATAGTTTAATTAGATAAACAAAAATCGATCGGTCTAAGACAATAACTTTCTCTCCTCATAGAGTTCTGGTTACTGTTTTTTGGAATTTTTGCTACTCTCTCCCCTCTTTGTATTGATAGAATTACATTTTATTTCTCCATTCTAGTTCTGCTCCTGTGGCCTTGAATGAAGGCTGTTTGTTCTGCCTTCATTCTCCACGTTTCCTACAACTCCTTAAGTGTCTGTGTGTGTGTGTGTGTGTGTGTGTGTGTGTGTGTACCTCTGATTCTGTGTCATGTATATTTTCAACTCAATTCCTATTTTGTTATTTTCTGACTATCCTTATTCTGGTGATTTCCTTTTCTCTTTTCCTGAAGTATATTACAGTTATATTAGTTACTTGGCTTACATCAAATAATTGAATGAGTCTCCAAGGCAAGTTGAGTTGTTTCCTGCTGTCACTCAGGTAGCATGCTGTAGACATTTAATTTAACGTTGACTACTCAATTAAAAGTGTAATTAGGATAGTAGCTACCATTGCATAGAGCCTAATATTCTCATCCAGTTGTTTGAATTAAACAAACATACTTAAAAATGCAGAGCTTATTTGTCAGGAACTTGTATCCCATTAGAAATGCCATATATAACTTCCAATAAGTTGATAGTTGCATATGTGTTCTGACTTATTACAGTATAGGTTAAACTTTATGTTAAATAAATTAGTTGTGAATATTTCCATTATATATGAATTATCATGTATAATCAAGAAAGTTCTAGTCAAGACGAGACAAAAATCAGGTATTTTGACCTATGTTTTGCTCAGATATTATACCATGATATCGGTAAAGCCAATAAACTGAAGAGTGAATCAATGACATCACTAAAGCACAGGGCCACAAATCAAGAACTTAGTGATCAAATATAACATGTTTTAGCTTCTATCAAATCCAGAAGCAATCTTATCATGGAGAACAAAAATAATTTAATATGGCTAAAAATTATGTTATAGTAACTGCCTAAGTTTAACTAAATATAACCAAGAATCTGGGGAAGCAGATCATAGACAAAAATAATTTTAGAATCACTGCTAAAATGTTTAAGTTAACAATGATAGATCTGCCCTGCTTTCCACTTTCCAGTAGACCAAAATCAATAAGAATGAAAAACACAAATGAAACTCTATTCTTTTATGACAGCGGGAAACAGTCACAGTCCCAAACCACAATTGATACAGAAATTTGGCTAATGTGGTGAAATTAGACATGATTTAGGGAGGACACTTAGAAAGGCATTATGTGTTACCAGCTTTCATGAACACTCAAAATCTCTTAAGAGTAGTCAGAGCTTTCTGAGGGGACAAGCCAATGACACTTTCTTAATATGACATGGTCTGTGTCAGTGAAAAGGGCTGCTGAACCATATTTGAGTTCTGCTTAAAATCAGAATAGCATAATAGGCAGGGAACTCACTATGCCATTATTGCCAACAAAAGACTATCAGTTTGACAGACTGAGGGATTAAAGTTTTGACAACTAGTGGAAGAGAATTCTAAATCACTGCACATACACTAGGACACAGGAAGCCTCTCTGTAAACCAGTGACTTCCAGCCAGGCTGGGTGAAATCTTACAGGACCAAGAGTTGGTATGAAAGTATACCAAGTGTTTCTCCAGGAAACCAAAGGTGTTAAATGAAATAATGGTTTTCTGAATCCAAAACAGAAAGAATTTCAGTATTCAAAAAAGAGATAAGAAAACAGAATGAGTTTACAAGTGATCTGTTAGAGCTCAAAAAAGAAATGGAGGAGAATTATAAAATAAGAACAGAAATGCAATTCACATTAAAAGCAATAAAAAATGACAAAATATTTGGTGGTAGAAAGAGTCAGTGACATAGAGAACAGTTTGAGAACATCAAATAAACTAATTTTTAAAAGAGATAATGGATATGCAAACGAAGGACATTACTATATGAAATACTGATGTTCCTGAAGATAGAACCAGAAAAATTAAAACAGAAAACACAACAAAATACAAGGATAAGGCTTTCCTGAAATTAAAAGGAGACCTTGATTCACACATTGAAATTGTACAAGACTAATATTCTGCAAGAAGAAGTTGAAATAATGACCTAATGGGAACTAATATAGATCAACTTTTATGGAGACAAATAGGCAAAGAGACATCAGACTGAAAGCTGGGAAGGTGCTCAATTGTGAAACATTAGAAGCATTCTCTCTAAAGTAAAAACTAAGACAGGACGGTACATTATCTCCACTCTTAGTTAGCATTGATCTGTAAGTATCAGTCAATGTACCTGAAAAGAGAAGGAAATGAAAATTGGAAAGCAAGTGGCAAAAATAAGACCTTTTCCCTCAGATGTTCTGATAATTCTGGAATACTCCACCTAATCAATTGAAAATATATTATAAACAATAAAAAATCAATAAGGTTGATGTACACAAAGATAATATCCAAAAATCAATATATTCCCTAGATGCTTAAAAAATTAAGTATTATAATGGGGAAAAAAGATTGAAATATCTCATTTGCAAAAGGAAAACTTAAAATAAATCTGTAAATAAGCTTAACTATAAAAGTTCTGCACTTAACACTAGACTTGGAAAAATAGAAAAGGATGTAGTTATGCTTGTCTAGAATATTTAGTAAATATACCAGCTGTCTATACATTGTTACTGTGAAATTTACAAGGGGAAAATAGACGTACAAGACAGGCCAGGAAAATACTGAAAAATAAAGAGAGAGGAAAGGCTAACTTCACAAGATAATTAAGTGCATTCTACTCTATGGTAATAACGATAACAAGTAATATAATAAATTATATTTATACAAACAGATTAGGCACAGCCACTCTTATCATTTACAGAAAATTTTATATCAATGTAAGGAACTGATTACCAATTAAGTTCCCGGATCCCAGCCAAGGGCAAACCCTCCAAGCAGGCCTTTCTAAGGATAGAAGTCTCAGCCTGCTGTACTAACTCTTATGAGTGTTAAATAAAATTTACAGTAGGCCATTGGTCAGGATTAAGCCTCCTTCTCCTGCACCAGACCCAACAGACCAAACAAAAATGGTGTTGATTATGCAAAAGTTCTAGTTACCAAGCTGAAAATAAGTTATTTATCTGCCTTCTGAGAAATCAGGAGAGAGAGAGAGAGAGATAATAGCCAAATCCCCAAACAGGCCAATCCTAGCAGACATGATAAGGACTTTTGTTTTATTTTGTTTTTGTTTTTGTTTTTTTTCTGCTGTAACCTTTACAGAAAAGTAACTTTGAAATGACCAATCCACATTTTGTTTTCTGTTTTGCTTTCCTCAGCCCTTTACTATCTATAAAATCAACCTCCTCTGCTCAGCTCATGGGAATATTTATTCCAACTTGTGGAATGAAGTGTTGCCAATTCTAAAATTGCAGATAAAACCTATTAATATATTTAAGTTTGTTATAATTTTTTTTTCTTTTGACATAGAATCATGCAGTTAATACCATATAAGGTATGTGATTTGGAATTAAACATGAGGAAGTAATGGCAATTTTACTGTAGTCCCCTGCCTTGAAATCAACCAGTAACCCCAATTAAGGAAATAATCTATAGTTAAAAAAAAAAAAAAGGAAAATGGAAACCTGAAAAAAGGAAGTGTCCATATGATAAATCTGTGCCTCAAAGACAGAGGAATCTAGAACCTGAAGCATGAAAGAGACTCCTCTAAAGAACCCAGTGGCACAATCCACGAAGGCATAGCCAAGTCTCCTTTTATTGGATTATCCCAATCTGGTTGGGGGAAGGCAAGACACAAGGAATCTGGGGAAGGTCCCTTCAGAGCCAGTTCCCCACCCTAGAATCACAGAAGTGTAGCTGTTGGAGAAATTAAGCAGAAGTGTTATTTTCTGGTCTTCTGGCTGAGGTAAGCTGTCAAAGGTGGAATGGAGGAGGAGCAGGGAGAGGAGGCAGCCATCTCCAGACTGCAACAAGCATAGCCTGTGATTGCCATTGCATCCTCACCTCTGGAATGCTTTACCTGACCCAGCTCACCTTCTCCTCAAATGAAGAACCAAATCTGCATATTGAAGAGCAAGGAACAAGGGTAGAATCTGCTCTAAGTAATACCAGAAACGTTTAATGGATGTAGTGCCTACTTTTGAAAATATCTTTCATTTGAACCTATCTTGTTTTGTCGAATTGTCTGACAGGGGCAATTAATGGTAATTATAATTCCAGGAGAAGCATTTCCGAAAAGTGCGGGAAATTCAGTGCAGTGAATTCCTGAGGGAATAAGATAGATTTAGGATTTAAAACAGATTTCTGTTAGCTAAGCCAAGAAAAGTGGAACTATTCAGCTTCTAGATAATTCCATAAAGCAGATACTTCAGGCACAAATACATAGGATAAACATAACTGGGTAAAACATGAAGGGGTGAATAATCTAATAACTTCCAGAAATACTAGCACCTTGTAGTATTTTTGTCTCATTTCTGTTACCAAATTCAGTTTTCATTTTAAGTCTCTGTATGAATTCAGCCTTAGCATTTCAGATAGTAATGAGTAATATTGCTTAAAGTAGATTTCTGATTTTTGTTTTCTAAGCCCAGACTTTCTGGCATCCCCTCTCATCTTCAAATTTAAAACTGTTGAGCAGAAAATTGTATTTTTTCTCAACACAGCTTATCTCTTTATGCCTGGGTCTTATTTTACCTTAGAATACTAGTTGTTAATTACTCCAATCTTCTGTTTTAGGATTGCTTTCCAGAATGGTGATATCAAACTTGAATATAAAGCACTTGCTTTATAGCAGTTGCGAAGCTGGCTGAATCAACAAGAATGGAATTTAAGTAATGGATAATTAGGATAAATAAATAATAAATAAGAATAGTAAACCTATGCACTCATGGCTACAGAGTATTGAACAAGTCATTTACACTTTCTGGGACTCAGCTTTCTCTTCTGTAAACCATACATGTTCTGGGATAGGCGGTGTTGAGGGAGAGAGGGAGGGAGCCTAAAAATAAATATATAAATATAAAAATAAATAATAAATATTATTAAAAATAAATAAATTTGTGATTCTAATGAACCCCAAACAAAAACCATACCTAAAATTGTGGACATAAAATCCTATATATCTTTCTTGGCAGACAGTTAATTAATTTTCAACATGGCCTACAAATCAATTCATACTGAAACATCAGGGTGAATTTCTATGGAGTGCCTGTAGAATAAGGCAGCTCTCCACAGTCTTGGGAGTAACTGCAAAGTTATCACTCAGTTGATGAGCTGTATGGTTCCTAAGGGCCCATCCCCACGCTACGACTTTGTGAATCAGTAAAATTGCAAATCTAATCCTAACTTTATGAAAGAAAAAGGAGAAAATTGCCCACTATTTAAAGTAACACTCCTTTTAAGTTGTTCAGAATCCATTTATAAAATTACTATTTCTAAATAGCAGGCTTTTAGATCTTCAAACTTTCTGTTATATCCAAAGTGTCAAGTTGCCCGCCAGATACTCATCATCACGTCTCGCAAGCCTCCCTCGGCTGCCTGTTGGCCACACCCGACTAAACAGGGTCAGTATGCCCATATTCTTTGGTAGACAGTAGATGGCTAAAAAGAACATTTTAGTTTTCTCAAAATGTCAAGCTGACCAGGCAGTATATTATGTTTGACCTTAGAGGTTCACTATCACCCCTTCCCCATCCTGCTCGTGTGTCCGGATGCTGACCTCTGAGCAGTGTCTTCGTAGGCTTCTGAGCCTCCTTTCTCATTGGATTCTACCAATGCGAGAAAGCAGCAGTATATCAGATGGTGGGAAGAGAGACTATTTCTGTCTGTTCCTTGCTGAATTCCTCTAGCAAAGGCTCCTGCCCCATCCAGCAGTCCTCTCCCCAGCTCTAGGTCAACCTCGGATTCTAGTAAAATCCTTTCCCTTGATTCCTTTATTGCCATAGGGTGCTAATCTTCCTATAGTTAATAGCTGCAAGATGCTGTACCATTCCTCGATGCCTACAATTTTGTTAATAATCGTTTTATGAAACTTTTCTGAATTAACTCATGTGAGTTTACATTCTGTTTTCTGCTGGCCCTGACTGATAAATAATAGCTATGTTAGAGTACAGTGTCAGAACCAGAGAACTGCTTCTATGTCATTGTTAGTTTACTCATCAACTAATTAATTTACTATGCATTTATTTACTTATTTGCCTTTTCATTCAACAAAACTAAAGGCATCAAGACATTCTGGGCCTATCATGCAGACAAAAAGACAAAACAAAAATCATAATCTCAAGGATCTATATTATATTATAGAAATAATGTCACAAAAGAAACAATAAAATATTAGAGATGCTATGTTTTGTCTAGAGAGAGAGAAAGTGCATGCAAATAACAACAGAGATAATGAGTTCTTCCTGGAAGGAGGTTGGCAGGATCAAGAATGGCCTCCTAGGGGAAATGCTGCTAAAATTAAGGACTCGAAGGCATGCACCAGGATGGAGATGACCAAAGAATAAAGGAACAAAAAGAGCAAAAGCAGTGAGAATTTGCAGCAGTAATGGTTCCTTGTGGAAAAATACTGTTTCTGTAGGTTGTTTCACCTCTGGAGGTTAGAATACAAAGGGAAGAGGCACTAGCCTAGAAGAGAAATGGAGAAACCCTATAAAGGTCTTGGAAACCTATAAAGATCTTGGAGGTCAAGTTTAAATGTTTAGACTTTATATCCTGCAGGTCTAAACTTGTCCACATTTATTAGTGACAGGGTTTTTAACACACCTCAATATATGTTTATTTGTTTATAAGTTATACACATTTGCTATTATAAAAGTATATTGCATACATTTTAAAATCACAATAATTAAAACTTTAACATAAATAAGGAAATAATATTTTGCTAATCACTATGGCTTTATGTTATCTTTAGCTAGGATTGTAAGGCAAATTATTCGTGAGAAGGTACATTATTAATGATAGTGATTTCAGCTTATTTTATATACAGTATTTTATTTTTTATATTAAAAAAAACCACTCTTTCTCCAGTCAAAGGGGAGCACATACATTTTCTTACTCCTACCAAACGTATTTATATTTATTTCAAAATGATGAAGCAACTAGACAGTCAACATATTCTTCACTAAACCAGCATTGAGACCCAAGACAGCTGGTCTGGCCAAAATTATAATTCAAAAATAACTTGACTTGTATTTTGTTAAATTCCCATTGAACATCCCTCATTAACTATGACATCTTTATCTTCAAACTTATGCTTAAGTTTATGTACATCTCCCATTCTGATCTGTTCACCTGTTATTATCCAAATTTGTTTCTATTTACTTCTGCTCTTTTCCTCAACTTAATTTCATTCCTTAAAAAGTTACTTTGCATTTATATTATGTCAGGTCCAAGATTTCATGAAAAATTGTTAAATATTGAAGGTTTTCTCAGGAAATGTGTGTTACATTATGTAAGGCTATATATCAACACATATATATTTATATGTACACATTTTGTGTGTATATATTTATACATATGTATATTATGTAAGGCTATATACCAACAAATATATATTTATATGTATGCATGTATAATATATGTAATAACAATAGGTGTATGACTAGACAAACTTTCTTTTTTTAAGTAAATATGATTTCTATTTATTTTTTGTTTTATTTTACTTTAAATTCTGGAATACATGTGCAGAGCATGCAGGTTTGTTACACAGGTATACATATGCCATGGTGGTTTGTTGCACCTATCAACCCATCTAAGAAAGATGCAGCATTAACCTTAATTGCCTACATTAGGCTAAGACAATGACTAGAACATAATCAGCTCCCAGTAAATGTTTGTTCCAGTATTAAAATTTAAGAGAATCTTTCAGTTTTAAAACCTGAGAGTCTTTTAGTAACTTAACAGGAATTCAACTGAAGCCAATGAGAAAATGGAACCTTCTAAGGTCATGAAAAAAATAACCAGAACATGTAAAAGCGTATCCTCAAAAGACATGTTCTATTCAATTAAGATAATATAGATTTATACTGATTCCATTCAGGATACATCATTGAGAATAGTACTTCAATATTATTATTCCTGGTTAACACTAAATAATTTCTGTTGCTATATTTTCTGTATAAATGAGAAAATATACCATTATTAATATCATAAATATACTCCAATAGTCTCTGAGAATTTTTAAAGTTAGTATCCTCTTTTGTCCATTTATAAGTGTCCTTACTTATGTCAGTCACTCCTGTTTTTATATCTTGAAGCCACAAAGCTCATCACTATCAATTAGTTGGTGTTAGTGATGGCAAATTAAGGGCTAAAATTGTCAATGTCTACCTATAAACTTCAAATAAATTCAAAAATATTAAAATGACCACCAGGGTCACTTCTTATATCCCAGCGTATGATTATCTCGTCATGGACAGGGTGTCTTCACCTCTCCTTTTACTTTTCAGGAGTAGTTTTAAAATCACATTATTGGGGTATGCTTGATATATGAAAAGTTGTACATATTAAAGATATACAACGCAAGGAGTTTGGGGATATGACCTTGATGAAATGATCAAGGTCATAAACATATTCATCACCTGCAAATATTTCTTTCTGCTACTTTTATTATTGCATAATTACTATTATTTTTATTATTTTGTGTTGTAAGAACACCTAACATAAGACCTACCCTCTTAGGAAAATTGAGGTAGACAATGCACTGTTGATTATTTTTGTTTTAAGTGAGGAAAATTAAATAAAAAGAGGGTCCTAGGTAGTATTTTAAACCTTTGATGGATTTGGGGAAGGGACTAACCTTAAGTCAGATAATATATGTCATTGCCTAATCATCCTCCACATGAACTTGAAATAAGGTTCATATCACTTTCATCACTTTTTCTGGGAGTTTTAGTTTTAAATATCTTCCATTTAATTGCTCTATTTAGCTCTCTTGCTTGAGACAGTGTGAGAGCAAGTTTCCTATGGGAGCCTGGCTACTGATCGGGGCAGTGACCTTGGATTTCCTTGGCAGCAACTGTGATCTTGCGCATTGTTTTCATTTATTTGCTGGAATTCTACTGGCTTGATGTGGGTAGTATTGAGTTTCCCTCTGACTCAAACAAGAATAGTTTTAAATAGGAGGAAATACTTTCAAAAGAAAACACAAATTCCCATAAAAGAAGGAATTTAATAAATCATTAATGCATTGTTTGTATAAGCTAATTAAGAATATGCTCACCCTTTTAGAGTCTGCTAACACATTATATTAGTAATTCCATGTGTTTTATCTTATTTTCTTCTTTTTAGGTCTCTACTCACACTTTCACCTTGCTATGTTCATTTTTTTTTAATCTCATATCATTGTATTAGAAAGGGATTATTGAGGTTTTTCCCAAAAGTTTCATTGAGAGATGCTTTCTTCTCTACTTAGTACAAATATGTGGTCACTGATATTAGATAAAAGATGTGATCATGAAAAATTTGTTTGGGTAATATTTACCAGTATAGCAACTGAATTGTAAGTGAACAAAATACTACTGTGCTTAATACAAGAAAGCCATTGTACAGTAAACATCTTGGAATATTGACACAAGCATTTACAATGTAACATACTGGAATAAATGAAGCAAGTTTTTGAAAAAGAAAAATTAATTATGACTAAGGTTGAGATTACACAACAATAACAACAACAAAATTTATGAACAGACATTTCTCAAAAGAAGACATGCATACAGCCAACAGACACATGAAAAAATGCTCGTCATCACTGGCCATCAGAGAAATGCAAATCAAAACCACAATGAGATACCATCTCACACCAGTTAGAATGGCAATCATTAAAAAGTCAAGAAACAACAGGTGCTGGAGAGGATGTGGAGAAATAGGAACACTTTTACACTGTTGGTGGGATTGTAAACTAGTTCAACCATTATGGAAAGCAGTATGGTGATTCCTCAAGGATCTAGAACTAGAAGTACCATATGACCCAGCCATCCCATTGCTGGGTATATACCCAAAGGATTATAAATCATGCTGCTATAAAGACACATGCACACATATGTTCATTGCGGCACTATTCACAGTAGCAAAGACTTGGAATCAACCCAAATGTCCATCAGTGACAGACTGGATTAAGAAAATGTGGCACATATACACCATGGAATACTATGCAGCCATAAAAAAGGATGCGTTTGTGTCCTTTGTAGGGACATGGATGCAGCTGGAAACCATCATTCTCAGCAAACTATCGCAAAAACAGAAAACCAAACACTGCATATTCTCACTCATAGGTGGGAACTGAACAATGAGATCACTTGGACTTGGGAAGGGGAACATCACACACCGGGGCCTATTATGGGGATGGGGAAGGGGGAAGGGATTACATTCTGAGTTTTACCTGATGTAAATGATGAGTTGATGGGTGCTGACGAGTTGATGGGTACAGCACACCAACATGGCACAAGTATACATATATAACAAACCTGCACGTTATGCACATGTACCCTAGAACTTAAAGTATGATAATAATTTAAAAAAAAAAAAAGAAATTAGTTGAGGCTCGCTCTAGCTGAAGGAAGTGGTGGTCAAGTTAATAAGTTTTCCATCTGTTCTTGCTTGGTGGAATGTTCAGTGTACATTACTAGATAAAGCTTTCTAAAATTAAAAAATAAAAAAAAGAAAAGAAAAGATTTCAAAAGACTACATATAACAGACCACAAACTAACCTACATCAATATGAATATACATATATTCCCATTAACAGATGGGTAAGAACAGAGATAGATACTGCAACAGAGATGTACATCCTAACTCTGGAATAATAAATATGAATTTGTCAGAAATTATTTTCAATAGTATAAAATTGGAATACATTTGAATGTTATACAGTATATGATATACTGATACATTCTGGATTGTAAAAAGGTGTTCAAATACTTTTATCAAAAATGCACTTCTCTGGCATTCTAATCTGTCAAGGATCCCATATAATGAAATTAAACACAAAATAGGCGAAGGAGAACATAGTAGGCACTACATAGTTCCAACTCTATATAAAACCTTATCTCTGACTTTGATGTCTTTAATTCTGTTTAGGAAAGACAGGATAAAAATGAATAAATAAAATTACTTTAAATTACTGTAATTCTGGGTTGGCCCAGAGATTTTGTATCTTTTATGGTTTGCATAATGTAGAGTTCATACTTTGTAAAAATAACTCATTGACGAAGGGATAAATCTTAGATAAAAACTACTAAAATTTTTGAAAGACTGCACCTATATTTATTAAAGTAATTTGATAAGGCAGTAGAATTTGACCAGTTCCTCCCCCAAAATGGATAGAACTTAGCTAAGTAGGATATGGTGGAAAGACTGAGCATTCCAAGTCAAACCTCATTTTTGAAAAATCTGAGAAGTAGAATGAGCAGGTTATCTGTAAGGGGCAGTCAAGATGCTGGTATGACTTGAATCAAAGGAGCAGGTGGCAAAAGAGCAGTAAATAACTTTTGAAAGGAAGCCCAGTGACATTGATGGTAAGGCAGAAAAATTTGGCCTTTTCTTCAGTAAACTGAGGCAAAATTATGTTCATAAACAGGAATGATATGCAGAATGGATTGGAGGGGTCAAATTCTAGAGTTTGGACAGCCACAAGTAAGGTCATGGTTATAATCCAAGAATGAGGTGAGGAATCCCTGGATCAACGTAGCAGCAATGGAGACATTGAGGCCACATAAACAATACAGGATCAACTCAAGAGGAAATTCAATCTTGGCAGTTTTCATTTAACAGTTTGATTGTATCTTCTGATGTCTGACTATAACCAGTCTCCAAACTTTGGAGTTCTGATAAATAAATGGCAAAATGCTAGGATGATTTGGATAGTGCTGGAAAATACTAGAAACAGAAGGAAAAGAAGTTGCCTGCCCTATTGTTTGTTTCTCTGTTATTTCATCTTTCTCAAATAATATGTATCAAATAATTGGTCATTTTATTTGGAGTCCCACATCCTCAATATATGAAAGTCAGGGACACTCTGAGATGATTTCAAGTGGCCAGAACACTAAGCTGACCCCAGGCTATCTTTGTTATAACCTTTCATGATGCTAACAACTGAGGTTTTCTTCTATTCCTTGTTCAACATAGACACATGTTTTCACTTTTTATCCTTACATGTGCTAGCCAAACTCTACATGTTCTGTGTATGACCCTGTTGAAGAGGGAGAGATGAGTGAGAAAGGATATTTTTAAATAATCACTTCGCTCTACTCACCCCCACCCCTGCCCCCACATTTATTTACTTTCTCTAATCTTGAACTGCAATAGAAGAGGAAGTCAGCCATGGGGTGTGGCATAGTGTTCTTTTCTTTTATAATAGATGATGAATCAGCAAGTCTTCCCTAAGAGTGTGGCATGGCAATTGTTTCTTTCAGATGATGAATAAGGAAGGAGGACTTCTAATCAAGGAATAACATGGATTAGTGGGGTTGGGAACAGGGTAAGACGCAAGAGGCTACTGAGACACAAAATTTAATGAGGTACTCACCCCCAGGGTCATGCACGTGCCTTCTTAAATTTTGTTCCTAGGTACTTCTTTGCTTTTCCTAGTTCTGCCCTAAGTGGGAAGAGGAGTGAGCTGATTCATGGGCTGAGGAACCTCATGTTCTCTCCCTACAAAGACTTCATCATCTCTTTCTGTATATTTATTCAGCAAATATTTAGTGGTCATCTATCAGGTACTTAATTTTTCTTTCCTGAGTCGTAATATCACTGACCTGGATGATCGCTACCTTCTAATTTAGACAGTCCATGAATCTAGCAGTATTTTAGGTAAGTATAAAGCACTGAAGGATAAATTTTGACCAGGTACAAAATCATGAATTACTTTTTCTTTGAGTGTAAACGTCTCCCCTTGTGGGAAAATATTTAAGCTTTCAACTCTCTGCCTTTATTTTCTCCCACAACTACAAAGATATCTCTAAAGCCTTTCTAAGGGATACCTATGTTATAACATTTTGGAGATTTTATTTAGTCAAAACTTAACTTGGCTTTTATTTTGTTCCTCTATACTTACTGGTTATTTAACAAAATAATTCATATAATCTATTCATGATATTAATACATGGCCCTTTACTGTGTTATTTTAGAAATTAATATTGAGTGGGACAATTTTAGATATTCAGCCAGATAAATAAGAGAGAATAAAGCAAGTGAAATCCTGGTGGTCCTGTTTAATATAGATCTTTTAGTTAGTCTGAAGAGGTAGTGTACCTATCTGCCAGGAGTTTAGAAACTAAGTCATATTTGACACTAGAAGAATAGTTTTACACAACTGATATGACGTAACACCAGCATCAGATTCAGATAGCCTGGATTAAAGTCAGAATTTTACAATTTATTTCTTAATTTTAGCATAGGTATAAAATCCCTGCTTTACCTATGTGTCAGGATTATTATAAAGATACAAAAAATCATAAATGTAAAATTGCCATGTAAATTGATAATGGCTGAGGAAAACATGAATTTTATTAATAATAATAAATAGTAGCTTTAAAATAATTAGATGGTAAAGATAATTGAAAACAAAAGAGAAAAGAACAAAATTCTTACCTTCTTAAGTTCTTTAAATCTCTTTCAAAAAAGACAGAGTTACATTGAACAATGAGGAAAAACGTATATGTGATGTATATACAATTTGGAAAATTAAAATAAATACCATTTTTAGATCTATGTACCTTGAAAATGTTAAGACAAGACCAATATTAAAAAGATACATGTTTACTTTGTAAATACATACATTTTACTATAAATATGTCCTTCCACTAACCTTACAAAATCTTTTCCTACTCACACTAGCCAGAAAATCTGCTTTAAATTCTGGAAGCATCCAAATATCACTAATATGATGTTATCTTTAACTACATCCTACAAAGCACAAAATAAAACTGTCCTTGTGTAGAAGCCATGTCATTATGACAAACATATTTGAAAATTAGTTTTGTATGATTTGTGGTATTCAACAAATCCAATACAAATCTGCGACAGCCAAGGTCATTGAGTATTTTGATCTTCAAATAAATCATAGAGCTTTCTTTGGGGAAAAAAAATTACTGCATCACTGGTTTCCATTACAAAACAATTTATGGATGCAGAATTTTATAATTATTTTTATCCTTAATTATTAATAATTTGTATCCTAGCTAGTAAGACACTGCATTCAAAATAACACTAGATAGGAAGATACTTTGTTTAGGTTTTTCTTTCTTTAAGTGCCAAGGATTTGTGTCTGCAGGAACTCTATGGTAAAGACTGAACTCCGTGACTGAGTTCAGAATAATGTGAGGTTTTCTATGTAATAAAAAAGATGCATCAGAGAAAGAAAAGTAAGGTAAACCAAGTCTGCAATTTAAAAATAAAATATGAAAATGAGGATCGTATTGGAAATTCTGGAGAAATAGTTATTAAAGGGATGTCATAATAAAAATCATATAAAGTTTATAAGATATCTTGCCAGAAAGAAAGCAAAAGGTAGAAAGTAGCTAAAAGAAATTAAAATCAATAGAAACTAGTTTAACTTGATGATATTATCATGATTGGTATATAATGATCTGAAAATGCAGTGTTGAGTGAAACGTATAATGGATTATGTCATGTAAGGTTAATTTTGACAACTGTAAATCAGACTAGGAAACACTGTGAAATCATCATGAATGATGCATGCGCTCTGCTGTGTCATCTTAATTTTAGACTTGCAAATTTGATTTCTGAAACTGCATTTGAACAACCAAAGCAATGTGTTGTGAAATAGATCCATTTGAAAAGAAAACATTGCCTAATGTGATTTGTGAAGTTTCTTGGTAAGAGTGCACTGGGTGACATATCTATACAAAGCTTCATTTTACCTCCCTTTTCATTATAAGGCTGGTAGTCGAAAGCCAAGGGAACCAGAGGAGCAAGTGAAGCTGAGAATAAATTGGGAGTGAGGGCAGTTGTCCTATATTGTTGCTATGGATAGAGCTGAATAGTCCTTAGTAAGCTTTTATTGTCTATCGGGGACATTTACTGAGAGTGCCTGATGGAAAAGTACAGATTGAATGAAAACAGTCTAGTTCTACCCTGTTGGGGGCAAATGAAGTGCTTCAGTTGTGCTAGATTAATTTGATTGTGACAATAAGCATGTTTTTTTCATATCATTCACGTGTAGTATTTTGTTAACTAGACCATGAACTACTTGAGACTGTCTTTCTGATTCCCATGCCTTTTTCTCCTCTGTTGAGAGGACTGTGAGGAGCTGCTCAGTCATTGGTGGTTACCAAAGGATGAGAAGGGTATTGTCATTCAATATCTAGAAAACACAGCCTGTGAAACCGTACCCATTGTTCTGCATTGGTCATCTCTATTAGAAATGATCATGTTGATAATGTCTTTTTTTTTAAGTTCAAATTTCAGTTATGTCTTTATACTTATAATCCCCTCACAGGCATTGTATTCATTATTTCATTAGTGAAAAATGAATGATAGTACTTCTACATGTAGTTAAATAAATTTATCTACAACAATAACTGCAGTGCCATAGGTACATCAGTAATTTTTTAATGTGCTTGTGAATTTTTTCTAGAAATGTTTTTAAATGCAAGGTAGATTAAAAGAAAATACTTTAGACTTACAAAGAAAGCTTTAAAAATACTAAGAGACAAATTTACTTCAGTGAAAGAAAACAATTATTGAACATTCAAGGAAAATACAATTTAGGGTATTTGTAGAGGAGGAAAGGTGTGAAGTAAGAATAAAGTTATTAATTATTTAACTAGTTTTTTTGAGAAAATTCATCACATTATTGATCATGTTTGTCAACCCCATAGTTTATCATTGCCAACTTACTCTTTTTATTTGAGAGAAGTAGACTAGATGCTAAGGAAATTCCAGACCAAACTGGAGCCTTCCTCTATGTTAAAGATGAACAGCACCTGATAGACACATGTTGTATCAGGGATTTATAAGTAAGGACAACAAAATAATTATAAAATTGACATATTATTCTAGAGAGGCAGCAGAGTTAAATATCAATTATAAAGGTAAATCATAAATATTTCAACTGATTTAGATAGCAGGACTACTTGATGTTTATATTTCTTTCTACCTTTCTTCATACTGTCTATCATTTTAAAAGTATATAAATTGAGCAGGTTGCAGTGTTTTATGCTTGTAATCCCAGCACTTTGGGAGGCTGATGCAATAGAATCGCTTGACACCAAGAGTTGAAGACCAGCCTGGACAAGATATTGTCTATCTCTACAAAAAATAATAATAAAATAAAATAAATTAGTTGGGTATAGGAGCATATGCCTGTAGTTCTAGCTACTCCAGAGGCTGAGGCAGGAGGATTGCTTGAGCCTGGGGTTTCGAGGCTGCAGTGAACTACGATTCCACCACATGAGTCCACCCTGGAGAACAGAGCAAGATGCAGTCTCTTAAAAGAAATAAAAAAGTACAGTAAGAAAAGAAATTACTGTTTATTCATGTGGCTATTGAGATAAAATACATAAATCATATGAAGATTTATCTTGGAAACCTAGTTGTTCATGCTTAAAGACAAAGATCATAGTTAAATCACTTCTGGGCATTTCTCATAGTCATTGATATACAAAATCACATTGATATTTATATCTGAAAGCTTTGAAAATCCAGTGTATTTTAGTAACAAATGTAACCAGTTTCTTTATGTTTCTTATTTGCTGATCATTCTTTATCTTTGTGTCCTCTAGGTTAGATACAAATATTGCCAAATGTAATTATGTTTAAAAATGTTTTTAAACATGTGTACTCTTTATACACAATGGAAATAGACTTATCTTTTGAATTGTTTAAATTTTCTGTTACTATCTTTATTATCTTTAAATTGAGAACAATTCATTAAAATATAAAGAAAAAATAAAAGCCACCTAAAATCCTACCACACTGAACCACTATTAACATTTAGATGATTATGCATTACATTATATATCTAAATTCATATAAGTGTGCATAAATTGGATTGTATATTAATACTAAATTTATTCTTTTTTTTTTTTCTTTTTTTTGAGACAGAGTCTCGCTCTGTCGCCCAGGCTTGTATGCAGTGGCATGATCTTGGCTCACTGCAAGCTCTGCCTCCCAGGTTCATGCCATTCTCCTGCCTCAGCCTCCTGAGTAGCTGGGACTACAAGCGCCCACCACTACGTCCGGCATTTTTTATTTTATTTTATTTTTAGTAGAGACGGAGTTTCACCTGTGTTAGCCAGGATGGTCTTGGTCTCCTGACCTCGTGATCCACCCGCCTTGGCCTCCCAAAGTGCTGGGATTACAGGCATGAGCCACCACGCCCGGCCCTATTCTTCTCCTTCTTACATCATATTAAAATATCAAGCACATCTTCATTTCCCCATGAAGTATAAGTTATGTTAATGAGCTGTATTCATATCAACCTACACATACTGATCATACACACAACTTATTGTTTCATTTCTGTCATATTTTTACTTGGATGAGCAAAGCAGTTTCAACAATGATGGCAATCAATAAAAATTTTTTCTCCCTGAGTGATACATTTAAGGTCAATGAAATAATTATTTTTAATAGTAATATAGTATTTGAGTTCTCTTTTATCTTCAGAAGCTTGCAAATGATTAGGAAATTTCAAATTTACTCTGTTTTAGACTGAGATTAATCTATTATTTTAAAAAAATGAAAGATGAGGAACTTTATAACATTGACTTTGTTATAGAATCTATACAAATTAAATCCTGTTTAAGAAAGTACAAGGCATTAATAGTTTAGACTTTGTGCTCCATTAATTCCCACTGGAACCCATATCTGGCAATGATACCTTTTGGTTTTCTTTTTTTTATTATTGTTATACTTTAAGTTCTAGGGTACATGTGCATAACGTGCAGGTTTGTTACATATGTATACTTGTGCCATGTTGGTGTGCTGCACCCATCAACTCGTCAGCACCCATCATCTCGTCATTTACATCAGGTATAACTCCCAATGCCATCCCTACCCCCTACCCCCTCCCCATAGTAGGCCCCTGTGTGTGATGTTCCCCTTCCCAAGTCCAAGTGATCTCATTGTTCAATTCCCACCTATGAGTGAGAACATGTGGTGTTTGGTTTTCTGTTCTTGTGATAGTTTGCTAAGAATGATGGTTTCCGGCTGCATCCATGTCCCTACAAAGGACACAAACTCATCCTGTTTTATGGCTGCATAGTATTCCATGGTGTATATGTGCCACATTTTCTTAATCCAGTCTGTCACTGATGGACATTTGGGTTGATTCCAAGTCTTTGCTATTGTGAATAGTGCCACAACCATACATATTCTTCCTCTCTGATGGCTAATTGAAGAGAGACTCTTAATAGTAGCAATTTTCAATTAACTCTAGATCTCTTAAATAGCCTATTGCTTAAAGAAGAGTAAGTTAAGCGTTTAATCAAATCATTATGACTAATTTTCCTTTATCCTAGTCCATGTCCTAATTAGACTAGACATTAACATCTAATAAAAGGTAAATCTAAGGTAACAACAAAGGAATAGATGATTGTTGATAATCTGTTTAAATAGAATGCTAAAGAGTGTGAAGTATTAGTGTTATTTGCCAACAATAAAATATTAGAAATGTATTTATTCTAGGTCTCCATCAGCATTCATGTAATATAGTTAAAATTTCTGTACTTCCAATAAGAATTTGTAGGTAGTTTACAACAAAAAGCTAAATGAATGAAAGAAAGAATGAATCAATCATACATACATGCATACATACAAATATAAATGCAATTAGTAAGATGAGAGGAAGGAAGATATATGAAGTTTTAGGAGCACTTTTGGAAGAGGGTTATAGTAATTGAAAACAAAAGTTAGATTGATATACCTGAGCAGCAAATAGAAAATATGAAAGATTATTTGTCTTTAAAATGTGTATTTGTGTATATGTATGTTATGCATGTATTGTATTTTTCCTGTCAGTTTCTGGTGAATGTTGAGAACATAAGCTTATATAATAGTTCTGTAAAACAATTCAAGAGGGGCCAAAGTACTATGGACAAGCCAAATAAAATGTTACTTTTGGTTTGAGAAAGTCTTTGTTCCTAGATTATTATGCTTAGATGTATTTGTATACAACTTACAGTTATTTTTTAATACACAAATATAGCATCACTGTGATATGTTTTTAAATATTGCTTATACTCTTTATTCACAAGTTTTCTTCTGTTTATCCTTGAAGAATAAGATGATAATTACATTTTTAAAATAAAAACATTTAAAGGAATGATTCCGCACACAAGAAAATAAAAAACTTGTGAGGATTAACAGCCACCTTCTGCCCTTTTTACTGTTTAGTAATTTTCCCTGCTCTTTTTGCTATTTACCACTTTGTTCTAAGTAGAATAAGGGGAAAAGCTACAGGATGTGCCCTTTCAAGAAAAACAATTAGAGCAACAAAAGAGCTAGACTTCTCAAAAGTCACTGGGTTATGGTAAAACAAGACATTGGGGAGAGCTAAGGAAGGGCTGGGCAAAGTGAAAATAAGAGAGCACAAGGAACGAAGAAGAAAGGGTTAAAAGAATTTAAAAGTGAACTACTTCCTGGCACTTAAGTGAGTGAGAGAAAATTAGCAATTTAGTCAGTGCTGCTAGGAAGCAAATTTTCAATTTTAGCTATGCCTTTATATATTAAATTATTCTTGGACTGGGTAAAGCAATACACAGCAAAAAAATTTTTTCTGCCTCTCTAAGTAGTTTTGGATCAAAATGTCAGACCTTATTGCTGTTACAGGACATGTACTTTAATCTGTTATTTGTGTCCAAACCTATGTCCTCTTAACTTGATTTTGTTGTATGTCCAACATGGGAAGAGGTCAAAGATGAAGTCAGCACCACAGTCTAAATGAAACTTAGGCGCATTTTGTGATAATGGGTCTTCCTCCTGGAAGCAGAGAAATTGAGAACCATAACAACTTTATGAAAAAAGAAGTATCAAATGAGTCAAATATCACAGAGACATTAATAATGTTGAAAATTTGCCTACACTGGTACAGAGGTGTATATAAAAATTAAGGGATTAGAAAATATCATCTATTTAAAACTTTAGTATATAAAAAAGGAAGTATCACAACCCAGTAAATAAAGGAAAAATTATTCAGTAAATAGTACTATGACATTAGTAGTATATAAAAATTTAGTGACAAAATTGTTTTTTAAAAATTACTTTAGAATCTTACTCTGTACACAATAAAACAAAATGAATACCTGTGAGATATCTTTTAAATGTTAAATAAAGGAAGAAAATAGAAGACATAAATAAATATTATCTAAATCTGAGTGTGTTTCCTTCATTAAAACAGGACAACAGAGGAAATTGCAAAGGGTAAAATCATATAACATCATAGATAAAATACACAGTGTGAGACCAGGCAAATGTGGATTAAATCAATGTTCTTCCACTTATTTCAGACAGATCACATTTACTACAATTTCACATTGCCATTGGCAACTGGCAACTAAAAGTCAAAAGCAAAGGATATACTCTTGTACTATAGAGGAGATTGAGCAAAAAAGCTGACCACCACTTATAAATAACATAAAATGAGTACACTATATATCAAAATATATAGTGTAGAATTTGGCCAAAGCAGTAATTATAGACATAAGTGAATTCATTAGAAAATTAGTATATTGGTTAGTTTTCTTAGCTGCAAGCAATAGAATGCACAACAGCTAGTTTAAAGCAGAAAGGGGTTTATTACTGGGAATAGGCAGAGTGCAGAATTCCTGGGGGAGGCAGGGAAACAAGTGTGGATGCCACATAGCCAGAAGAAATACTATTGGGATAATTGCCCAGCTCCACTGGGAGACAACTCCAGCAAAGGTCATATGCCTCTGACTCTTCAACATCTTTAGAACCGGAAGCTGCACTCTTATCTGGTGAAGAATAGCCATGTACCTCTGTAGCTGCTTTGTCTTCATGTCAGGATGATCATGTCCCTTGGTTGCATACAGTTTTGTTTACATCCCTTCCAAGATGCACACAGTTACATTCACCTTATGAAGCTTAGGCCACATGTGGAACTCAAGTTGCAAGTGAGCCAGAGATATGTGGTCTTCATCTTTCCAGCCTGTGATTCATAGGAAGGCACGGTCCAAGGAGATTGAAATAGAATGGAATAAGACAGTCTGTGAAATTTGCCATAATCGATTCCCTCCTTTGGATATTCAATATTTATAAAACATTGGTTCTAATCCAATATTTCAAATATCAATAGCATCAACATGTTATTGAAATTTCACTTTCTTGTTTACAAAGGAAAAGATATTAACCTTCTCTCCAAAGTCTCACTAGTCACTGTGTTTCCTCTCTTCTTGATATTTATTTCTCCTCTAACTTGGTTATAATCCAGAATTTATCTTAATATGCATTAATTATTCACCACTAACATGCTCTATCTAAATTATAATAGGAAACAGTGAGTGCAAAATAATGTAATTAATAAAAAATAGTAATAAATACATACTAGAACAAGAAAAGCTAGCACAGTCCCAATTTCTGTCATTGATAACAAGGCTATAGTTGTAATAAAACATAATTCTTTCAGTGTGTATTCAGTTTTTCTCTAGCTTTGAGCTAGAATATCAGCTATTCAGTATTCTTTATCTCGGGAAGTGACCCCAAACTTCAAAGATCTGTTGATTTGACCTTGTAGATCCGTCCACCTTCCTAACACCAGCTATGCCAGTACTGGGAGATACATACATTCTGGAGCAGCCACTCCATTTGCCTGTGATGGTCAGCACCAATTACCACAGCCAAATGTGTAAATCTCCCCTTTTTATTGCCATTCGATGTAGTGGCACAAAGAACCACAGACAGCCTATTGGCTGCCTCAGCTTTCAAGTTACTGGAAGTGTTGTCTCCTAGTGAAGCATTCACCATTTATGAACTAAAATCTCTAAGGCAGGATGTCCAGAGTCACATTTAAAGGCAACCAAGAATTTTCCAGTGGATTATTAGGTGTAACTCCCTATCCTACCCTTTGATTCCTGGAAATATATATTCTGGCCTATTGCTTTGGTTCATTTGCACATAAGTTCTCTATCCAGAAGCAATAGGACATCATGACTCAGAAAAGGCCTTGAATAAGGGTGGCACTGACAGAAGCATGGGTGACATAATAGACAAATCCATAAGCAAAATAATTGTTCATTCAGGTGAGATCAAACTACTACCCCCTCTAGGACAAAGGAGTTCAGTGCTCCATTTATTGCTGATCGTAGAATTGTTCACCCAGAGTGTGATGCTGTGCCAGAGTTCAGGGTTATCCTTCACTGATGATGGGAAAAACACTTAAAATGATTGTATCCAGTTAACTTTGGTAAAAAGAAGTGTATGTTTTGGGGCCCATACAAATCTGCATTCTTACTAGTCTGACTACTTTTTCCATGAACAAACACTGAAGTGACTGTGGAAAGAAACTGACTGTTGTTCATAGGAGTGAGAGGTATAGCTCAGAAATAAAGAAAAGATGTGACTCTGCACAAAAACCTGAAAGCCCCATATGTTATTATCATATGGCTATGAGTTCCACTGGGCCATTATAGCCAGATTCAGAGCTGCTGGTATTAAACCCTAAATGAGCTGAAACCACTTTGTATGTTTTGCTCTGAGATTCACTCAGGGCTGCCAATTAGTTTACTTTGTAAATAGATCCAATCAAAACCCTTAAATGTTGTGTATGCTTCTCTAAAATCCAGAGAGTTCCATCAAATGTTTTGTCTCTTTCTTAGTGTTAGGAGAAGCAAGGTATCGCAATTTGTCTTTTACTTTGAATGTAGTAAGTCCAAGATTGTGGGATACCCAGAAACCTCAATGTGATGGAAATCCCCTGAATTTTTATCATATCTATTTCCCACCTCTGACACTCAAATATTTTACCAAAGATTCTAGGGAACTTACTGCTTTCTGGTTTTGAGATTTTTATTGACATATTGACATCTATGTAGATGTCCTATGGGATAATGACATAAACAAAATCCCTGTAGATGAAACTGTGACAAAGAGAGTTGATGCAGCCCAAAGATAAGATAGTGAAACTGTCCTGCCCTCCTTACCACGTGAAAGCAAAGAGGAAATACAAAAGGCCAACTGGTTTATAATAAGATATTCATCCTCACTAATAATCAGAGAAATGCAAAGTAAGGCAACTAAGAGTTAACCACTTATCATCCTTCCAGTTTTAAACATATATCTATAAAAGTTTGATAGCATTAGGTTTTGGTTAGGATATGATGAAATGAGACTCATACACTGCTTATCAGAATATAAATTAAGATTGCCATATTGGAAGATGATCTAGTAATACTGTTAAAATATACTATATTAAAATATCTGACTCAATAACATCACTTCTGATACTTTCTCAGTAATACTTTGTATACATAAATTTAAATAAATGTTAATGTCTAAGAATGTTTATTTTTGAAGATTTGCAATGTGTCTCAAGGAAACACATATATATTCAAAAGTAAGTATCTGGTCACATGTGTGACAGATTTTGATTGTCATACCTACTTCAAGAATATAAAAAGGAGGCAAAACACTGAGAAAGGATGTGTGACATGATTTCTTTGACGAGAACTGTTTCTGCATTCTTTACGTGTACCTAATGAGGAGACTCTCCATGAGGCCTGTTCACCTTCTGAGTTCTGGGAACCTAGAGAGTGAGAGTTGGGATGATTAATTTGGTGGTAGTGGTGCCAGTCGAGCTTGCTGTGCCCTGGGATGCCGGCAGCATGGGCCCTACACTGTCAGGGTCAGTCATGACTGTCAGAATCAGTTAGGCCATGCTATGGAGAGGGAGAACAGCATGGGGTCGTCATGGGTGCTATTCAGTAGAATTGTTGGAGGGACACAGAATCCCAGAAACCAGAATCTGGACTCTTTTCCTTACATAATTCAGGATATAATAGTCTGGAGTTGGGGGCAATGTCATGAAGGGCTCAAGCCTTCTCAGAGAGCTCCATATGGCAGCAATTATAAAGCTAGAGAGCCAGTAGCAGCAATTCTATGAGTTTGGACTATTGCTTGATATTTCTGGGTCTCAGTTACCTTATCTCAGTTACCTTACCTTATCTTTCAGGGGAGCAGGAAAGATGATAGTAGGTAGATAGATAGATGGATAGATGATAGATAGATAGATAGACAGATAGATAGTGTGTGTGTGTGTGTGTGTGTGTGTGTGTGTGTGTGTTTTATGGTACTTTTTGGCCAGTTGTAGCAATGCATTCTGGATTAACCTACAACCTTCAAAACACTCCTGTGTTTTCATATATTACTTAGTTTTATAAAAAGTTTAAAGCCTAGTAAATTATAATATTATTAAATCTATAAATTTAAAATATGAATGCATGAGGATAATTACAGTATTCATAGTAGCTTTTCTGGACAAATAATGATGTTTAATGCCTAACAAACCATTAAATCAATGATGATGGGTATTATTAATATTAACAAAATTGACCATTAATATTTATTACTTTGTAAACGTTTAATATAATTATTTTCAAAAGTAATATACTAGATCTCTTGCCTTAGTACACAATTATCCATTAATATTAGAATTAGTACACTCTGAAGAATAGCCTTATTAAGCAGTTATCATAAAATGTGTAGCTCATTTAATAATGATTTGAAAATACATTGTAATAGATCTTCCCTTCCCAAAATGAAAATCCATACATGTGAAAGTGCCATCTGCATATGCTTAATACATTGCTTCCCTCTTCTAAAATAATTGGATTCGTTTATTTTATTGCACATTAAATGTTGATTAAGTTAGATCTTCTCTAACACTTGAGATACATTTGCAATAAAAGAAGACTGTATTTTAACTTAAAAAATATTTCCAGATTATCATAGTATTGACAAATATGTAAAATAGAGGTTGAAGCAGGGCCCTTTGACATCTGTGGTTATTTTTCATTTATACCTTAATTTGTAACTTGAACTTGTGCTTGTCTTATAGCATGTCAAACAGGTATTTAAATAGGGAATCTGGCTGTTCTTTGTATTAATATCCCTTAAGCATCCTCTTCCTTGTAAATTCAACAAAAGAGATTTCTATCATTAAAGAGAAATAGCTTTGAGTTTGTGAAGTACACATCTTGGAACATAGTGAAAAGTGTAATGAGATAAAAATATAGCCAACAATGGGCACTTTTCCATTAAGTTGAACAAATATTCTAGAAGAAATTCCATATAGTTGTAGAGTTTTCATTTTTCCTATTTGTTGCAATTTATCTAAAGATGTTGATGTTTAAAGACCTATTTCTGAGTTTATTTGTTTCTTCCCTCAGCCTTTGAAGCCTTTGAGAATACATTATGGAATAGTAAATAGAATTATCTTCTTTTAAATGATTTAGCTTTCCCATTTCTCTCAGTGCAGAAAGAACTAGGCAAATTGTGTTCATCCTACGTTCTACATATTTCAAGAATTTATTAAGGAGTTATTGAGTAGTGGGTAGGATCTTTTAAAGTACTAGTTCTCAGGAACACTTTTTCTCATCAATTGTAAGCTGCTTCTCTCATTTTATTACACATGAAATACTCTTTACTAACTTTACCTACAACATTGGTATTTTCTTCCTGTTTGGTTATCTACATCATGCTTATCAAATGAATGTACGTTGTATCTTTCTTGCCCAGTATTGAGGCAAAATAAACAAGTGAATAAGTAAGACAAAGCTCCAATTTGGGGGAGTGAAAGTCTGATAGGGGAGTAAATAGCATTACACATGCAAAAATTACAGAGGAACAAGAGTCAGTATATAGTCAAGTGTCATTTTCTATGTCAGGGGAAATAACAGTTTTAGGTTAACAATTTTAGGTGGCTTCCAGAGAGGAAAGTTACTACTAAAATGTTATTAATACCTTAAAATATTTATATTTTCTCATCTCAATCTTTCTATCATCTTCATATCAAACTTTGTAGGCATTAACCATTTTCAACTTGTTTTTATGTCAATTACTCACATAATTTTTCACAACCATGTTATAAAATGGAAAATTGAAATGCTTATCTCCCTAATTTAGAGATGTAGAGATGGTCACTGATTTTCTCAAGATCATTTAACAAAGGACAGATATGCTAGTCTTTTTACTCTCTCCAAGCCAATTATTTCTTTTTCTTCCAATGATTTTTTGAAAATTATTTTAGCAGCATAACATTTGATCCAATAAAACTGAACATTAATAACCCCACATACACCAGTATGTTTTTAAACAGATTAAATAAGCTTCTCTGCATGACCTGAGATGAGTATCTAGGAGTACTGCTTACTAAAGTCCCTTCAGCCTCCCTGCCTGTGGTCACAATACAGGATCCTGATGAATATTCACCTAGACCCTGCTTCGGTTCTTCCATACCTCGTTTCTTTACAGACAGCTCTTCTTATGTCGGGCAACAATAATATTTAGAAATTCTTTCATGTGAAGCAGAATTGCCCCCAGTTCTATCTGAACTAAACCAGTTCACCACTCTTTGTCAGCCTCAGTAATCCTCTGTTCCCAAGGAACAGCTCTGCCTCTTGTCAAATAGATTACTTGTTAAAGTGGGTCTTCCCAGTTCTGAGTGTCTCATTTGCTAATTCAAATTTAATATTTTAGATTTTCTTTTATTACATCGTGTCCCATGAAGGTTTCATGGGCCAGGGGTAGGTTTTTTAAAGATGTATATAGTGAAAGGGAAAGGGAGGGATCCAGGAACTATAAAGATAATGATGTTCTCAGCATGCCATGTTTTCTTCTTTGTGAGAAGCTGGGGATGCTATAAAGAACCCTGAAATTCAGAAGGAAGGGCTCCACTGGATGAAGTTGACTCTGACCCAGACAGTGTAGGCTCTTGAGCAGGGATTAATATAAATTTGTCAGAAACTTCATTTTGACAGAGCAATGTAAGATGGGATATTCAAGGGCAAATTAGAGAACAATGGCTGTTTATCCTCCTAAACCTGTGAAGAGATGTAGAATACTTGGTTTGGAGCTATAAAAGTAGAAATGGAAATCACCAGATAATTTGAAAATGTTCAGTATAAGGATTTGTAAGAACATGTTGCAAATTACATAGAGGAGAGTTGACAGTGAAGAATTGGGAGAAATAGGAAAGACGTGCAGCAAGGTATTTTGAGGGGAAGGTGGTGTATTCTGTTTGTGAACCATTATATTGGATTTAAAATAAAAATAGGAATCACTTCTGTAGTTATTTTAGTGGAAGTCATGGTTATGGATGCACATCTAAGGGAATGAAAGTTTAGAAAAGAAGAGGAGACCAGGGAAATAGCCTAGAATTTGCTGATCAGGAGCAGGAAATGATGGCTTTATTTTATGATAACTGAATTGCTTTTTCTTATATTTTTATGAATTATAAATTACATTTCATGATTAGGTTCTATACTAATTTTAATAGAGTAATCACTGGGACCTCCAGGTTGTCCAAGCATTGGGGAATTGTTCAGGTCAGGTGAATGTTAATATAACCCAATGTTCTAGTCAATATAGAGAAGAATTTCCAGTCATCATTACTGCCTAAAAATGTTCTTGCCTTTAACCTCTATCCTTTAGTTGCAGATATGTTAGACTTAGTTTCTTGCTCCCTCTCACTTTTCATAGAGTATGAAACAGTTAATCAATTTTTGAATGGGTACTTGGTAATTCTCCTTTAATTTATTGATACCTAAAATATCTTTTGGTTACCTTTCCTAACCTTCTTAAGTTTTAAAAACAGGACTTTTAACAGGCAAAACTTCAATAATGCTAAAAAATGCCTTTGATGAAATGAATTACCAAAATCAATCATGCCACTTAGCATCATTTTTGAAGTGTGGTAGTATTTACTCTGTCTCATAAAGCCACCTAGAGTTTTCACTTGAGGTGGGTTCGGGTTTGTGTCCTGAATTTTCACCATGGTTCACTGCCTGGAACAGCATGGGTGATAAGGAAGCAGCTGCATGAAGCATTCGCTGTGTGAAAGGATAGAAAATCTATGTACTGGCTCTTTCAGGGAGGCCTCATTACCGTAGCAGTTTATCCCATTACTAAATATGCGCCGTGCTGATATCCTCACATTCAGCTGCTGACCAGCAACATGGCCCTCAGCTTTCACAGGGAGCATATGATCACTCCAGCTGGCAGGTGACACCGTTTGGCAATGTTCCCCAGCAGCTCAACAAAAGATTTTCAAATATCAAAGCAAGGGAAAAGACCTCTGTCTTTACAAGGAAAACGGCTTTAATATGCATGCATTTTGCCTCCAAAAGAATGATTGCTTCTAACTTGCTGAATTCCACGAAGGAACGGGCACACTTAGAGAGTAAAATTCATTCAGGGAATTTGTAGAACACTCATTTGAATTGATAAATGAATAAATAAGTAAATATAAGAAATTTAATTTTGTGTTCAAGAAAGGACTATGACTTGAACTTAATTAAAGGTGGAAAAGTCTATTTTTTTAAGATTCAATCTGAAAACACAAGCCAATCAGAACTTAGGGTAAGTTATAAAAATTTAAAATGTTGTACAATTTTATTGAAGAAAGGGACATTACTGATCTTTTAGTAAAATATCATTTCACTATATGGAAAAACTGTGGGACAGAATGATCACTACCTACTCAGGGTCATGTAATTCAAGGGCGGCAGTTTAGGAATATCTTAGGTCTATGAGCACAGCAGTCATCGTCCTCTGTCTTGCTAGAAGTAAGGGACTCAGAAAAACTGAGAAAGCCTCCTACCCCATTTGTTAGTATTGAAAAAGCAAACAATAGATTTGTCAGAAAATGTATATATTTCCTACTAGCATTATATTCTAGTACTAAATCTGAGTATAATTTTAAATATAATCTTTTTACATGAAAGCATGAGTTGAGACCACAGACCTGACTGTCAATCGGCTGATGGCTGTCTTAGCATTTGTTAAAAATGCATCTACCTTGAAAAGCTTATTTCCTTTTTCAATTAGTCAATAGAGTTACAGTAACACTTTGCATGTGGTTTAAGTCCCATTACTCTTATATTTTGAAGGCCAGTATTGGAACAGCCATTTTCATTCCTGGGACAAATTATCTAATTCAATTTATCTGTGGCCATGCTGTCATTACAAAGTCTACAAGCCTGCAAATATATTTTGCTTTACACAAAATGAATATTTTACTCTACTCTGAACACTAAATTGTTTGTTCACATTACAAATATTGGGGAAATTTGTTAATATTGTCAAGTGATGTCAGGTAATATCATTATTATAAAAAGTATCATTAAATTTATTTGTATCTTTACAGGAAGAAAACATTTTTGTAACTCAATAAGAATACTATAAGTGCTTATTAGAGACTAATTCTACAGAGGCTAAAAATGAAATATTGCTATGGGTCTTGGTTACATATAATATATTCTTAAGTGCTAAAGTGCTTTATATTTATGAAAAGTCATACAAGCTTATTACAGTATGATAAGCCTCACAAAGGGGCTAGGAATTGAACTGGGTTTAGGAGAGTCCCATAGATAAGTTGGGCTCATCAGTCATCCAACTCTGCCAGTGCAGAGCTTCTCAAGCTATCTGGGGCAAAGGGTCACATTTTTGGTTGCTTGTTTTCATTTGACTTCATGCACTTCCAGTAACATGGCCTTACTCTGCATGTCTATTACGTAGTTCATGCCACATACCTCTCAAAATAGAATTCAACAGTAATAAAACTAGCCTATACCCTGTTCATCGAGTTGAGTCCACTGATCATGCACAAAGATGTCACAGCAATTTCAAATTGCTGTAAAATTGCCTCAGTATTTATTCTCAATTCCTGTGCTTAGCTCATTGCACACCCCAACAAACAGTTGCCCTCATTCATGGATCACATTTTGACTAGCACTGCACTAGCGGGACTTCCTGAACTACAAAGGCAGGAAACTAAAATTGATATTTCCCAAAGTTGCTTGCAGCCAGGTGCCTGGATGTGATTTAGATTCCAACAATTACATGTTCTGGAGCTGGGCTTAGATTCTGAACTGAGGTCAATAGGGAGAGGCAGAGTATCCATTTCATGGGGCAGTTTGTGCCAGCAGCAACATAGCTTCCTGTAGCCACAGAAAAGAGCTTTATGAAAAAGCTTTAGAGAAACAGCAATGCAATTCTGAGGGCTGGAAGTTTCTCTGGAAACTTGGCTTAGGGCTTCTTCCTCCAGCCTATCCAATTATTTGGTAAACTGCCTAATATCTGGTAATAAATTCTATCTGTGTAATATACTGAATTTCTGTTGTCTGTTAGAAGTAGGGCTACATTGATGAAGATTAAGTGTAACTGTTGGCTGGCTTATATTTTTGGAGTGCTTGGGGAAGTTAGCTCTAGACCAGTGTTTCTCAAACTTTACCGTGCATATGGATCTTCTGGGAATGTTGTTAAAATCAGATTCTGATTTGTAGTGTGGAGCGGGAGTCTGACAAGCTCCCAGTTAGTGCTGATGGTATTGGTCCACAGCCCAGGTTTTGATTAGCAAAACTTTAGATTAGACTAAGCCAGTAGGAACAATTTCCACTCCAGTACCCTAGACTGCAGATGTTAAACTTCAGCAAAATGATGAGAAATTATTGGGCTCATTTTCATGACTTTCCCTGGATTAGAAGCAGTGGACCTAGGGTGACACCCAACATGCAACGATCATTTGTTTTTCTCCTTATTAGGAAGAAAAGTTTAAAAAACGTTTTTTCATGTATCTGTGTCTATATCTATAGATAGATAGATACATATATACATATCAGAGAGAGGAGGGATAAAAGAGAGAGGTTAAATAAGTCAATTCTAAGCAAAGCATTTTCAAATGTGATTCACATGTTTCAGGTGACAGTTCAGGTTTTGCCAGTCCAGGGAAGATACACAACCTATCCATTTTCAAAATGAAAGAAATGAACATCACAGTCCTCATGGTCCCACCGAGGCTTTAAGGCTATGTGTGTATGATGCAGCCATAAAATGAGTCCTAGTGTGCGAATGCTCATCTACTCCTGTGACCTTGGCTTTGAACTCTGATATGCTTGTGATTTCTAAGAAGCATATATGCCATCTTGAGCTTTCAACTAAATTCCGCCTTTACTTCTGCGTCTGTCTACTCAACGTTTCTGCCTACTGGATATATGCTGGATATATCCACATCAAGTCAAGAAATTGATGTTAAACTCATTTATAAACTGCCAGAAATTTGCTTCTCATTCTGTGTTCCGCATTACAGACAACTGCATTGTCATTCACAAGATTGCCAAAGTTAGAAACACCTGAATTATTCAATGGCTGCTTGTTCTCTTTTAATTCCTTCAACTATACACCAGGTCTTAGAGTCCCTAATTCCTCTCCTCTTGTAGTTTACAACTGCTTTTAGTTTCTACTACAGTTGCCTTTGTTGAAACCCTCATAAGCAGAAAAATATAGTTTGAATCCCAGGCCTGCTAATTTCTAGCTGTATGACTTGGAGAAAACATTTAAATTTCATTTCCTTGTCTGTAAAAATAAATCATGTCTCAATAAATCTGGGAAAAAAGATACATTTTCTTTAAAAAATTGAGATGTTAAAGAAAGCTTTAATTATTAAAAATATGTTTTTTAAAAGTGATGCATTTAGAGAATAGCTCCTGGTAGGAACTATTAAAAATAAATATGTGGATAGATAGAGTGGATCTCTGCTTTACAAAGTAGTTTTGAGGATTGTCTGAGATATTCTAGGTAAAACTCAACACAGTATCTGGTTCTTTGTAGACATTCAATGATGGATTGCCTGTATTCATCATAATACCTCACTCAGCTTGACTGCTTCTTAAGCAAGACCTTGGGAAAACTCCTTAACCTGCTTGTATCCAGTTTCCTCATCAGTAAAGTTGAAATAGTAATAATACCTACTTCATGAAATTGTTCTGAAGTAAATCTCAGATTAATAATTCAGTACATTTTATACATATAAAGATTAGAACAGTGTCTGGTACATAGGAAGTGCTATTATATGTTTATTATAATACAAATGTTATCATCATCATGAGAATCTTCTTATCTCAATCTTGTAGTGTAATAATTCATTCTCCCACCTCACCACCAGAATCTACGTAAAATACAGATATCATCTTCTTTTTGTGCCACATCTTTCAATGGCATTCTCACCCACAGGAGGTCTTATTCTAGACCTACATAACAGTCTAGAATCAAACCTAAGCCTTCAATTTCCATTCTTATTTTCACTACTCACCCAAAACTGTCTAAATTGAGGCTAAGGAAAAATCCATTTTCTCCCACCTACTGTTAAATAGGAAAACAACAAAAAAGCTATTTATCTGATATTTCCATTAATTACCTTCATCTCAACATGACGAATTATAATATGTAATTTAAAATTCACCATAGTAACCTACTACTTTATGTAACTTTCTGTGCCTCCCCTAGCAAAATTACATGATTCCAACTTAATTGCTGTAATCTTGTCTTTGTACTTCTGAAGCCCAGTATTAAGTAGAGTTACTTAATACATATTTGTTGAAATATTTGGGGTATTGAAAAATTATAGAAAAGATAAACTACACACACACACACATTACACATATATGCACACACATATGTGTAAATTATACATGTAAACTATATAATCATATAATATCATATTTTTCTTTTTCTTTATGCTACTAATTTCTCATATTTAGTACCTGTGTTGAAAATTGTTAACATTTATTAGACAAGTATATCTGGTTTGGCTTTTTCATAATTCCTAAGTTCTCCTTTGGACAAGCAGCACATTTGCAAAGTGCATAGATAGTACAAATCCTGTGTCTGTGAGATAGTGATACTAGTTGATCACAATATATCAGTAACTTTGGCTTTGGCTAAAAAAGCAGTCGCTCTAACAAACTGAGATTTATAGCCAGTTTAAACTGTGAGAAGTAAGGTTAAGAAAATGGGCCTTGCTTTTAGGAAATCCAAGTTCAAATTCCAGTCAACTGCTTACTCTATGTGAACTTGACCAAGTTTTCTAACCTCCCGAAGGCTGCTACCCTATGAAATGGGACTAATAGTGATATCCAGATAAAAAGATTATTGAGGGCATTAAACGAGGTAATGTGAGTTGTTTTAAATTTAGGCTCTACCAAACATTCAAATTCTCAAGACTCAGAAGTCTACCATAAGTCACCCCAGCATCAGTCTGCTTAGAAGGACACAGAACTGGAACTGGAATTTGTCATTGTTGTAGTATCACACATTGCTCATCTGGTTGGAACTCTCCTAGATATCCATGCAGCACAGTTCAGATGCAAGATGAGTTCCACATCAGGTAGGTCCAGGAGCTCTCCTGGCTTAAAAGCTTTATTTTCCACAAGACCTGTATCTCTCCAAGTGATCCTACAGTCATAGTCTCCAAGGTCGCCACAAGAGACAAGCTCTGTTCTAAGAGTTGTCATATGCAGAGAAGCCCAAAGCTGTGACTGCTTACCAGATATGCACAGTGTCCCCAGTGCAGGTGCAATTTATCTCAGGAGATATTTTATCATAAATAATATAATCTAGTAACAAGTTGGCATTCTTCTTTTATCAGGTTACCAGAGTAACTAACTGGAGGCAGTTAACCAATGGTCATATTCTCTACAAAAAGCTGAGATTGTTAATCCTTTCTCTGCACATACAATATGAGCTTAATAAATATTAAAAATAGGATAATATATGCATATGAATATAAAAAATAATATTAGGAAGGATAAGAAATGTATCTAAAGGAAATGAAATATGTAGAGTTTTGTAAGAGAGGAGTTGCAGAAGGTGTCAGTCATTATTTTGCATGATTTTTATTGATAAACTCATAAGTATAAGAGTGAAATTTTGCTCATCAAAGAGAAAGTCTTGCTTCATGGTTAGCATCAATACATAACATTGAGTAGTAATGGGAGTTTGGTCCTCTCTGTTGTAGGAAAAACAGAGCTGACTCACAGAGCCCTTTTACCACCACTCTCAGATCTTCCCAGACCTCTCAACTCAGACAAATTGACTGTGATGCTTTGAGCTGTAATTGTCTCCTAGGAATGTAATTTTCATACATATACCAGTAGGATTAAGAAGACTGAATGTGAGTTGTTGCATTAAAATGGGCCAGCATCTCTATGGTTGATTACCACAGCTAAATAAGGCAACTGAATGATGAGACAGAATAATCAGTGCATTTTCCCATTGGACCAGATGGCTTTTCATAGAGAGAGCTGCCTGTGTCTTGTAAATATACACTATTATTATTGAGAATGGGCAAGAGTTAAACTACGAATCAACACAAATCCATCCAATTCCACAAAAACTCTTCAAAGTATATGAACCACCAATTGATGACATCCATACCATCATCTTCATCTTCACATGTAGACATTATAATTTAGAATCCACCATCCCTTTAATTGAAGTACAAGTAGATAGATAAAAGTTTGAACATAAATACTGATAAAATAAATATTAAAGGTATATTTAATGGATATCTCTACAGTTTATAGGTAAATAGATGCATATTATTAATACTTATGTTATATTTAATTAGGAAACCCACATGTATTCTATGTGTCAAAGTTTGAACAGAAAAGTGGATGTACTTGAATAAGCATACATTATAATTAAAAATCACATCTAAAGTTTCAAGTGATATTTAAAATAATGTTAAGGCACATATTAAATTTTTTTCTATTCTAAACAATATGGTATTAAGTTATTATATTAGTCAGGGTTCTCTAGAGGGACAGAACTAATAGGCCATACATATGAGTTTATTATTAACTCACATGATCACAAGATCCCACAATAGGCCATCTGCAAGATGAGGAGTTAGGAGAGCCAGTCCGAGTCCCAAAACTGAAAAACTTGGAGTCTGATGTTTGAAGGTAGGAAACATCCATCACAAAAGAAAGATGTAGGCTGAGGTTAGGCCAGTCTAGTCTTTTCAAGTTTTTCTGATGGCTTTATATTCTAGATTTGCTGGCAGCTGATTAGATGGTGCCCACCCAGATTAAAGGTGGGTCTAGTTTTCCCAGCCCATTGACTCAAATGTTAATCTCCTTTGGCAACACCCTCACAGATATACCCAGCATCAATACTTTGCATCCTTCAATCCAATCAAGTTGACACTCAGTATTAACCATCACAGATCCACCCCTTGTCAACTTGAACCCATACACATCTCCTGAGACGATACATAATCTTAAAATGAAGACAGTAGTAAGGTCATAATTATACCTAACATAATACAACTATCCTTCGTACAACTGGAAATGCAACAATCCCCAAACCAAATACTATTACATAAAGTTTACAATACTTAAATACTGATATGAAGTCAGTAAATCTATGTCACATGATAAAGCAAAAAGGAAATAAAATGAAGATATTTTCTTAGTACAAGTGTGCACACAAACAAACATGCTTTTAACAAAAGAAGGAGGAAATACTGATGACAATTACAGTCTTCTTTTCTGCAGCTGGTCATGTGATCGTAGCTGATATTGATGATACCTTCTTCTACTATCCATTCTGTATTCCCTTTGCCTTCAACAAGCATCTCAGGAGGCTGTGGTTTTTTTCCTGGTAGAGTGACCCAAACTTTCATTTCTGAAGAGTCTGGGCCAGTTATAGTCCTGCCTGGATTGGGCTGTTGTAATTTCCCATTGACCTTAATCACAGGGCATGGCAATATTAAGAGACACCCTAATGGATCACCTGTATTCCATGCATACTTTTCCTTACCTCTGTTATGTAGTAGTAAACTGATTTCATCTTGTTAGTCTGGGTCAATCACACCAGCCAACACTGTAACTCCCTTCTTAGCCTGTTGAGTTAAAGGTAGAAGGAACCCAAAGTTCCAGGTAGCAACCTTAACTTCCATTAAACTTCCAGTTTAATGGACTCATTGATGTGTCTCCTGTTGGCAGCATTCCTCTCTCTGGAACTGAGACCTCTAGGCCAACAGAGCGTAATGTTGTGGGAACAGGAAGCAAAAATTTTGCCAGTGGATCACTAGGGATGATGGTAAGTGGAGCCACTTCCACATCCATCCCTTGATTCCTGGACCCATGTATTCTGGCTATGGGAGAAACAGTATATACTGGATGCTGATTCAGAGCATACATGGCCTTCTGGAGAACTTTGCCCCAGCCCTGCAAACTATTGTCACCTAGTTTACGTTGTAATTGTGACTTCAAAAGGCCATTCCTCCACTTTATCAATCCAACTGCTTCAGGATGATTGGGAACATGGTAAGGCCAGTGAATTCCATGAGCATGAGCCCACCGTCACACTTCTTTAGCTGTGAAGTGAGTACCTTGGTCAGAGGCAATGCTGTGTGGAATACCATGATGGTGAATAAGACATTCCGTGAGTCCACTGATGGTAGTCTTGGCAGACGCATTGCATGCAGGATGGGCAAACACATATCAGGAGTAAGTGTCTATTCCAGTGAGGACAAACCTCTGCCCTTTCCATGATGGAAGAGGTCCAATGTAATCAACCTGCCACCAGGTAGCTGGCTGATCACCCTGAGGAATGGTGCCATATCAAGGGCTCAGTGTTGGTGTCTGCTGCTGGCAAATTGGGCACTCAGCAGTGGCCATAGCCAGGTCAGCCTTGGTGAGTGGAAGTCCATGTTGCTGAGCCCATGCATAACTTCCATCCCTGCCACTATGGCCACTTTGTTCATGCACCCATTGGGTGATGACAGGGGTAGCTGGGGAAAGAAGCTGAGTGGTGTCCACAGAATGTGTCATGCTAATCACTTGATTACTAAAATCCTCCTCTGCTGAGGTCACTCATTGGTGAGCACTCACATGGAATACAAATATCTTCACAGCTGTTGACCACTCAGAGAGTTTCATCTATATATCTATTCCCCAAATTTCTTTGTCACCAATTTTCCAATCATGCTTCTTCCAAGTCCCTGACCATCCAGCCAAACCATTGGCTACAGCCAATGAATCAGTATATAATCACACATCAGGCCATTTGTCCTCCCATGCAAAGTGCACCACCAGGTGCACTACTCAAAATTCTGCTCACTGGTAAGATTTCCCTTCACTGCTGTCCTTCAGGGATGTCCTAGAAAGGGGTTGTAGTGCTGCAGCTGTCCACTTTCAGGTAGTGCCTGCATATCATACAGAACCATCTGTGAACCAGGCCCTAGTCATCTCTTCCTCTGTCAACTGATCATAGAGAACTCCCCATGAGGTCATAGGTACAGGCTGGGGGAGAGAAGGCAGGATGGCAGGAGTGGAGACCGTGGGCGTTTGTGCCACTTCCTCATGTAGCTTACTTGTGCCTTCAGGACCTGCTCTAGCCTGATCACATATATACCACTTCCATTTGATGATGGCATGCTGCTGTGTATGATCCATTTTATGGCTAGATGGGTCATAAAGCACCCAGTTCATGATAGGCAGTTCAGGTCACATGGCGACTTGATGACCTATAATCAAATGTTCAATTTCCACCAAAGTCCAGTAACAGGCCAAGAGCTATCTCTCAAAAGGAGAGTAATTATCTGTAGAAGATGGCAGGGGCTTGCTCCAAAATCCTAGAGGCCTCTAATGTGATTAACCTATGGGGGCCTACCACAGACTCCAAACAGCATGCCTATATGCAACTGACACCTCAAGCACCATTGGATATGGGGGGTCATATGGCCCAAGTGGCAGAGCAGCTTGCACAGCAGCCTGGGCCCGTTGCAGAGCCTTCTCCTGTTCTGGACCCCACTCAAAACTGTCAGTCTTTCAGGTCATTCAGTATATGGGCCAGACTAACACACCAATTGTGGAATGTGTTACCTCCAAAATCCAAATAAGCCCACTAGTCATTGTGCCTCTTTCTTGGTTGTAGGAGGAGTCAAATGCAGCAACTTATCCTTCACCTTAGAAGGAATATCTTGACAGGCCCCACACCACTGGACCCGTAGAAATTTTACTGAGGTAGAAGGTCCCTGAATTTTAGTAGGATTTATTTCCCATCTTCTAGCATGCAAATGTCTCACCAATAAGTCCAGTGTGTTTGCTACTTCTAAATCTAGGTCTCACTGGATCTAATCAGCATAATGTCATCAGTGTAATGGACCAGTGTGATACTCTGTGGAAGTGAAAAGCAATCAAGGTCCCTCTGAGTAAGATTATGACACAAAGCTGGAGAGTTGATATACCCCTGAGGTAGGACAGTAAAGGTATACTGCTGTCCCTGCCAGATGAAGGCAAATTGCTTCTGATGGGTCTTATGGACAGGAATGGAGAAAAAGGCATTTGCCAAGTCAAGTCAATGGCTGCATACCAGGTACCAGGGGATGTGTTAATTTGATCAAGCAATGAAGCCACATCTGGTATAACAGCTGCAATTGGAGTTGCCACTTGATTAACCTCACAATAATCCACTGTCATTCTCCAAGATCTGTCTGTCTTCTGCACAGGCCAAATAGGAGAGTCAAAAAGGGATGTGGTGGAAATCACCACCCTTGTGTCTTTCAAGTCCTTGATGGTGGCACTAATCTCCTCAATCCCTCTAGCGATGCGATATTGTTTTTGATTTACTATTTTTCTAGGTAGAGGCAGCTCTAATGACTTCCATTTGGCCTTTCCCACCATAATATCCTTCACCCTACCAGTCAGGGAGCCAACGTGGGGATTCTGCCCACTGCTAAATATGTCTATGCCAATTATGCATTCTGGCACTGGGGAAATGACCAGGAACCACTGGACCCACTGTAAGTCAGACATGAGCTAAAACTCCATTAATTACCTGACCTCAATAACTGGTGGACCACAATGACATTTTGGGTCCCCTGGAATCAATGTCAGCTCAGAGCCAGTGTCTAGTAGTCCCCAAAATGTCTGATCATTTCCCTTTTCTCAATGCACAGTTACCCAGATAAAAGGCCAGATGTTTTCTTAGGGAAGGATGGAAGAAAGATTAACAGCATAAATTGTACATAATATAGTGGTGTTCTTCCCCAAGGTGACCCGGCCTCCCTTTTATTCAAGAGGTTCTGAGTCTGTAAACTGGCTCAAATCTGGAAATTGAGGGGCCATGATTCTGTTTTTATGATTCAAATGTATTTTGTCCATTTGGCCTAGAAGTTTTCTGCTTATATAAATTAAGTAGGAATACAGTAGGCTTCCTATCAGTTTCACTTCTAGGAACACTATGATTAATTAACCAATGCCAGAGGTCTACATGAGTCAGACTATTCTGATTGCTGCTTTGCCTCTGCTGTCCATTACGATAGCTATGCGCACCTTGCCTTTGATGGTTAAGTGCCACCACTTGGCCCATACCACCTCAGGATCCAATTATTCCCATTGTATTTAAGTTTTGTAGTTGAGTGACTGTGGTTTCCACTGTTAGATCTGACATACAGAGAAGAGCAATTACAGGGCTTTTCAAAGATGCAGGTGCTGCCCTCACAAATCTATTTTGCAAGGCATTGGTCAAGGGTATATCTTCTAGACCTCCCAGCTGGGATGAGTAGGTCTAAAGTGACTAATCCACTCCACCATCCTAATCTCCCTAAGCCTTTGGATCCCTTCCTCTACAGTAAACCAAGGGAGATCAGGCATTTCCAGCTCACTCACAGTGGGCATCTTGTATCCATATTTTAGCTAGCCAAGCAAATAAACCATTAGAACCTTTTATAACTCCCCAAGCTACAACATTAAATGCAGAGTCCCTAATTAGTGGGCCCAAATCAATAAATTCAGTCTGACCCAACTCTATCTTCCTTCCACCATTGTCCCACACTCTTAATATCTACTCCCATGCCTGTTCTCTGTTTATATTAATTAGAGAATTCAAGCAGTTCTTCTTAAGTATAGCATACCTCCTCATGGGTCATACTCAACCTTACCTCTAGGGGCCTGCCAGGACTTTAGTTATAGGTGTAGAAGCAAACAGGGGTGTTGGGAGTGGCTCCTGAGGAGAATCAACATGATCTTGCCTGGCAACTGCCTCAGGGGAGGCCATCACCATTGCCTCAGGCAGTGCAGGGTTTATCTTCTCAGACAAAGGTGGAAAGGCTGATGGCAGCATGGGTTGGAGAGGGGATGTTGCCAATACTGGGGATAGAGAAGTTGTTTCTTCTGGAAAAAAAAATTTCATCAGAGTTTACAAACTCTGTGTCCCCAGTTTCATCAGAGTCCTCCCACAGGTCCCCATTCCAAGTTGCAGGGTCCTATTCTTTTCCAATCAATGCCCTCACTTTAACAGTAGACACCTGGTGAGGCTTTGCATACACCTTTCCTTGCAGGTGACCCATTCGCATGATAAGAGTTTGTGTCTGTATTGCCACAATTTCAGCTCTTTTTCAACAGAAAATAAGTCTCTCAAAACAATCTTAGTAGATTTGAAGCTCAGTATCTGCTTCTGAAGCTAGGAGTTAGAATTCCTGAGTTCATCATTTTGTTTCATCACTTTTCCGCTGAACTTAGGAGCAACGAACTAACTTCATTATGTTTCTTGGTTCTCCATTTATGGTCAAAGGTATTATGTATAGAGTCACTAAACTCCTTGCCTCTCATGAGTGATGAATCAGGAGCATCAAATGCATTTATTTTACATAACTCCCTAAACAGTTCATGCCAAGGATTATGAGTGTTCTCCATACTATTAGAAGTAGAGTCTTTAGCATTTTGGGATTTAATATTAAGCAGCCAACTCCAGAAACCCCAAAACCAATGAAAGAACTCCATCCTTAATATTCTGTCCCTCTAGAACCACTCCTGGTACCAAAATCTATATTAGTCAGGGTTCACTAGACGGACAGAACTAACAAGATAGATACATATAAAGTGTAGTTTATTAAGTATTATCTCACATGATCACAAGGTCCCACAATAGGCCATCTACAAGCTAAGGAGCAAAGAGAGACAATCTCCGTTCCAAAACTGAAGAATTTGGAGTTTGATGTTTGAGGGCAGGAAGCATCCAGCACTGGAGAAAGGTGTAGGCTGAGAGGTTAGGCCAGTGTAGTCTTTTCACGTTTATCTGATTGCTTTATATTCTAGCCACACTAGCAGCTGATTCAATGGTGCCCACTCAGATTAAGGGTGGGTCTGCCTTTCCCAGCCAGTGACTCAAATGTTACTCTCCTTTGGCAACACCCTCACAGACATGTCCAGGATCAATACTTTGCATCCTTCAATCCAATCAAGTTGACACTCAGTATTAATCATCACAGTTATCCAGGCATATTTACTTGATTCCCTAAACAGAATGGAAATCAGCATATGTTAACAGTTCTTGGTTTCTCATTTTCTAAATTAAAACAAGTCTGAAATGAATGAAATGAACAGTATGGTAAACTTAGCTTTAGCTAATTTTACTTAATTAACTTTATTTTCTATTTCCTATGAATGGTTTAACAACTCTTAGAAAACAGAAGAATATGCAAATGTTAGCTTTGAGTCTAACTGCTTTTCCACATCGTAAAGGTTGATGTATTTTGAATGAAATTGGAATCACACCTCCAAGTAGAAATAAAAATGCCCAAGTTGATTCACTCTTGAGTGTAGAAGACAAAGTTCATAACTGCCTGTGAGTCTGTAATGAGAATATCAATGCTCTTTTACAGCTTTTGCCAGCAAGAGAAGCTTCCAATGACCTTCCAGTCCTGTGTGATCACCAAAGAGTGCCAGGTTTCTGAGTGGTCAGAGTGGAGCCCCTGCTCAAAAACCTGCCACGACATGGTGTCCCCTGCAGGCACGCGTGTAAGAACACGAACCATCAGGCAGTTTCCCATTGGCAGTGAAAAGGAGTGTCCAGAACTGGAGGAAAAAGAACCCTGTTTGTCTCAAGGAGATGGAGTTGCCCCCTGTGCCACGTGAGTAAATAAAGAAGGGTATAGTGTCTGCCCAAACGACATTTGCTCAGCTCTTTGATTTTGACTGAACAGTATTCTGAGCAATGGTAATTTTTACACACACAAAAATATATCTTTACAAACAGTATCCTTAAAAAAAAATGATTTTACAGAGTAAAAGTGTCTCTGACAAACTAAATCTCCATGAAATTTTTAGCACCCATTTTATGTTTATGTATTTTCTATAACAGGAGTTGCCAACATTTTTCTGTAAAGGAGTAGAGAGTTAAAACATTAAGCTTTGCTGGCCACACATGTCTCTATTGCAATGACTCAACACTGCTATTGGAGCTAGAGGTAATATGTAAACAACTGAGTGTGGCTGTGTTTCATTAAAATTTTATTTAGATATATAAAAAAAAGTGGCAGGTTGATTTGATCTTGGGCCACAGTTTGTCAACCTCCATTTCACAAGGTAAAATAAACTTTCTAAATATAGATTATCATTAGCTATTAAAATTCAGTACTTTGTATAACAAATCCTGTTCAATAGAGCAAAATACTACATCAAAATAATGAGACTTTAAGTTCCATGAGGACAAAGACTGTGCTTACTAATATTAGGAAAGGGGTTGGGTTTTTTGCTTGTTTGCTTTTTGGTTAATTACTAGCATATATCACAGTACCTGGTACAAAATAAGTGTTCAATAAATATTCGTTGAATTCAGATTAAATAAGACACATTCTGAAACATTTGGCAGTATGACAGTATTAAAATATAATTTCCAAGTTATTATTGTGAATTATTTTGGTAATAGCAATATTTCAGCTTAATCTGTATATAGGATATTTATAAAGCAACTTATATTAGTTTTTCAATAGAGATGTGTGAACTTCATTGAGAGCATCTCTGGATTCTTCCAAACATTTAAAGAACATGCATATAGCTAGATCTTTATGAACCAGTGGGGAGGCAAATTACTACTACTACTATTCCTATAACAACAACAAAAGTAATGTTTTATACCAGATATATAATTCTGCAGCACTCTGGACTCATCCGTTGTGCTCTAGTGTAAAAAGTGACTGAACCTCCACAGAGAATTTCCTCCCCAATGTCTCTGCCTATCCCACTGATTGTTCTGGTTCCTTTCCACATAATAGGCTCAAGGAAGTTGCCAGGATTTCCTGTGTTTTCTCTCCTATGAGTTTCTTCTATTTTTGTTGCAAGCTAGGTGCTTTATTCTTTTTCTTCTCAGATATTCAAACACAATTAACAAAATAAATATATATCCTTCAGGATCTTTCTCCATGCCCTTTTTTTGGGGTAACATTTTTCACAGAATGTGTAACCAATTTACATTATTGAAAGACTATTCTTCTCATTGGACTTTTTGGCGGGACCTAAATCAGAATTTCAATTTATTTAAAATGCTTATTGCAACTCCCTTAACAAATGGTCTATTTGGTTTTGCTTCCTTCCCCTTCAATCCCCAAACCAGGCATCAATTATCTGTGTTTCTAGAATTGACCTGAGTGCTGCACTTCCTTCATAAATTAATGTCAGGTGTTATTTCTTCATGACCCAGTCCCACAATTCGTTAAGCAACAAATACCCACTTATAAAATTTAAAAACAGGCATGAAGTTCATCTTTACTGTCACAAAACCTTACCATTGACAGAGTGAAGAATCTAGATTAGACATCTGAGGGCCGTTTAACCTTCTGCCTGATTCAGATGAATATTAGCACATCCATTTGCACCTATGTTGGCTGTTCATCTGATTACAAAGGAAACATCTTGGTTAAAGTGACACAAAGTGCTACATGAGTCATTTTCTTTGTGCTTTTACAATATCCATTTTCCTTGAGATGGAGAAATGCCATCACTTCCTATCTTCGGTGGCGTCGGGAAAGGTTTCCCTAGCTATCTCCTTCAATCACATGTTGGACTGACAATCCCCTGACATTTCTCTCACATCATAATCTTGATTGGAGCTTTAATTGAGCATCAAAGATCTTCTTTCCTGTGCTCCACTGATGAGAAGTGCCAGCTCTTTGCATCATGCATCAGTACTCATTAGGAATGCTCAGTGCCACAAAAAAAAGAAAAAAAAAAAATTACTCTTGACAATAAAGAGAAAACTCTGATTTATTCTCTTATAATTTTTAACCCTAATACACAATTATAATTTTGCTACACTGTACAGTTTTCATTTATTTTATAAAAGGCAAAGCAAATGTTTTGGTTCATCATCACTCAGAACGTTTCCCATTTTCATATTCAATCCTCCTTTGTTTATAGGCAACAAGAAAGGGCAAGCCTGGGTTCAGCTTAATTGAACATAAAATTTCATGTTTTCAGCAGTATTCTCCGTTTTCATAAAATATTTATAAGTAACTTCCAGTAATTGCAATTAAAACAGGATCACCCTAAATTTAACCCCTCATTAAATGGAGCACTGCAGAGCATAAAGAAGGAATTGAAACCAAATATGCACCATACATGTAATCTATGATGGATTCACTAGGAAAATGCTTTTGAGACTAATTTTCATTAAAAGAAAGTATGACAGGAGTAGAGAAACATGTCATTCAGTAATTATGGTTGCTGCTGGTGGTGTTTTCTTTATTTAGGTATGGCTGGAGAACTACAGAGTGGACTGAGTGCCGTGTGGACCCTTTGCTCAGTCAGCAGGACAAGAGACGCGGCAACCAGACGGCCCTCTGTGGCGGGGGCATCCAGACCCGAGAGGTGTACTGCGTGCAGGCCAATGAAAACCTCCTCTCACAGTTAAATACCCACAAGAACAAAGAAGGTAACCTTTGCTTTCTTCTCAAGAATTCACTTATAAAGACTGACTGAGCATGTGATGGCTCTGAAGGGATATATACACAGCCATCCGGGGCATGAGAACTGCATTTCTGTTCACATTGTGGTTGGTATTCACTATGGAAAACAGGTAATCCACATTATGGTTGTGAAAATATTTAGTACAACTCCATCTTTGATCAATTCTGGTTTACTGACAAGTTTCTTTAAAATTTTGACAAAGGCCTTCTTGACTCAACCTCTGCATCAAACTTTAGAAACAATAATTTAAAACTAGAATAAAAATTTATTTGTAAATATACACAGATCATGCAAATATATATTCTAAATTCCAAAATTATATAAGAAGTAAAACCTGCTTGTCAAAAGAAAATCTTATTTGGAAAAAATGTGGTTAAAAATAAGTTAATTATGATACTGAATAAAATTGTCAATTTTGGTTTAAATAAGTACAGAATAGAAACTACAGTAAAAGAAATCTTTAACCCAAAGGCACTTTTTAAAACTCTTCAATTGTTTGACAGATATATCTTTTTTTTTTAATTATATCTGTTTCAGGACCAGATGTATTAAGTGTACAAAAGAATAAGTGAATCCAATATGGCCCAAGCTAAAACTATATATTTTAGATATTAATTAATATGATTCTAAAATTATCATAATTATTGGATCAAGTGTATATTGAATGAGTAGATCTTAAGTTCACATACAAATATGAACATTTTTAAGCAGTACTGTCAGCAGTCTTTATCCTCCTGTCTGAGGAATAGCAGGACTTCTTTCACTGGCACATTGAACGTATATCAACATATACAATTTGTTTAAGAGAGTGAGGATAGAAATACCAATACAGATTGCATGTCATGAAAGTCCTCAAAGTCATCAGGAGAGCATGCAGACAAACAAGTAATTAAAATGCCATATGTATGCCATACAACCAAGATTCAGAATGAGCATAAGGGAGTAGTAGAAATAGAGCCCTTTATGGAGGGAGTGGCACTTGAGCTGAGTGATGACAGAGACACTACTTACAGGGAAGCATGGCAAGAGTGCAAGAGGGAGTTCCCTTCAGGCAAGGGAACAGTGTGTATTAAAACACAACGCTAAAGAAAAACAAAAACAAAGGACAAGTCTCACCAATAAAGATGAGCGTGTTGTATTTGGTGGGTTGTGGAGAGGGGCGGGGAGGAGAGGAGATGAGAGGACAGGATTGGATTTCCTAGAAAATACCTTGGTAGAAAAAGAACAAGGATAAAGGCTCTCTTTGATATCACTAAATGAAATACCAAAAAAGGAGAATATTTTGGGAAGGAATATGAGCAAAAATGATCAGAAAATATGATAAAGAACCAAGAGAAATGAATGTTTTAAAAACCAAAGAAGAGATGGCTTCTCTGCCCCTCCCAAAAAGGACTGACACCAGTGACCAGTAATTCATAGAAGATAAATACTGAAGTTTTGCAGCTGTAACTTTCAAAATTTAATTGTTCTGTATCCACTAACTTTACACAGCATGTCAACTCATTTAGGAGTCTAGCCGAGGGATACATTTTACTACTAATGTATCTTGAGGTTATAAGGAAGTAGCATAAAACATGTAATGTTAGTACATTAATATTTTCTTGGCCACTTTAATGGCTGCATTTTAACACTCTTAAGTAGATTTATGATAGCAGTCTTTCCAGGGTAGTATAATTTCATTGCTAGAGGTAGATCGGATTTTAGTTTTGGAATGTCAATTATGTCCTGTAGGTTATTACTTTCCAAAGATCCTTCGGAATTCTGAATTGCAACTGGGTATTTTTTTAAAGCATTTTCTTTTAGAGTTCCCCCACCCCCGACCACTGCTAAACCACTGCAGACACCAAAAAAGTCACAGATAAAGAAGGAAAACTGAAAGAATATCATTATTTAGATGTAGTTGTTAGACTAAAGCAAATGCCAAAGCAAAGGTCAATAGATATGGAAGTAATTAATTCACCTAAAATTAATATTTATCATGTAAATATGTAACATGAATAATTTAGGAATGTGTGTCCTTTCATATCATATGCCAAGAATACTAATGAACTTCTTAAAGTCTTTGCACAAACAGTTGATTCTCCCTAAAAATGTAGCATTTATTCCACCAAATTTAGACTCTGTTAGTTTCTCTCTGGGAGCACTTAACATTTCCCAATAGGAAACATATTCAGTATATCGGTATCCCAGGGGTGACATGCGAAGTCTATAAATATGTGTGAATGGAGAACAATTAGACTGTGGGCTTGAAGATTATTCACACTCTATGTTCAGTCATGTTCATATGAAAGAATGAAAGCTTATCTTACGAAAGAGAGAAATCCCTCAAAACAACTCCCCCAGCTAATAAGAAGACAGTCATTTCAAGAATCCAAGACTGTGTAACCATGAACAACCTGTACTACGAACAACTCAGTTTTACTTAAGGAACAATCTACACTGTTCTTTTTGCAGATTCACACCCTGTGTTCTCTAGATGACTTGTTTTCACATATAACCAAGATGTGAAAAAGACCCTAACACAAAATAAAATACTTTAACTCAAAAATAAAATTTCTTAGTACAAAAAATACTGAAAGCAAGTGATATGAAATTTATGTAAACTTCCTTTATTAATTTGGTGCATTGTGTTACACAGGGGAATGGTAATGACTACCTTAGCACAAAGGCAGAAAGCATTAATGACTTTACTCATTAGTATATTCCCTACTACTAAGTGACCCACACCATAAGGGACAGAAAAATTCTTATCCTTGGAGTTAATATATTTAATTTCCAAAATAATAAAATGTATCATATTAAAGTACTCACAAGGTCTTTAGTATAATATTCACAATTTGGTATGCTGTTTGTGTCAGTGGAATTATATCATCAGAACATATCCTAAATTGGAGATAGCACCTGTAAACAATAGGAAAAAATATATCTAACTGACATTAGACAATGTCTATAGTTTATTATTGTACTGCTCTTAGCTGTAGGTAACCCTCCCAATCCTGACAACAATCCCCCCGCAATATTCAGGTGAGCAGAATTTCTACTATATCATTTCCGCAGAAGAAAGGCTCCACAAGTTCCCTACTGAGAATGTCATTAGTAAAACCCTTGACAGTTTTTGTTCAGCCAGCCGATCAGATTTCCAGTAGGCTGTGAAGAATATCCAGCTTATGCTGGTGTGAAATCTACCCTTATCAGAACATGACAGGAAGAGATCTTGCCTGTGGGGAGGTTTTCTGCATGAGTCCTAGAGAGCTGATGAACATGTTGCTGATCGTTGGATGCGTGGAAGTAAATTGATTCTTTTTAGAGTTCAAAGTAAAATGAAAGTAGATTTTACCTACAGTAACTCAAGAAATTCTTCCATTTAGTACAGATTGAACACGTTTTTAAATGAGAGAAACTAAAAGTATTGGCTATAAGGCACCATTAAGCTTACAGTGACTTATAGGAAACTTAAGAGCATTACTCTGTAGAAAACACATTAAAAATCCACACTAAAATCTAGATATTGTCTGTGGGATTGAGGGTTATTAGGAAAGACAGCCTGGATAATAAGCCTGTATGATGACATAGAATGAGATATAGCAGCAGAAAGGATTAGAGAATCGATGGGAAGATAGGCAGAGGGATGGATGATTGAACTGTGAATGGATAGATGGAAAGATAAGTAAAGAACTCACATTTCCTCATGCTCAACAAAGAAATAAGAAAATAAAATAGTCACACCATTGCTAAATGGAAACTAAATTATTTATCATTGTATTTTGTCTACAATTTCCACACACAAACCCACTTTAGCAAAAGCTTTTTGGAAAAAGAGAAAAGAAAAGAAAGGCTATGCTTATGGTGCTATTTCCCTGTTATTTTAGAAAGTAAATATCAGAGTGTGCTGAAGTCTTGTGCTGTGTCTTTCCTATTCCTCCCTTTTGAAACAAAAGGTAGGTGAGAATATTTTACATGATAGTTCCACAGAAGTGTGTATCAGGGAACAATGGGTCGCTGATACCTAAGAGAGTCTCCATAGATTCTCAGATGCAATCCTTAAGTCATTTAGGAAAGGGAATGGTTTATTTTTACTTTCTATTTTGCTAAAAATATATCAAACCTGTCCCATGAAGAAAAATGATTTCATGTTTTTTGACTTTCTATAATGCCCTTATATAGATGTAAATTACAGGAAAACAAGATTTTTAAATTTCTAAAACTTTCACTATGATACTATAATTATACAAACAGGCATATAAAGTTTGGCTAGGAATACTTTTTGAGAATAATATAGGTATAAACACTCCATAATTTATTGTATTTCTAAGCATACCACTTTCTGCTCATTTTAATGTGGTAAATGAAAAAGAACTAGAACCTATGATGGCTACAGGTTGGAGACACAGTGCACTGTAAATACAGTGGGATGTAAAAAGCACTGGAAAATAATACAGCAGGTCCTCAAATAATGCTATTTTGTCGATGAACATTTTGTCATAACATTGACGAGAAAAAAAAATCGATTCCCATTTGAGGCTACTGTCTCTATGGAGTCTACGTGTTCCTCCCATGTCTGCATGGGCTTTCTCTGGGTCTTTTGATTTGCTTACATGCCTCAGAGATGTTCACATCAAGTGAACTGGCATGTTTATGGAGTCCCTGTCTGAGTGAGTGTGGGTGTGGGCGTGAGCGCACCCTGAGATGGGATGGTGTGTTGTCCAGCCACGGTTCCCACCTTGCTCCCTAAACTGATGGAGTAAGCTCTGGCCACCCACAACCCTGGACTGGAATAATTACGTAATAAATGATCTTACTTGTTTTTAATCTTTCTTAAGTGTATGTATAGCTTAGATTTATTTCAATGTTTAATATTAAAAGTGTTTTGGTCTTTATTTAGAAGTGTAGTGATGTTTTTGTGACCAGAAATATGCCGTGGAAACTTAACTCTCTTGTTTGTATCAATTAGCCTATGGAGAAATGAGTTCCCTTTTAGCGATGAGTAGTTAAGGTTTCCAAGAACCTATTGGTGATGTTAAGTGAGGACTTACTGTATATAATAATTAAAATATAGGAATCCCCAGAGGAATCAGAGCCTCCTCATTAGCCAGTCCTCTGGATATGTTGTGGGAGAGAACAGCTTTTACCGTATGAAATTACTCTGTGAACAGTAGACTACAAAATGGGAAGTAAGATGTCAAGAGGTTCAGCTACTGGGGTAAAAGGTAATAAAAACTCATGCTGGGAATTAGATTAAGGTAGTTAGTGGTCTACCCAGAGGTAACGTAAGAGCTTTTATTGGAGAAATAGCTTACTGATGAGACTTCAGGAAGTATTCAACCAAAAAGGCAATCAGAGAAACATATCATGAGGCAGCTCAGAAGTCAAATAAACATGAATACTGTGCTTTATACCTTTAACTTGGTAGGTTTTTAGTAAATATTTGCTGTTTGATATATTTATTGTCCCCTTTATAAAATGGTACAATCTCTTTTAATTTCTCTGAAAATTTTCTCTTGAATATTTCTGATATCCACCCCCACTTCTTTAAATTCTGTTTCACAAAGAGGCTGTATTCACACTCACACTGCCTTTTATCTCTGAATATAGAACTGTTTACAACTCTGAATTTGAATAGAGGACACATTATCTAGTCCTTAGATCAAATGACATGAGTCAAGATTCACACACCTTGTTTTCAATTTGGACATTAATTTAAGAGAACACTTTTTATTTCTTTTATCTTTTCTAATTATGGTATATAGTTTAAAAGTCTTTTAACTTTTCATCTTAAGGCTATTTTCAATAGAACCCCAGATAGAAATCAGGAAACCTGGTTTTCATTTCTGCTTGGCATGTATTCTTAGGCACATTACTTAACTTTATTTGCCTGAAGATACCTATTTATAAATTACTCTTCTGTTCCTATTCAAGCTATGTGACAAACTAGTTTACACGAAAAAACAGCCTTTATATAACACCTCGTCAAGATTCATGCACGTGGAATATATTGTTTGGGGAAAAAGGTAGAAACATTAAACACTTTTCTATTTTATTAGCTAATTATGCATGTTAAAAATTTAGAGTAATTATGAAGTAAAAATATATATTTTGGTTTAATAACTACTAACATATTTCTATAATTGTGTATTATACAGTAATATAATCAATTATTAATAATTAAGTAATGTGCATATATATTTTTTCCAATGTTGTTTTAAATGATCTTAAGGGCAGAACTGAGGTATTGACCAAATGATTCCCCAGAACAAACCAGCAAGGCTGAGCTGCTATGCTTTCTGTGGTTGCGCTTGGGTGGGGATGGTACAGGAAAAGGGTTACACATTTTGGGAACCTAGGAGGAGTGAAGACAATAAGGAGCATGACACAGAAACTTTAACCAGAGAAAGAGAATACAGGCAAAAATACTGCATTACTTCATTAATCTCAAAGGATAATCAAGTAGAGAAACTCAAGTTTCCTGTAGAGGGAGATGACAATTACATAGGTCAGCCTCAGGCTTCACTTAGGAGAAAAATAAGACTCACTAATAATTCTAGTTATGGGCCTGTATTCATATTGGTTTTAGTTTCAAATTTATGCTTACTTCCATGAGTCCAAAAACTGCAAAGCTGAGAAATTAATATAAGAAATTGTATCATTCCACTGGTACTACTAGAATGCCTGAAATAAACAAATGCAAAAACTCTCTAGATGAGAATACCTTAACCCAAGGCACAGGATTTACCCTGTAAACTGCACCATCCAAAATTATGAATTATGCAAGGAAAAATAATCCATCATAAATGAGATTTAAAATGCCTAACAAAGAGTAAGATTAGACTCCCAAGATTGGAAATACTATATTAGAAATAGCAGATAGAGGCCAGGTATGGTGACTCACGCCTGTAATCCCACCACTTAGTGAGGCTGAGGCAGGTGGATAGCTTCAGTCTGGAAGTTCGAGACCAGACTGTGCAACATGGTGAAACTTTGTCTCTACCAAAAAATACAAAAACTGCCAGGTGTGATGGCATGCACCTGTAGTCCCATCTACATGGGAGGCTGAGGTAAGAGGATCTCTTGAGCCCAGGATGTGGAGATTGCAGTTAGCCAAGATTGCGCCACTGCACTCCAGCCTGGGTGACAGAGAAAGACCCTGTCTCAAAACAAACAAAAAAGCAGATAGAGACCATAAAATGCTAAAAACTTATTAAAGATTTAAAGGAAAAACTTTACAAGATTAAAAATAATGAGTCAGAATAAAAAAAGACCAATTTTTAAAAATAGTAGTTTTAGAACTGAAAAACACATTAATTGGAAATAAATAAATGGGTAGTTTGGACAGATTGAGCTAAAGAGTTATTAGTAAACTGAAGACAAACATAAGGAAATTATTGAATATGCAACACTGAATAGAAGTTGAAAATAAAAGTGAGGATAATAGTCATGCAAAGTTGAACAAGAAGGTTCAGAATATAACAATCAAAACAAAGGGAGAGAAAATGTTCCAGAAGTGGTAAGAAAAAAACACAGATATACAGAATTAAGAAAAACAGGAATTTTCAAGCAGGATAATAAACCTGCACTAGAGACAATGTAGTGAGATTTTGGCTCAACAACTACAAAGATTTGTTAAAAGGAATAGAGACAAGAAAAAGATTATTTACAAAGGAATTAACAAATTAATAGTGAAATTTTCAGCAGCTACAGAAAAGTGAAACAACACTAATTATATATTCAGAGTACTGAGAGGAAAGTAACTGGCAACGTAGAATTATTTACCCAGCTACCTAACTTTCAAAAATATGAGCAAAATTTAGACAAAGGTGAAAGGGATTGCCTCCAATAAACCCTCACTGAAAATTTGCCAAAGGATTTTTAAGAAGAAGGAAATCAAACCAAGAAAGATTGATTAAAGATGAGCAAAGAATTTGGTAAACACATGGATAGTCTAATTAAGCAGAGATATGTGTGAAGCAATGCTAATATTATAATGCGCAATTAGTTGATGAACAAAAGTAATATAGGATAGGAAACAATAAGGGGTATGTTGTTTAGGAAAAAGGTGAAAATATTGAACACCCTTCTATTTTATTAATACTATGCATGTTAAACATTTAAGCATAATTATTAATAATACATATTTTTGTTTAATAACTATTAATATATTATTATATAATTATATATTATTACACAGTAATATAATCAAGTATTAATAATTAAGTATTGTGTGTATATATTTTTCCAATCCAATAGAAAAAATAAAAGAGGCTGGATAAAATTTAATCAATTTAATAGAAGTACTAAATAAGAAAAAATATACCGATTTTTTTACATGGACTATCTGATATCAAATAAAGACTAGAAATGGAGCTTTAAAATGTCAAACTAAAAGATTATTACAGAAAATTATTTTGTTTTAACTATAAGCTGCATCTGGGAGACAAATCAGCTGTATTACAAATGTTTACAGTGACCAAACTAAGAGTGTGGACTATTCAGTCCCAACAGTCACCCCTGCTGGAAAACATGTCGGCAGACTAACAGATCACACAGTATATTAATATTTTCTAGTCAACAGTGCCACCTTTATATACAAAGCACAGGTAAAAATAATATTTTATCAAGGAAATAACATAAGATTAATTTACCATATATGTGTTTAGTGTCAAAACTATTCAGGAGAATAAGAGGTTGGATCAACTAAATGGCATTTGATAGAACATTTTCTTAGATAATAAAAAAATGCCCAGAATTTTCTCCAATATTTTTAGAGTGAAGGATAATCTTCACAAATGTAAAATTCAGAAACAATCATGTTACCAAATTGATATTTTTCAATGAAGCATGAAAGCAATTGCCAACTTCTAAAATTGAAGGATAGAAGCATCTGAAAATTCATGAGTATTTCAAACCTATCTCTCTTTTTATCATTCTAGTTTTTCCCAGTTTGCTAATGGAAAAGACAAAAATGACATTAGCAAAGAAATTATCACCTAGATAAGATCAAAAAATTCATGGTGTATCTTGGTGTCTTGTACAAAGTCATGGATGATGTACTAATAAAGTATATGAGTAATATTAAGCTAATAATAAAACATTGGATAATAATCTTGTGACACAGAAATATTTTAATAGGTTACAAACAATAGAATATCTCTAACAATATGAAGTATAATGCGTACTTATAAATTCCCACGGTTAAGTCCCAAATGCCCACTATTAAAATGTAGTAATAATAATGATAACGATAATGACAATATTAATTACATTTATTAAGACATTATATTAATTATTTGGTTGCCTCAAAGATTAAATGTGTATGCCAGGAACACACACCTGCAAGGATTTAATGTTAAACTCATCCTGTGTTCATTCTCCCAAATGTTGTTTTTCTGAACATCAATTACAGTAGAGGAAGGGTTGCAAATTTAGGTATCTCACTTGTTATTTTTTCATTCACTCAGCAAACACTTATTGAATAATTATTAGGGTACAACACTGATGTGGACGTTGAAGATATAATTTTTATGTTTTTATTTTATTTTACTTTGTATTTTAAGTTCAGGGATACAAGTGCAGGTTCGTTACATAGGTAAACTTGTGTCATGGGGGTTTGTTGTACAGATTGTTTCATCACCCAGCTATTAAGCCTAGTACTCATTAGCTAGTTATTTTTCCTGATCCTCTCCCTCCTTCCACCCTCCATCTTCCAAAACACCCCAGTGTGTGTAGTTCCCCTCTGTGTATTCATGTGTTCCCATCATTTAGCTTCCACCTATAAGTAAGAATATGCAGTATTTGGTTTTCTGTTCCTGTCTTAGTTTACTAAGGATAACGGTCTCCAGCTCCATTCATGTCCCTGCAAAGGATATGATTTCATTCTTTTAATGGCTGCATCATATTTTATGGTGATTTTCTTAAAAAGTAGACTTGATACCTGTCATCAGGAAGCTTATAGCTTTGGACTTCCATGAGTCCAAAAACTGCAAAGCTGAGAAATTAATATAAGAAATTGTATCATTCCACTGGTACTACTAGAATGCCTGAAATAAACAAATGCAAAAACTCTCTAGATGAGAATAGCTTAACCCAAGGCACAGGATTTACCCTGTAAACTGCACCATCCAAAATTATGGCTGACAAATAAGGCTGACATAGGGTGACTTGTATGAATCTGTCAGTTTGGGGCTGTCTAATCCCTGAGAGTGCACTGCACCATGGTCCATCCTTAACAAATCTGTACCCTTTTTCCTCAGGTGAATTTGTTTTCTCTAAAGCACATATCCTCAAAATATAGTTTAAGAATCACCTGGATGCTTTAAGAAAATGCAAACTCTCCTGGATATTACCCACTGGGGTTGTAATTCTGTAGGTCCTGAATGAGGCAGGAATCTGTTTTTTTATAAGGATTGTCACTGCTCATAATCAAGAGTTGATTTTACCATACAACTAATGAGAGTGCTTTGGGCCCCAAAGCTCATGCGATTTAGAGAGGCCTAATTGTTACAACAACAACAACAACAAAAGTCAGATTGCAAAATTCCAAATTAAAAATCACTCACTCACATCTCTGCCAGGGCCTTAGAAGAGCCCAAACCTTAAGCTTTATGGGCTTCTCAGTAAATCTACCCCTAATTCTAACATAGACTTTCGGCCTCTATTACAGCCAATGAGAATGACTACTTTAAGTTGAGAAACAGAAACACATGCATTGTGTCTTGAAAAGCCTTGCTTCCCCCATAGCTGTAGATGTATAATTGGGACGAATGGAATGACTAGAAAAAGTCACTGTATATTTTCCTAAGTGAACTGGACCTTTCAGTTATAATATTAGTCTTTTCTACATTCTTTGACCCCCCAGTTTTAGATCCCTGGGCTCTAAATCTTTAGAAACTCACAAGACCTTGCTAGTATTTAAGCTGAGAAATTAGGGAAGGACAGATACTGTTTCATCTTACTTCATGCCTGTAACCTGAGATGGAAAGAAGCCATAGCAGTTAATACAGGACCTTCCATTAATGAAAGAAAGATGGTGGGTAAAATGTCATCTAACCTGACACTATCAAGTGACTATAGTATCCCTGCTTTTTGTAACCCTTAAGCACTTATTTCATCGTGTTCACTGTAGATGAATGATAGCGCCAGGAGGAACTTTGAAATGAGTACTCAGGGATGTGCACTGGTGAATGAATAGCATTTTTTCAGAGGCACATTCCTGCTACCTAAAGATGTAAAAGAAATGGTTTGTGGCTAGGGCTGGTTGTTCCCTGCCTTGCTGATGATTGCTCAATAGGGAGTAGCTACTCTCTCCAGTGTTAACAGAGGAGTGCAAACTACATTGTAGAACTCATTAATATTTATTCCTTCTAAAAGCAATGGGCGATAAAAAAGGGAAATAAACCAAGGAGAGTAGCAATGGGAAAAGAAAACCATAACAACAGATTCATCTTAGAAAGGTCTCATCATTTATTGCACACAAAAATATGCTCAAAAGACAAGGATGCAGCTCATATTCTAAATTTGAAATCCACTAAAAATGTCTCTTATTGGGGGAGCTAATTTAAGGAAAAAAATGGCACACTGAATGCAATTCAAGAACTCAAAGTAGTATTCTATATTCTTGTAATTATATACACTGGTTGTACCTCTTTACAATTTTACATTTTCTGTACTTGACAAAGCTACATGTCCTCAGTGTCGGAGGCTGTGTTGTATCCGTGGATGCACAAGAACTCTCTCTAAGCTAAGCATCACCTATCCATTGAAGCAAAACCAATGCTATTTCAGTTCCTTTTCTTTTGCTACTCCTCTATTTTCTGCCTTGAAATATCCTCAACCATTTTCCCAATTATCCAAATATCTCCTCTTTTAAAGAATCTTTTTCAAATTGCAAGACCTTAATCACCTTCCTTTATCCAAAGTCTGTATAGCCCTTTCCTGCCGTATTTCTTGATTTGCCATTTGATTTCATATGATTCTATTCTATTCATGCCAACTTCCCAAGATTTTAAGCTTCTGAGAGAGGGCATAGTTTTTTATCCTTCCCTAAACTTCTTTAGTACAACTTGCATTCTTAGCAGAGGTCTGGGTACATTTGCTAATTGTATCCTTTGGAAATATCTTTTAAAAAGACAGAGAAATGCCTTCAGTTAGAGGATGTTGACTTCCTGGACATTTAATTTATAAGGTTTCATTTTGAATTAACCTACCTTTTGCACTAATTCATTCTTTATCTCTTATGCTTTTCTTTCCTTTCAAAGGCTTAATGAGATGACATATGTAACATATGTAAATCATTTCCTAGCATAAGGCCTTGCATTTATTATATGCCAAATGAATATTAATTGCTTTTGTTTATGTGTTTACTTTTCTGGTTGAATTGAGAAAAGGGAATTTTTTAAATAACAGTTTCACTCCAAATCTTTAGCATGCAATAAAGGCTAATTGTATATTAGCTTGCTAGTTGAAAAACATAATGGAGAGCAAATAATACTGTCTCTTTAGAGTATGTGTTAAAATCCTGCCGTGGGCTAAAATTATATACAAAATTGTTCCTTTCTTGGGGAAAAAAAAATAGACCTTTTCTAGAGCTTTCATTGTATTATTTTAGAATAAGAATAAATATAATTAATTTTACTTCTATAAGTATGGTAGTCAGAATAATTACAGCTTCCCTTCCTTTGTGATTCAGAAGCCTTGCGAATTTTAAGCAGTACTCCATTGCCAAAGAGTTCTGACGAAGATGCTTATAGTAACCCTCAGATTGTCAGGTTACTCTAAAAACAACACTTTCACCATTGCTCAACCTTGGAATGCCGCACTGATTCATCTGCCCCTTATATCCCACAGGATTTCGGGGGATCTAAAATGCCCTTGGATAGGCAGCTTTATGCCTGAGAAAACTTAGCCCTTGTTGTTAAAATAATAATTATAGCAACTAGATACATAAAAACATAGAGTTTAGAGGATAGCCGTGGAGGCTCATGCCTGTAATCCCAGGCCTTTGGGAGGCTGAGGTGGGCAGATCACTTGAGGCCAGGAGTTCAAGATCAACCTGGTCAACATGGCAAAATGCCATCTCTACTAAAAATGCAAAAATTAGCCGAGTGTGGTGGCACACGCCTGTAATCCCAGATACTCAGGAGACTGAGGCACAAGAATTGCTTGAACCTGGGAGGCAGAGGTTGCAATGAGCCAAGATCACACCACTGTACTCCAGCCTGGGTGACAGAACAGACTCTGTCTAAAAAAAAAAAAAAAAAAAAAATAGAGAGAAAAGAGTTTAGAAAACACTTTTACTGTTTTATATGCGCTCAGCTAGATCTGTTTAGAAAGCCTTGGATCAATTACATTTCTACTTCATTAAGAATCCCAGAAGTACTGTGAAAATACAGTTATGTTTTTAACTAGGAAAGCTATTGACATTTCTCAAAGCCCCCTACAAATCTGTAACAAGGGGGTAAGAAAAGTATCCAACATACTGTGGTAGATAGTGTTTTCCCATTAACACATGACTAACCTGATAATTAGAGAATAATTTTCTCAGACATACTGAAACAATCAGTGAAAAAGCATGGACTCAATGCCTTGTTTTTGACTCTAAAGTATAAACTCATTCCAGGCATACTCACTTGCCCTATGAATTTGCTTCAGAATAAATGCGCTGGGTATAGTACCTGTCTACAAGTTTATCAAAATCATCAGAAGTGCATCATATTAGCTGATAATGTTTCTGTTACAAAAATAAATAAAAATGGCCTAGAGATCTACTTCTTATAAAAGAAAATTGAAGGGAAAAGCATAATTTCAGCCCTTTATAGGAGTTAACACAATTCACTTTATTCTGTGACATGATTCTATAAGGTCAATATGGAGTCTTGTTCACAGTTATTCGAACCACTATTATGTTGAGCCATATGATATTGCTATTTTTATAGGTCAAGATCTGTCAATTAGTGGCAATTTCATACGGTTCAACTGAAAAGTTACCTTTGACATATTGTATCAAGTCACCTGTATGAATTACTCTCTATCCCAGACTTGACATTATCAGAATCAAGCCCAGAACAGCTAGCTATGAATCGCAGTGACTCTTTCCATGGGAACAATATGCATTTGTGCTGTACGCAGTGTCCTCTAGATAGGGCAATGATTGTCTTCTGTAAAAATATGTAGATTTCCCCATAGTAGATATTCTTTATGGGAAAATAACTCAAATTGATGGCTTCAGAGTGACTGGAATTCATCAAGCATTGTTTATGCGCAGTTAGAAAAGAAATCACTTGCAATCAATGATGTGATTTTTAATATTATGTCCCACTTTATTGTCTATAAATACCGACAATAAAGGGAGATAAAGTAATTTTAAGAATAAATGGATGAGGAGTGTGGGACAAAGGAAAAATGCTAGTAGAAAGAGGATATCAAACCAATAATGAATATAATAAGGATGACACACAAAATGTGTATCATACGATTCTGTGAATTTCTTGAAGTAGGCCACAACTTCTGGCTCTAAGCTTGTAATAGAAATTTGCCGCACCCATTAGACAACAGAAACCAGTTGTAAAGGAGAAGCACCACAATTTGTGGTTCTAGAGCCAGAAAGAAAATTCACCAGTGGGCTTTCATAAAAAGGACACTGTAACTGTGTTGAATTACAATGTTATTAACATCTTTACAATAAACACCACAATGAATTTTATAAGGAAGCTTTTTCTTTAAGCAATTTTCTTATATGTAGGCCACTAGTATAAATATCAAAGTGTAATTCAGTAAAGGGAAATAAGTGGGGGTTGATGCGATATGGTACAGATTTATAGGTCTCACTAAGCTGGATAACCCAAGGATAGACTTCGAAATGGATGTACTAAATGAATGGATGTACAGCTATTCCCTCAGGCAATCCTCCTCTGAGCTTTGATAGAGGCAGAGAGTTCTCTTATATCCCCTGACACAAGCATCTGGAGTACAGCTCTTCTGGTTGCTACTTAGGTGCAGTTAAATGCAGAGACACATTTTCCAACCATCATCTCAGTGAGGATAGGATAAGCATCCTCAAATGGAAATCGAAAGGCTTGACAAGACATAATCTTGAATAAAATATTATTCCACTTCTACAGGGGATCCAGGCCTAACTGGATGCAGGGCAAAGAAAAAGTTTATCTAGGCACTGATAAAGAAAAATTAAAAGTCCTTAAATCTATTTGCTGGCTTGTAACCCATAGCAAAAATCTGAAACAGATGCAAGAAAGACCCTGTATAAACAATAATGCCATCTCTTAAAAAAAGTAATTTTGTTTTCTAGGATTTCCTTCAAAAAAAAATAATTACCAAGTTTCTATCTATAGAACCAAATGTGTTAATTTGAAGTAATAATGATAATGATGCAGAGGATGAGGAGGATGACAGATGCTTACTATATGTGAGACACTATTCTAATTATTTTACATTTATTTACTTATGAGGCCCTCACTATAATCATATGAAGTAAACACTATTATTACATAATATGGACATACAAAGAGCTTAAATAATTTTCTTAAGGAATGTAACTAGTAAACATCATAATCAGGATTGTGAATCAAAGTCTGGTTCCAGAACCAGTGATCTTAACCACTGTACCATAGAGTATAGGGTTACTACTTGTAAGCCAGTTTTATGTTAAAGAAAAGCTATCTCACCTTTCAACGATTATTGGTTTTAGAAAATGTGCCTCTCTTTTAAATAGTGATTCAGTCTCATAGCTAATGGTCTATTAAGTTTACTCATATTTAATCACAATAAAACTGCACTTCACCACTTCACATGTATGATAATGTTCTTGTTTCTCTTTTCCATGACAGGAAGGTATCCATACATTTACTCATTGAACCCATATTTACTGAGTGTCTTCTGTGTCTTAGGCACTATTCTAAATGCTGAAAATAGAGAAATGAACAGCAAAAACACTATTCCTGCTGCAACACAGTTTACACTTTAATGGAAGGAGAAAAATTATATCCAAAGAAATAAAATAAATAAGAAAATATCAAATAGCAATAAGCACTATGCAGAGAATTAAAATAGGGTTATGTGAAAGAGAATAACTGGGTAATAATATTATTTAGATATCCAGGTTTTATTTGGATTCCCAAATGTATATATCTAGCCCAAAATTGTCCCCTGAGAAACAAACTTGCATTGATCTTTCTACTTGACGTCTCTAATCATAACACTCAGGTATGCTTCTTTTTCCTTCATATGCTCTTATAATGGCAAAATACATGTTTTTATAATGTCAGAGTACCTGTGTCTAAATAGTAGGAGCTCCATGATCTTGAATTGATTGAATAGATGTGTTAATATAAATTTCCTAAAGCTACTTAGGGGAAAAATATTAACAGACTAGGTGACACATAATGTGTTCAGTAAATAGTTATTGAATAAGTAAATAAACTGACTCAGTAATAAACCCAAGGGTCGATAAATACGATTATAGACTATTCTGTACTGTAGCAAAATGCCTTTCTCTGATAGCCAGAGAGATGAAAGGCCTAAAACTTGTATATTTAGGAATATATCACAAAGCCTAGCAACTAAATAATTAAAATAATCAGAAAGCAAACATATTGTTAGGCTTCTGCTTCTATCCATAAGAGAATAAATGGAACCCGTCCATAAGAACAACTATAAAATTTAACAAATTATATAAAACAACTGTTTTTAGGCATTGGACAAGAAGCCACAGAAGACGGTGATTACAGATGTGAACTGAGCTTCAAAATTGCCTCCCTCTTCTACTGGGGGCTCTTTCCTGCCACAGAGGGAGGTGAAGACAAGCATAGTGTCAGGTCTAGCTGAACAAAGGAGTCAGAAATCTAAGTGCTGGGCTATGGAATTGGCTGGAAATTTTAGGACAAGGTACAGAGAAGGGGAATCTACTGGAGTCTAGCAGAGGTTCTGTGCTATGAGTTTGAGAACTGAAAGGTGATACTATAGGTAGCACAGTGCTGAGAGATGCTGAGCTCCAGCCCTGTGAGAGTGAAGAATACTTGTTGAGCACCTCAGGTCTCAGAAAGATATGGTCCCAGAAGGTCCACACTGTCACAGCACAGTTCAAACACAAAAAGAACTAGCTCTAATGCAAATAAACTCAAACCTGAAAAGATCAATAGGATCTGCCAATAACTAAACTGTTCGACAGAACAATACTTAACACCTTATAAAGGAAGATTACATAATCAAGGATCTCTACAATACACTATTCACAGAGTACAAAATATAGTGAAAAGTTACTACACATAAAAAGGAGAAGAAAAAGACCCATTATTGAGTGAGGGGAAAAGGCAGGCAGAAGAAACATGCCATGAGATGGCCCAGATATAAGAATCAGCAGATGAGGACTTTAATCCCAGAACTCTGGGAGGCTGAGGCAGGAGGATCACTTGAGCCCAGGAATTTGAGACCAGCCTGAGCAATATAATGAGACCCCACCTCCACAAAAATAAAATTTAATTAGCTGGGTATGGTGGCTGGTGCCTGTAGTCCCAGGTATTCAGGAGGCTGAGGTGGGAGGATCACTTGAGCCTGGGAGGTCGAGGCTTCAGTGAGCTGTGATTGTGCCACTGCACTGCAGCCTGGGTGACAGATGAGACCCTGTCTCCCCAACCCCCCCAAAAAACAGAAATTATTAAACATATATTCAAAGACATAAAGGAAACGAGTGTCTTGGGGAGTAAACATATGGGAGTATGAAGAGAAAAACAGACGTTATAAGAATGTGGAAATTCAAGAATGTACAGACTCTGCAATAAAAACTCACTGAGTGGGCTTAATAATCAAGGATTGCAAAAGGAAGGCTAAGTGATATTGAAGACAGATCAATAGAAATTATTGGATCTGAGTAGAATAAAGCATTATTGATCTTGAAGACAAAGCAATAGAAATAGATCTAAAGAGAGAAGATTGGAAGGAAACAAAGTGAACATAGGGTGGGACTCATGCCTGTGATCCCAACACTTTGGGAGGCCAAGGTGGGAAGATCGCTTGAGCCCAGGAGTTTGATACCAGCCTGGGCAACATAGTGAGATGGCATTTCTATTAAAAATAAAAGTGAACAGAGATTCAGTGACTAGTGGTATAGTGTCACGGTGTCTAATGTATTAATGATATTCCAGAGAAAGAAGGGAATGATCTGATAGAAAACATATTTGAAGAAATGATGGCCAAAAAAATCTCAAATTCAGTTAAAAAACATCAACTTAAAGATCTGCAAAGCTCAGCAAACCACAAGCAGGATAAATACAAAGCGAACAACAGGAAAAATACCCTATACTCAAATTTCTGAAAGATAAAGAGAAAATTTTAAAGCAGCCAGAGAAAAAAAGATACAATACATACATGTGAATAAAGATAACAAATAAGAGTTGAAATCTCAGACAATGAAGGGTGTAAGACAATGAAATAGTATTTGCTGAGGAAAACTGAATGACTACATTTGGTGCAAATATTCTTCAAAAGTGAGCATGATAAACAGACATCTTCAGAGAAATGGTAACTGAGAGAATTGATTACTGAGCAGTTTTGAATGTAGACTGTGGAGATAGATTACCTGAGCCACGTAATCTTGGACAGGTTACTTAACTTCTCTGAGAACCTCTTTTCATCTTTAGAAAAACAGTAATAATAGAATTTTTAAAAATTTAAAATAGAGGCCGAGACGGGCAGATCACAAGGTCAGGAGATCGAGACCATCCTGGCTAACACGGTGAAACCCCGTCTCTACTAAGAAATACAAAAAACTAGCCGGGCGAGGTGGCGGGCGCCTGTAGTCCCAGCTACACGGGAGGCTGAGGCCGGAGAATGGTGTAAACCCGGGAGGCGGAGCTTGCAGTGAGCTGAGATCCGGCCACTGCACTCCAGCCTGGGCCACAGGGCGAGACTCCGTCTCAAAAAAAAAAAAAAAAAAAAAAAAAATTTAAATAGAGAGTCCATATATTGCACTTAGAACCAGGTCAGGCACATACTAAGCTCTCAATAAACCTGATCTAAACTGTAAGGCATGGCCAATGATTTAGCAAGAAGTATGAGATGAAATTCAGCAGTAGCTCAATAGGGGAAAATATGCCCACAATCACAGCTTAGAACTTGGGGAATGAGTAAGTAAACGAGAACATCATGTTCCTCAGAATAACATCGTAATTTCCTTTTGGCAAATAAATCAAGGATCTGTGGAACCTCCACCATCTCCTCAGTTCCATGGAGCCTCATATAGTGGAACCAAACCTCATGGTCTGGAAGAGAGATCAGCTTCCCTTCTCATGTTTGTGCCTTCTCATATCTGTTTGGTGCCAGCTAATCTAATACCAGTCCTGACCAATTGATGTGTCCTCCCAACTAAAATGCAGCTGAACCTATTGAAAAACATTCTTCTAACCAGAGAAAGGAGCAAGAAAATTCACAGCCAAGAAGTGCTGGGAGTCCTCTGAGGACTCCATCAAGAATGGAGACAGAAATAACCCCACAATAAGAACACAAGAACTAAATGGAATACGTATGATAACAGATACCTTGTTTTGAATCTACCTCTAAATATCCTCTCAAGAGTTATTTTCACGTTTCATGCCAACTGGTCCCCCATCAAGGGGAAAATAGAGGCTTAAATCCCTCTCCACCCCGACCCACCACTGTCTCCCTACAGTCCCTGCTGGCTGGGTAGCAATGCTGACATTTTTTCCTGCATGTTCAATGGTTCTTTGTGTCCAATTAAAAGGATTTTAAAACAGGTAGTTGTTTACATAAACTTTGAATGATGTAAAATATTAAAAAGCAAGGCCATTTTTAATATTGACACATAATAATTGAACATATTTATGGAGTACTGTGATGTTTTGATACATGCATACAATGTATAATGATCAAAACAGGGTATTTAGGATATTTGTCATCTCAGACATTTATCATTTCTTTGTGTTGGGAACATTTCAAATCTTCTGTTCCAGCTATTTTGAAATATACCATAAATTATTAACTAAAGTCACCCAACTGTGCTATTGAAAACTAGAACTTACTCCTGTGTATTTGTACCCATTAACCATCCTCTTCTCATCCCCCTCTTTCCACTACCCTTCTCCATCTCTGGTAACTATCATTCTGCTTTCTACTTCCATGAGATCAACTCTTTTTGACTCCCACCTATGAGTGAGAACATATGATATTTGTCCTTCTGTGCCTGGCTTATTTCACTTAACATAATGACCTCCAGTTTCTTTTTTCTTTTCTTTTCCTTGTTTCTTTCTTTCTTTTTTTTTTTTTTTTTTTTTTTTTTTTTAGAAGGTCTTGCTCTGCCACCTAGGCTGGAGTGTGGTGGCAGGGTCACAGCTCACTGTAACCTCAACCTCCTGAGTGAAGCAATCCTCCCAACTCAGTCTCCTGAGTAGCTGGGACTACAGGCATGCACTACCATACCTAGCTAATTTTTGTACTTTTTTAGAGATGGGGTTTTGCCATGTTTCCCAGGCTGGTCTCCAACTCCTAGGCTCAAGTGATCTGTCTGCCTCAGCCTCCCAAAGTGCTGGGATTATAGTGTGAGTTGCCGTGCCCAGCCTAGTTTCATCCATGTTGCTGCAAGTGACATAATTTCATTTCTTTGTGTGGATGAATAGTATACCATTGTGTATATGTACCAAATATTGTTTATCCATTCATTTGTTGATGAACACCTAGGTTAGTTCCAAATCTTGGCTATAAATAGTGAATAGTGCTGCCATAAACATGGGGTGCAGGTATCCCTTTGATGTACTGATTTTCTTTCCTTTAGATAAATACCCAGCAGTAGGATTGCTGGACTGTATGGTAGTTCTGTTTTTAATGTTTTGAGAAGCCACAGCACTGTTGTCCAAAGTCACTAATTTGCATTCCTACCAGCAGGGAACTCTTGTTCCCTTTTCTCTTCATTCTTGTCAGCATTTCTTATGTTTTCTCAATTTAATAGTAGCCATTCTAACTGGATGAGATGATCTCTTATTGTGGTTTTGATTTGCATTACCCTGATGAGTAGTGATGTCAATCATTTTTTTCATGTATCTGTTGGCCATTTGTATGTCTTCTTTTAAGAAATGTCTATTCAGACTCTTTGCCCACTTTTTAATGGAATTATTATTATTATTGGTGTTGAGTTCCTTGTATATTCTGGATGTTCGCACCTTGTTGAATGAATAGCTTGCAAATATTTTCTCCCATTTCAGAGGTTGTCTTTTCACTTTGCTGATTATTTCCCTGACTGTGCAAAAACCTTTTATTTTAATGCAGTCCCGTTAGTTTTTGTTTCTGTTGCCTGTACTTTTGAAATCTTAACCATAAAATATTTGCCTAGACCAATGTCCTGAAGCATTTCTTTGCTTTCTTCTAGTAGTTTTATAGTTTCAGAGCTTATGTTTAAGTTCTTAATTCATTTTGTGTTGATTTTTGTGTATGGTGAGAGGAGTGTAGTTTTGCTTTTTTTTTTTTTTTTTGTAGCTATTGTAAACGGGATTGCTTTCTTGATATCTTTTTCAATAAGTACATTTTGATGTATAGAAAAGCCATCAATTTTTGTATATTGATTTTGTATCCTGCAACATTTATTTTTATCAGTTTTAAGAGTTTTTATTGGTGGAAACTTCTGGTTTTTCTATATATACAATCATGCCATCTGAAAAGAGGGACAGTTTGCCTGATTCCTCTTTCCTGATTGCACTGGCTATTTCCAATACTATATGGAATAAGAACGGTAACAGTAGTCATCTTTATCTTGTTGCAGTTTTTAAGGAAAAGACACCCATTCCATTTTAAGTGATATTTGAAAACTCTCAGTGACACTATAGGTATAAGCGGAAGGTCAGCAGAGCAAAGAACTCCCCATCCCACATACATTGCTGTGGGTTCTCTCATTATTTCTGTCCAGAGGAGAAAACAATCTGAAATGTCTGAGAACAGTGAACTTAATAATAATAATAATAATACAACAGATAAGGACTAGAGTTGTTGAACTGCAGATAAAGTTTTAGAGAAAGAGTAATTCAGTAATTAGTATGATACTTAAAATACTATTTAAATTAACAAAAGAATACTGATAGTAAAATAACAAGATTTTGAGTGACTATAGTAGACTAGAAGTCAACAAAAACAGAAATATAAAAAGCATAGTGCTGAGATGAGAGTTAAAATCGGTGAGATAAAATGTAAGAAGGACTCATTAATAATAATTACCAAAAAAATTAGGTGAAATAGTTTAAAATCTATAAGGAGAACATTTTTTAAGTAAAGGAAGAGCTTAAAGATTTGATGGTGAGAAAAGAAAACTAAGAGGAAGAGACTGGGAGACGTGGAGTGAGCTGGGGTCAAAATATGCAAAACTAGTCTGACTTGTGGTGAATTCCAAGTTGAGGTAACAGGGTCCATATAGACCTGTGGTTTGTAATCTTATCTGTTCACTTGAATTACCCAAGGAGCTCATAACTGCTTAGAAGAGTGACACCAGAAATTCAAAAACATCTGTCATTGAAAATCTCAAATCTTGCTAGGAAACCCTTCTAAATGTTTGATATTAGTGATCATCTTGACTCTTTTGTCAGCTGATAAAACTGCATCTCAGGCAAAGTAGATCCAGCTGTGGGAGAGTAGGGAGGGGGACTGACCTGCAGCTCAGACCTTACCTGAAAACAATTACCCTAAATCAGATGTCTGGCGAGAAATCCAGGCATCGGTAGTTTTCAACCCTCTCCAGGTGATTCCAGTTACGGCCAAGGGTGAGAATTATTGCTCTATTTGGAATCAACATCAAGAATGCAGAAAGCAATAACATTTCTTCTTGGAGTATGTGGAATGATTCAGTTAGGTTTTGTGTCCCCACCTAAATCTCATCTTGAATTGTAATTCCCCTAATCTCCAGGTATGAAAGAAGAGACCAGGTGGAGGTAACTGAATCATGAGGGCGGGTTTTTCCATGCTGTTCTCGTGACAGTGAGTAAGTTCTCACGAGATTTGATGGTTTTATAAGTGGCTTTTCCCCCTTTACTCTGCACTGGTCCTTTCTGCTGCCTTGTGAGAGCGGTGTCTTGCTTCCTCTTCACCTTCCACCATGATTTTAAGTTTCCAGAGGCCTCCACAGCCTTGCTGAATTGTGAGTCAATGAAACCTCTTCCTTTATAAATTACCTAGTCTCGGATAGTACTTTATAGCAGTATGAAAAAGGAATAATATATGGGATATTGGGCCCTAAAGGATTATTAGCTCTTATTAGTAAGTTAGGACTAGGGGGAGACACTTAAAAACAGACCTAGAGCTGGTCCTTAGAGATAAACAGGAACAACAACTTTAGGAAACTGTTGGTCAGTCCCCTCCGTACTCTCTCACAGCTGGATCCACTTTGCCTGAGATGCAGTTGTATCAGCTGACAAGAGTCAAGATGATCACTAATATCAAACATTTAGAAGGGTTTCCTAGCAAGATTTGAGATTTTCAATGACATGTTTTTGAATTTCTGGTGTCACTCTTCTAAGCAGTTTTACTTAAAAGAATATAGATAGCGTAAACTTGAGTAAAGTATTCCAACTCAGCTTATGTGTTGGCATAAGTAAAAATGGGGACATAGACTTTCTGAAATATCCAGGAATATATCACCGTAGAGAAAATAAAATACCATTGAAAAAATTATTCTGCATATTTTTGTGGTCATAGACAATTATAGCAAGCAATTGTTTATCAGAGTGCATGCAGCTCTGTTCTGGAATGTACATGGCATCTCTAATAGGTATGCATGTAGTACCATGGTACTTTGGAGCACCTTGTAGTTAACTTTATCTATACTCCTTCATAGCTGTGTTTCTCAAAGGGTGATCTAAACATTGCTGCATCAGATTCGCAAGAAGTACATGTTAAAAATCCCTATCCCTAGTTTATATTTCTGGGTTTCAACCCAAATGTAGTGAATTGGAATTTCTGAGAATAGAACCCAGGAATCTGCTTCCTTAAAACATCCCTTTCTCTCTCTCCTACCACTCTCCCCGAACCCCAGTAATGGAGACATGTACTGAAAATTGAAAAATTACTGTTGTAAGTTTGAGCATAGGTCATGAAAATTATGATTATGCATCACAGACTGGGACACCAGTAACTTTGCCACATTCCAAAAAGCTGCATAATGATATTTTTCAGCGGGCAATGTTGACACTCAGCAACATTTGACCTATCATAGTTGTTTTTAAGAAACACGTGCAGTAGTTTAAGTAATCCCAGAAGCCTTGCTCTGTTTTTTTTAAGGAGCCTTATCATAGATATCATGTGTCTTGCGATGAGTGGGGTGAATATTAGCAGCCTTCATGCTTAGCCTAATAAAAGGAGAACCCAGAAGCACTGAAAACTCCATTTTTTAAATGTCAAACCCAGCAGTTTAATTCAGACCTGCCAATCAGTTGGCAACTGCAGGAATGGGTGGGTTAGTTGTAGGTGGAGTGAAGCAAGGCAGCAATGGAGGTACAAGGAGGAGGAATTGGGGTGATTGTTGTCACTTGCAATTTTGTATATAGCAAAGGACTCTGATCAACTAAAAAGCAGTGTGAGAAAATAGACTTATCGTGGTCTAGGGGTTCAAGAACAAGGGCAAATGATGTGATGACAACCAAGAGCTAGATATTGCTTGCTTGGACCAAAATCTTTGGAGCCATACTTGATTCCTCTCTCTCTAACCCCTACAACCATTTTCTTAGAAAATTTTCCTGACTCCACCTTCAATATTTATCTTATCCCTTCACCTCCACTATCATCCTCTAGTTCAAGCCACTGTCTCTTGCCTCTATTATTGGAATACTCTCCTAACAAGTATCCTTGTGTTCCTTGCCCTGCACAATCGATTCTTCACATAACAACAGAGCATCATTTTAAAGCTGAATTCTGGTTGTCACTCTTTCTTTTGTTTAAGCCACATAGTCTGTGGATTTTTTTTTTGTGATAAATAATTATATTTGGAGTTGTTCAGCAAATGTGTGGAGCTGTTTGCAGAACTTGTTTGATTAGATACTGAAATTCTTCTTCAGTACTTACTTTGAAACAAGGATTATAATTTTGCAAATTCTAAATGCTTCAGTTTTGTTATTGTATTTTGGATAACATACATATTCCAAACTGCTTATTTTAATTTACAATATCAGTTAATGCTGTTTTTGTTGTTAGGGACATTGTGAGAATTTGAGTCAATAAATGATATGTTGGAAGATTTCAGTATGAGTTTATGTACACTACTCTACAACATGTCCTATTTAAAAAAAAAAAAATGGAAAGACAGACTCTCCATATTTGCAGTGTTGCAACAGATGGTACATCCCCATAGTAGGAGAGTCATATCCCCAACAAGCTGTTGATACAATTTGTGAAATTTAAATTCTAACAATGATGACATTGTTAGGAAAATGTACATTTTGAACAATCCCACTATTAAGTGTTCTTATCTTACATGAAACAAGGTCAGTGAAAGAAATTATCTGACATATGTTTATAAATAATTAAAAAATAGCACAGTTCTATTTTATTTGAGTCATGACGTGAGGAGTTATTTTCTAGGCAATATGGCATTGTGGGCATAGACATATGGACCTTTCTCTAGAATTCCCCAAAATGGCCAATGAATATACAAATAGGGAAAACCCTATACATGTCCTTGAAATCAGGAGACAGTCCATCCAGACGCTAGACCCTGGGAGGAGTTTTTGTCTGCTAAGATGGTATTTATATAAGACTGGAGGAACAGACACCAAGACAAAGCAGCAACCCCTGTGAGCCTGAGTAATATTTGTAAGAGAATTAGGAAGGGACTCTGGCAAGGCTCACTGGCATCCTAGCTTGGCAGAGTGAAGGCTGAAGGCAAGGGCAGTCAGGACCCATCTCTCAAATATCCTCCTAATTTGCCAACACACAGCATTCAGGCAGCAGACCAGCTGCAAGGTGGGCTCAGTCCCTTATGTAGAAGAGAAGGCTTTCTTGGAGATTTGTCCCTATCTGTTACAACGCTGTTCATGTCCACATGATAGCTCCCTCCCCACCAGCAGTGTCTTCGACACCCATAATTGGGAAGTTAAAACTAGAATATAAAGTTAAGGAGAAAAGAAAAAGGAATGCTCTTCTGATTTCAGTCTGGACTTAAAAATTCCTTTATTTGAATATTTGAAAATAACCTTATCTAAATTTGTATGATATATACAGTGTATCTTTCACTCGATTGTAAACCAAAATAGAACAAGCCTTGACCTTCTCTAACTCCAAAAGAATAAACAGAAAAGTAAACAGGTTTATGTAAAAGTGTTCTAATTCCAAAGACAGTGACCACTCCAATGAACAGCTTAGCTTTGAAATAGTCTAGTGTAAGAAAAAACACTTTTTAAAAAATCTGATTTGTGACCTCACCACAATTCAAGAGGTTATCCAAGCAGCAAGCATGAACACGTGCAAAGAGGATGTGACCTATGATCAAGCAGGATGGCCAGGGATGAAAATAATGGCTATCAATTCATGAACTGCACAGAGCAGTTGATTGAATACTGAAGATACTGATTATGATATAGAAAATGAACTTAAGTACAATTCATGTATGCTTCCTAAATAAACTATGTAATGTCTCAGTTTAAAAGAACAAAAGACTAATCAAAAACCATAACTTAGTGACTCATGCCTCTTCTCCCAGCACTTTGGGAGGCCAAGGAGGGCAGGTCGCCTGAGGTCAGGAGTTTGAGACCCGCCTGGCCAACATGGTGAAACCCCGTCTCTACTAAAAAATACAAAAATCAGCCAGACATGGTGGTGCGTATCTGTAATCTCAGCTACTCAGGAACATGAGGCAGGAGAAGCTCTTGAACCCAAGAGGCAGAGGTTGCAGTGAGCTGAGATCACGCCACTGTACTCCAGCCTGGGAGACAAAGGGACACTCTATCTCAAAAATAAAATAATAATGAGTTATCGTAGCTCAAAAGGACTGGCAGTGAGCTTTGAAGCACATTAAATACCAAGAGATAATTCTCAAGCATTGTTTTAAATATGGCTCAAAATTGATTGAGGAATAAATGTATGAGCTTTGAAAACAATGTGTTATATTTCTTTTTAAGTATGATGGGGTTTATGTCACCATTATATTAACCAGACTGAGAAAGACAAGAAGAAATAAATTTCTATGATTCAAGTTTAGTACAGGAACATCTCCAAAAAGCTTAGAGCAATCACTGGTAACACTGAATTTGATTAATTTTCAGGACAAAAGCTTTCTTTATTTGCTCGACACCAATTACTGAGTAATTTTTAGTGACTCTAGCTAAGGTCTAAGTAAGCTTTGACCAAATCATCCATAGAACCTTCTTGAATTTAAAACTGCTTTGGTAAAATATACCTGAAATTACTACCACACACCTGTAGTAACTAAGAAAGACAAAACAGTAAAAACAAAACATCAAAAACTCACACTAGTGCCACTGGCACCAGAACACCCTTTGGCATATAATGCCTAACATAATGGCAGGACCTTGCAAAGAGTAAGCGCTTAATATTTATTTTAACTTACTGAAAAATTTTTTAAAAAAATAAAAAGGGAACAGAAAGCCATTTGTAACTAATTTCATTTGTTGGCCTTTGGAATCTCTTGTTATCAAGCACCCTTATATTTAATAATAAAGGTTTGTCAGTTCCTATACAGATATTAAGATTTAAGTCCAAGAGAATTTCCTTGTAATTGTGAATTAGCAATCAAATAAGTTCATTTAAGGAAGTAAAATGCTAATTTAAGAAAAAGGTAGATTTACAGGGACGACAATGGAAAAAAATACATCTCAGGAGGTTTTGAGTGCCTGAAATGCTCAGCTGTTTTGCTAAATGGATGAATGAATTATTAAATTTATTGCATTTTACTCAACCTTTGAGCACCAATATGTCTTTTGAATGACTATAGAAAAGGGATATCATTATTCAAATTGGTCTGAAGTAGACTGCGTGAGATCTCTGATTCAAAATAGTCTGAGAATCCAAAGATATATTTTATGATTTAGGAAAATTTTTCAAATGTACATTTGTACATTTGAGAGCCTAGAACAAAAAATATTTAGCTTTGAAAGATTAGATATTTAAAATGGGTGAGAATATAAATTGCTTTTTAAGTAAAATACTGGGGATTCATTTTCAGATGATTATCACTACCAGATTCTACACTGGTCCACATAAAATAACCAAATAGTCTGTTTTGAAAACTTACATCATTCTAGTCAAACTATTCTCTGTACTAGACTTCCAGGAGTTGGGTGGGAACTGGGGGAAGAACATGTCTTCTACTAACTGCCATATTATAGTGTAGCACAGTGGGTAAGTCAGCTTTCAGCTGTTGCTAATTAACTGTGTGACCTTGGGAAAATTACTTAATCTTTCTGAGCATCAGTTTCTTATTTATTTTATTTTATTTTTTGACACAGAGTCGCTCTGTTGCCCAGGGTGGAGTACAGTGCTGTGACCTCGCTCACTGCAACCTCTGCCTCCTGGGTTCAAGCAATTCTTGTGCCTTAGCCTTCCAAGTGTACCACCATGGCCAGCTAATTTTTGTAATTTTAGTAGAGAGGGGGTTTTGCCATGTTGGTCAGGCTGGTCTTGAACTCCTAGCCTTGGGTAATCCACCCGCCTTGGTCTCACAAGTGGTTGGGATTACAGGTATGAGCCAACACACCTGGCCTCAGTTTCTTAATTCTTAAATGTGGATTACAATTGTGCCTACTTCATGAAATTTCTGTGAGGACTAAAATAATTTCTCTAGTAAATGCTATGTAAGTGCTTACTATTTATCAGTATAAGTGCAGAATATCCCATCTTAATAATAATTAAGTAGTTCTTGATATCTAGCAGAAGGAAAATTTCATTTCCATTTCTTTCTTTTTTTTAAAATTTATTTATTATTATTATACTTTAAGTTGTAGGGTACATGTGCATAACGTGCAGGTTTGTTACATATGTATACTTGTGCCATGTTGCTGTGCTGCACCCATCAACTCGTCATTTACATCAGGTATAACTCCCAATGCAATCCCTCCCCCCACCGCCCTCCCCATGATAGGCCCCGGTGTGTGATGTTCCCCTTCCTGAGTCCAAGTGATCTCATTGTTCAGTTCCCACCTATGAGTGAGAACATGCGGTGTTTGGTTTTCTGTTCTTGTGATAGTTTGCTAAGAATGATGGTTTCCAGCTGCATCCATGTCCCTACAAAGGACGCAAACTCATCCTTTTTTATGGCTGCATAGTATTCCATGGTGTATATGTGCCACATTTTCTTAATCCAATCTGTCACTGATGGACATTTGGGTTGATTCCAAGTCTTTGCTATTGTGAATAGTGCCGCAATAAACATACGTGTGCATGTGTCTTTATAGCAGCATAATTTATAATCCTTTGGGTATATACCCAGTAATGGGATGGCTGGGTCATATGGTACATCTAGTTCTAGATCCTTGAGGAATCGCCATACTGTTTTCCATAATGGTTGAACTAGTTTACAATCCCACCAACAGTGTAAAAGTGTTCCTATTTCTCCACATCCTCTCCAGCACCTGTTGTTTCCTGACTTTTTAATGATCGCCATTCTAACTGGTGTGAGATGGTATCTCATTGTGGTTTTGATTTGCATTTCTCTGATGGCCAGTGATGATGAGCATTTTTTCATGTGTCTGTTGGCTGTATGAATGTCTTCTTTTGAGAAATGTCTGTTCATATCCTTTGCCCACTTTTTGATGGGGTTGTTTGTTTTTTTCTTGTAAATTTGTTTGAGTTCTTTGTAGGTTCTGGATATTAGCCCTTTGTCAGATGAGTAGATTGCAAAAATTTTCTCCCATTCTGTAGGTTGCCTGTTCACTCTGATGGTAGTTTCTTTTGCTGTGCAGAAGCTCTTTAGTTTAATGAGATCCCATTTGTCAATTTTGGCTTTTGCTGCCGTTGCTTTTGGTGTTTTAGACATGAAGTCTTTGCCCATGCCTATGTCCTGAATGGTACTACCTAGGTTTTCCTCTAGGATTTTTATGGTATTAGGTCTAACATTTAAGTCTCTAATCCATCTTGAATTAATTTTCGTAGAAGGAGTAAGGAAAGGATCCAGTTTCAGCTTTCTACTTATGGCTAGCCAATTTTCCCAGCACCATTTATTAAATAGGGAATCCTTTCCCCATTTCTTGTTTTTCTCAGGTTTGTCAAAGATCAGATGGCTGTAGATGTGTGGTATTATTTCTGAGGACTCTGTTCTGTTCCATTGGTCTATATCTCTGTTTTGGTACCAGTACCAT